>NW_027454039.1:300000-600000 GCF_040206685.1 Ascaphus truei
TCTCTCTCTCTCTGCGCTCTTTCTCTCTCTCTGCGCTCTTTCTTTCTCTCTCTCTGCGCTCTTTCTCTCTCTATGTGCTCTTTCTTTCTCTCTGCGCTCTTTCTTTCTCTCTCTCTGCGCTCTTTCTTCCTCTCTCTCTCTGCGCTCTTTCTCTCTCTGCGCTCTTTCTTTCTCTCTCTCTCTGCGCTCTTTCTTTCTCTCTCTCTCTGCGCTCTTTCTTTCTCTCTCTCTCTCTGCGCTCTTTCTTTCTCTCTGTGCTCTTTCTCTCTCACTCTCTGCGCTCTTTCTTTCTCTCTCTGCGCTCTTTCTTTCTCTCTCTGCGCTCTTTCTTTCTCTCTCTGCGCTCTTTCTTTCTCTCTCTGCGCTCTTTCTTTCTCTCTCTGCGCTCTTTCTTTCTCTCTCTGCGCTCTTTCTCTCTCTCTGCGCTCTTTCTCTCTCTCTGCGCTCTTTCTCACTCTCTGCGCTCTTTCTCTCTCTCTGCGCTCTTTCTCTCTCTCTGCGCTCTTTCTCTCTCTCTGCGCTCTTTCTTTCTCTCTGCGCTCTCTCTCTGCGCTCTCTCTCTGCGCTCTCTCTCTCTCTGCGCTCTTTCTCTCTCTGCGCTCTTTCTCTCTCTGCGCTCTTTCTCTCTCTGCGCTCTTTCTCTCTCTGCGCTCTTTCTTTCTCTTTCTTTCTCTGCGCTCTTTCTCTCTCTCTGCGCTCTTTCTCTCTCTCTCTGCGCTCTTTCTTCTTCTCTCTGCGCTCTTTCTTTCTCTGCGCTTTTTCTTTCTCTCTCTCTCTCTGCGCTCTTTCTCTCTCTCTGCGCTCTTTCTTTCTTTCTCTCTGCGCTGTTTCTTTCTTTCTGCGCTCTTTTTTTCTCTCTTTGCGCTCTTTCTCTCTCTCTCTCTCTGCGCTCTTTCTTTCTCTTTCTCTCTGCGCTCTCTCTCTCTCTGCGCTCTTTCTTTCTCTCTGCGCTCTTTCTTTCTTTCTCTCTGCGCTCTTTTTTTCTCTCTTTGCGCTCTTTCTTTCTCTCTCTGCTCTCTTTCTTTCTCTCTCTGCTCTCTTTCTTTCTCTCTCTGCGCTCTTTCTTTCTCTCTCTCTGCGCTCTTTCTTTCTCTGCGCTCTTTCTTTCTCTCTCTGTGCTCTTTATTTCTCTCTCTGCGCTCTTTCTCTCTCTCTCTGCGCTCTTTCTCTCTCTCTGCGCTCTTTCTTTCTCTCTCTCTGCGCTCTTTCTCTCTCTATGTGCTCTTTCTTTCTCTCTGCGCTCTTTCTTTCTCTCTCTCTGCGCTCTTTCTTCCTCTCTCTCTCTGCGCTCTTTCTCTCTCTGCGCTCTTTCTTTCTCTCTCTCTCTGCGCTCTTTCTTTCTCTCTCTCTCTGCGCTCTTTCTTTCTCTCTCTCTCTCTGCGCTCTTTCTTTCTCTCTGTGCTCTTTCTCTCTCACTCTCTGCGCTCTTTCTTTCTCTCTCTGCGCTCTTTCTTTCTCTCTCTGCGCTCTTTCTTTCTCTCTCTGCGCTCTTTCTTTCTCTCTCTGCGCTCTTTCTTTCTCTCTCTGCGCTCTTTCTTTCTCTCTCTGCGCTCTTTCTCTCTCTCTGCGCTCTTTCTCTCTCTCTGCGCTCTTTCTCACTCTCTGCGCTCTTTCTCTCTCTCTGCGCTCTTTCTCTCTCTCTGCGCTCTTTCTCTCTCTCTGCGCTCTTTCTTTCTCTCTGCGCTCTCTCTCTGCGCTCTCTCTCTGCGCTCTCTCTCTCTCTGCGCTCTTTCTCTCTCTGCGCTCTTTCTCTCTCTGCGCTCTTTCTCTCTCTGCGCTCTTTCTCTCTCTGCGCTCTTTCTTTCTCTTTCTTTCTCTGCGCTCTTTCTCTCTCTCTGCGCTCTTTCTCTCTCTCTCTGCGCTCTTTCTTCTTCTCTCTGCGCTCTTTCTTTCTCTGCGCTTTTTCTTTCTCTCTCTCTCTCTGCGCTCTTTCTCTCTCTCTGCGCTCTTTCTTTCTTTCTCTCTGCGCTGTTTCTTTCTTTCTGCGCTCTTTTTTTCTCTCTTTGCGCTCTTTCTCTCTCTCTCTCTCTGCGCTCTTTCTTTCTCTCTGCACTCTTTCTCTCTCTGCGCACTTTCTCTCTCTGCGCACTTTCTCTCTCTGCGCTCTTTCTTTCTCTCTCTCTGCGCTCTCTCTCTCTCGGCGCTCTTTCTCTCTCTCTCTCTCTCTGTGCTCTTTCTTTCTCTTTCTCTCTCTCTGCGCTCTTTCTCTCTCTCTCTCTGCGCTCTTTCTTTCTCTTTCTCTCTGCGCTCTCTCTCTCTCTGCGCTCTTTCTTTCTCTCTGCGCTCTTTCTTTCTTTCTCTCTGCGCTCTTTTTTTCTCTCTTTGCGCTCTTTCTTTCTCTCTCTGCTCTCTTTCTTTCTCTCTCTGCTCTCTTTCTTTCTCTCTCTGCGCTCTTTCTTTCTCTCTCTCTGCGCTCTTTCTTTCTCTGCGCTCTTTCTTTCTCTCTCTGCACTCTTTCTCTCTCTCTCTGCGCTCTTTCTTTCTCTCTCTGCGCTCTTTCTTTCTCTCTCTGCGCTCTTTCTTTCTCTCTCTGCGCTCTTTCTTTCTCTCTCTGCGCTCTTTCTTTCTCTCTCTCTGCGCTCTTTCTCTCTCTCTGCGCTCTTTCTCTCTCTCTGCGCTCTTTCTCTCTCTCTGCGCTCTTTCTCTCTCTTTGCTCTCTTTCTCTCTCTCTGCGCTCTTTCTCTCTCTGCGCTCTCTCTCTGCGCTCTCTCTCTGCGCTCTTTCTCTCTCTGCGCTCTTTCTCTCTCTGCACTCTTTCTTTCTCTGCGCTCTTTCTCTCTCTCTGCGCTCTTTCTCTCTCTCTGCGCTCTTTCTCTCTCTCTCTGTGCTCTTTCTCTCTCTCTCTGCGCTCTTTCTCTCTCTCTGCGCTCTTTCTTTCTCTCTCTCTGCGCTCTTTCTCTCTCTATGTGCTCTTTCTTTCTCTCTGCGCTCTTTCTTTCTCTCTCTCTGCGCTCTTTCTTCCTCTCTCTCTCTGCGCTCTTTCTCTCTCTGCGCTCTTTCTTTCTCTCTCTCTCTGCGCTCTTACAATCTCTATCTCTCTGCGCTCTTTCTTTCACTCTGTGCTCTTTCTCTCTCACTCTCTGCGCTCTTTCTTTCTCTCTCTGCGCTCTTTCTTTCTCTCTCTGCGCTCTTTCTTTCTCTCTCTGCGCTCTTTCTTTCTCTCTCTGCGCTCTTTCTTTCTCTCTCTCTGCGCTCTTTCTCTCTCTCTGCGCTCTTTCTCTCTCTCTGCGCTCTTTCTCTCTCTCTGCGCTCTTTCTCTCTCTCTGCGCTCTTTCTCTCACTTTGCTCTCTTTCTCTCTCTCTGCGCTCTTTCTTTCTCTCTGCGCTCTTTTTTTCTCTCTTTGCGCTCTTTTTTCTCTCTTTGCGCTCTTTCTTTCTCTCTCTGCGCTCTTTCTTTCTCTCTCTCTGCGCTCTTTCTTTCTCTCTCTCTGCGCTCTTTCTTTCTCTGCGCTCTTTATTTCTCTCTCTGCCCTCTTTATTTCTCTCTCTGCGCTCTTTATTTCTCTCTCTGCGCTCTTTCTCTCTCTCTATGCGCTCTCTCTCTGCGCTCTTTCTTTCTCTCTCTCTGCGCTCTTTCTTTCTCTCTCTGCGCTCTTTCTTTCTCTCTCTCTGTGCTCTTTCTCTCTCTCTGTGCTCTTTCTCTCTCTCTGCGCTCTTTCTCTCTCTCTGCTCTCTTTCTTTCTCTCTCTGCGCTCTTTCTTTCTCTCTCTGCGCTCTTTCTTTCTCTCTCTCTGCGCTCTTTCTTTCTCTGCGCTCTTTCTTTCTCTCTCTGCGCTCTTTATTTCTCTCTCTGCGCTCTTTCTCTCTCTCTCTGCGCTCTTTCTCTCTCTCTGCGCTCTTTCTTTCTCTCTCTCTGCGCTCTTTCTCTCTCTATGTGCTCTTTCTTTCTCTCTGCGCTCTTTCTTTCTCTCTCTCTGCGCTCTTTCTTCCTCTCTCTCTCTGCGCTCTTTCTCTCTCTGCGCTCTTTCTTTCTCTCTCTCTCTGCGCTCTTTCTTTCTCTATCTCTCTGCGCTCTTTCTTTCTCTCTGTGCTCTTTCTCTCTCACTCTCTTCGCTCTTTCTTTCTCTCTCTGCGCTCTTTCTTCCTCTCTCTCTCTGCGCTCTTTCTCTCTCTGCGCTCTTTCTTTCTCTCTCTCTCTGAGCTCTTTCTTTCTCTCTCTGCGCTCTTTCTTTCTCTCTGTGCTCTTTCTCTCTCACTCTCTGCGCTCTTTCTTTCTCTCTCTGCGCTCTTTCTTTCTCTCTCTCTGCGCTCTTTCTCTCTCTCTGCGCTCTTTCTCTCTCTCTGCGCTCTTTCTCTCTCTCTGCGCTCTTTCTCTCTCTTTGCTCTCTTTCTCTCTCTCTGCGCTCTTTCTCTCTCTCTGCGCTCTTTCTCTCTCTGCGCTCTCTCTCTGCGCTCTCTCTCTGCGCTCTTTCTCTCTCTGCGCTCTTTCTCTCTCTGCACTCTTTCTTTCTCTGCGCTCTTTCTCTCTCTCTGCGCTCTTTCTCTCTCTCTGCGCTCTTTCTCTCTCTCTCTGTGCTCTTTCTCTCTCTCTCTCTGCGCTCTTACTTTCTCTTTCTCTCTCTGCGCTCTTTCTCTCTCTCTGCGCTCTTTCAATCTCTCTCTGCGCTCTTTCTTTCTTTCTATCTCTGCGCTCTTTCTCTCTCTGCGCTCTCTCTTTCTCTCTCTGCGCTCTTTCTTTCTCTTTCTTTCTCTGCGCTCTTTCTCTCTCTGCGCTCTCTCTCTCCCTGCGCTCTTTCTCTCTCTGCGCTCTTTCTCTCTCTGCGCTCTTTCTTTCTCTTTCTTTCTCTGCGCTCTTTCTCTCTCTCTGCGCTCTTTCTCTCTCTCTCTGCGCTCTTTCTCTCTCTCTGCGCTCTTTCTTTCTCTCTCTCTGCGCTCTTTCTCTCTCTATGTGCTCTTTCTTTCTCTCTGCGCTCTTTCTTTCTCTCTCTCTGCGCTCTTTCTTCCTCTCTCTCTCTGCGCTCTTTCTCTCTCTGCGCTCTTTCTTTCTCTCTCTCTCTGCGCTCTTTCTTTCTCTCTCTCTCTGCGCTCTTTCTTTCTCTCTCTCTCTCTGCGCTCTTTCTTTCTCTCTGTGCTCTTTCTCTCTCACTCTCTGCGCTCTTTCTTTCTCTCTCTGAGCTCTTTCTTTCTCTCTCTGAGCTCTTTCTTTCTCTCTCTGCGCTCTTTCTTTCTCTCTCTGCGCTCTTTCTTTCTCTCTCTGCGCTCTTTCTTTCTCTCTCTGCGCTCTTTCTCTCTCTCTGCGCTCTTTCTCTCTCTCTGCGCTCTTTCTCACTCTCTGCGCTCTTTCTCTCTCTCTGCGCTCTTTCTCTCTCTCTGCGCTCTTTCTCTCTCTCTGCGCTCTTTCTTTCTCTCTGCGCTCTCTCTCTGCGCTCTCTCTCTGCGCTCTCTCTCTCTCTGCGCTCTTTCTCTCTCTGCGCTCTTTCTCTCTCTGCGCTCTTTCTCTCACTGCGCTCTTTCTCTCTCTGCGCTCTTTCTTTCTCTTTCTTTCTCTGCGCTCTTTCTCTCTCTCTGCGCTCTTTCTCTCTCTCTCTGCGCTCTTTCTTCTTCTCTCTGCGCTCTTTCTTTCTCTGCGCTTTTTCTTTCTCTCTCTCTCTCTGCGCTCTTTCTCTCTCTCTGCGCTCTTTCTTTCTTTCTCTCTGCGCTGTTTCCTCTTTCTGCGCTCTTTTTTTCTCTCTTTGCGCTCTTTCTCTCTCTCTCTCTCTGCGCTCTTTCTTTCTCTCTGCACTCTTTCTCTCTCTGCGCACTTTCTCTCTCTGCGCACTTTCTCTCTCTGCGCTCTTTCTTTCTCTCTCTCTGCGCTCTCTCTCTCTCGGCGCTCTTTCTCTCTCTCTCTCTCTCTGTGCTCTTTCTTTCTCTTTCTCTCTCTCTGCGCTCTTTCTCTCTCTCTCTCTGCGCTCTTTCTTTCTCTTTCTCTCTGCGCTCTCTCTCTCTCTGCGCTCTTTCTTTCTCTCTGCGCTCTTTCTTTCTTTCTCTCTGCGCTCTTTTTTTCTCTCTTTGCGCTCTTTCTTTCTCTCTCTGCTCTCTTTCTTTCTCTCTCTGCTCTCTTTCTTTCTCTCTCTGCGCTCTTTCTTTCTCTCTCTCTGCGCTCTTTCTTTCTCTGCGCTCTTTCTTTCTCTCTCTGCACTCTTTCTCTCTCTCTCTGCGCTCTTTCTTTCTCTCTCTGCGCTCTTTCTTTCTCTCTCTGCGCTCTTTCTTTCTCTCTCTGCGCTCTTTCTTTCTCTCTCTGCGCTCTTTCTTTCTCTCTCTCTGCGCTCTTTCTCTCTCTCTGCGCTCTTTCTCTCTCTCTGCGCTCTTTCTCTCTCTCTGCGCTCTTTCTCTCTCTTTGCTCTCTTTCTCTCTCTCTGCGCTCTTTCTCTCTCTCTGCGCTCTTTCTCTCTCTGCGCTCTCTCTCTGCGCTCTCTCTCTGCGCTCTTTCTCTCTCTGCGCTCTTTCTCTCTCTGCACTCTTTCTTTCTCTGCGCTCTTTCTCTCTCTCTGCGCTCTTTCTCTCTCTCTGCGCTCTTTCTCTCTCTCTCTGTGCTCTTTCTCTCTCTCTCTGCGCTCTTTCTCTCTCTCTGCGCTCTTTCTTTCTCTCTCTCTGCGCTCTTTCTCTCTCTATGTGCTCTTTCTTTCTCTCTGCGCTCTTTCTTTCTCTCTCTCTGCGCTCTTTCTTCCTCTCTCTCTCTGCGCTCTTTCTCTCTCTGCGCTCTTTCTTTCTCTTTCTCTCTGCGCTCTTACAATCTCTATCTCTCTGCGCTCTTTCTTTCACTCTGTGCTCTTTCTCTCTCACTCTCTGCGCTCTTTCTTTCTCTCTCTGCGCTCTTTCTTTCTCTCTCTGCGCTCTTTCTTTCTCTCTCTGCGCTCTTTCTTTCTCTCTCTGCGCTCTTTCTTTCTCTCTCTGCGCTCTTTCTTTCTCTCTCTCTGCGCTCTTTCTCTCTCTCTGCGCTCTTTCTCTCTCTCTGCGCTCTTTCTCTCTCTCTGCGCTCTTTCTCTCACTTTGCTCTCTTTCTCTCTCTCTGCGCTCTTTCTTTCTCTCTGCGCTCTTTTTTTCTCTCTTTGCGCTCTTTTTTTCTCTCTTTGCGCTCTTTCTTTCTCTCTCTGCGCTCTTTCTTTCTCTCTCTCTGCGCTCTTTCTTTCTCTCTCTCTGCGCTCTTTCTTTCTCTGCGCTCTTTATTTCTCTCTCTGCCCTCTTTATTTCTCTCTCTGCGCTCTTTATTTCTCTCTCTGCGCTCTTTCTCTCTCTCTATGCGCTCTCTCTCTGCGCTCTTTCTTTCTCTCTCTCTGCGCTCTTTCTTTCTCTCTCTGCGCTCTTTCTTTCTCTCTCTCTGTGCTCTTTCTCTCTCTCTGTGCTCTTTCTCTCTCTCTGCGCTCTTTCTCTCTCTCTGCTCTCTTTCTTTCTCTCTCTGCGCTCTTTCTTTCTCTCTCTGCGCTCTTTCTTTCTCTCTCTCTGCGCTCTTTCTTTCTCTGCGCTCTTTCTTTCTCTCTCTGCGCTCTTTATTTCTCTCTCTGCGCTCTTTCTCTCTCTCTCTGCGCTCTTTCTCTCTCTCTGCGCTCTTTCTTTCTCTCTCTCTGCGCTCTTTCTCTCTCTATGTGCTCTTTCTTTCTCTCTGCGCTCTTTCTTTCTCTCTCTCTGCGCTCTTTCTTCCTCTCTCTCTCTGCGCTCTTTCTCTCTCTGCGCTCTTTCTTTCTCTCTCTCTCTGCGCTCTTTCTTTCTCTATCTCTCTGCGCTCTTTCTTTCTCTCTGTGCTCTTTCTCTCTCACTCTCTGCGCTCTTTCTTTCTCTCTCTGCGCTCTTTCTTCCTCTCTCTCTCTGCGCTCTTTCTCTCTCTGCGCTCTTTCTTTCTCTCTGTGCTCTTTCTCTCTCACTCTCTGCGCTCTTTCTTTCTCTCTCTGCGCTCTTTCTTTCTCTCTCTCTGCGCTCTTTCTCTCTCTCTGCGCTCTTTCTCTCTCTCTGCGCTCTTTCTCTCTCTCTGCGCTCTTTCTCTCTCTTTGCTCTCTTTCTCTCTCTCTGCGCTCTTTCTCTCTCTCTGCGCTCTTTCTCTCTCTGCGCTCTCTCTCTGCGCTCTCTCTCTGCGCTCTTTCTCTCTCTGCGCTCTTTCTCTCTCTGCACTCTTTCTTTCTCTGCGCTCTTTCTCTCTCTCTGCGCTCTTTCTCTCTCTCTGCGCTCTTTCTCTCTCTCTCTGTGCTCTTTCTCTCTCTCTCTCTGCGCTCTTACTTTCTCTTTCTCTCTCTGCGCTCTTTCTCTCTCTCTGCGCTCTTTCTATCTCTCTCTGCGCTCTTTCTTTCTTTCTATCTCTGCGCTCTTTCTCTCTCTGCGCTCTCTCTTTCTCTCTCTGCGCTCTTTCTTTCTCTTTCTTTCTCTGCGCTCTTTCTCTCTCTGCGCTCTCTCTCTCCCTGCACTCTTTCTCTCTCTGCGCTCTTTCTCTCTCTGCGCTCTTTCTTTCTCTTTCTTTCTCTGCGCTCTTTCTCTCTCTCTGCGCTCTTTCTCTCTCTCTCTCTGCGCTCTTTCTTTCTCTTTCTCTCTCTCTGCGCTCTTTCTCTCTCTCGGCGCTCTTTCTCTCTCTCTCTCTGCGCTCTTTCTTTCTCTTTCTCTCTCTGCGCTCTCTCTCTGCGCTCTTTCTTTCTCTCTGCGCTCTTTCTTTCTTTCTCTCTGCGCTCTTTTTTTCTCTCTTTGCGCTCTTTTTTTCTCTCTTTGCGCTCTTTCTTTCTCTCTCTGCGCTCTTTCTTTCTCTCTTTCTGCGCTCTTTCTTTCTCTGCGCTCTTTATTTCTCTCTCTGCCCTCTTTATTTCTCTCTCTGCGCTCTTTATTTCTCTCTCTGCGCTCTTTCTCTCTCTCTATGTGCTCTCTCTGCGCTCTTTCTTTCTCTCTCTCTGCGCTCTTTCTTTCTCTCTCTGCGCTCTTTCTTTCTCTCTCTCTGTGCTCTTTCTCTCTCTCTGTGCTCTTTCTCTCTCTCTGCGCTCTTTCTCTCTCTCTGCGCTCTTTCTCTCTCTCTGCGCTCTTTCTCTCTCTCTCTGCGCTCTTTCTCTCTCTCTCTCTGCGCTCTTTCTTTCTCTTTCTCTCTCTGCGCTCTTTCTTTCTCTTTCTCTCTCTGCGCTCTCTCTCTCTGCGCTCTATTTTTCTCTCTGCGCTCTTTCTTTCTCTCTGCGCTCTTTTTTTCTCTCTCTGCGCTCTTTCTCTCTCTCTGCGCTCTTTCTCTCTCTCTGCGCTCTTTCTCTCTCTCTGCGCTCTTTCTTTCTCTCTCTCTGCGCTCTTTCTTCCTCTCTCTCTCTCTGCGCTCTTTCTCTCTCTGCGCTCTTTCTTTCTCTCTCTCTCTGCGCTCTTTCTTTCTCTCTCTCTCTGCGCTCTTTCTTTCTCTCTGTGCTCTTTCTCTCACTCTCTGCGCTCTTTCTTTCTCTCTCTGCGCTCTTTCTTTCTCTCTCTGCGCTCTTTCTTTCTCTCTCTGCGCTCTTTCTTTCTCTCTCTGCGCTCTTTCTTTCTCTCTCTCTGCGCTCTTTCTCTCTCTCTGCGCTCTTTCTCTCTCTCTGCGCTCTTTCTCTCTCTCTGCGCTCTTTCTCTCTCTTTGCGCTCTTTCTCTCTCTCTGCGCTTTTTCTCTCTCTCTGCGCTCTTTCTCTCTCTGCGCTCTCTCTCTGCGCTCTCTCTCTGCGCTCTTTCTCTCTCTGCGCTCTTTCTCTCTCTGCGCTCTTTCTCTCTCTGCGCTCTTTCTCTCTCTGCGCTCTTTCTCTCTCTGCACTCTTTCTTTCTCTTTCTTTCTCTGCGCTCTTTCTCTCTCTCTGCGCTCTTTCTCTCTCTCTCTCTGCGCTCTTTCTCTCTCTCTCTCTGCGCTCTTACTTTCTCTTTCTCTCTCTGCGCTCTTTCTCTCTCTCTGCGCTCTTTCTTTCTTTCTCTCTGCGCTCTTTCTTTCTTTCTGCGCTCTTTTTTTCTCTCTTTGCGCTCTTTCTTTCTCTCTCTGCGCTCTCTCTTTCTCTCTCTGCGCTCTTTCTTTCTCTTTCTTTCTCTGCGCTCTTTCTCTCTCTGCGCTCTCTCTCTCCCTGCGCTCTTTCTCTCCCTGCGCTCTTTCTCTCTCTGCGCTCTTTCTTTCTCTTTCTTTCTCTGCGCTCTTTCTCTCTCTCTGCGCTCTTTCTCTCTCTCTCTCTGCGCTCTTTCTTTCTCTTTCTCTCTCTCTGCGCTCTTTCTTTCTCTCTCTCTCTGCGCTCTTTCTTTCTCTCTGTGCTCTTTCTCTCTCACTCTCTGCGCTCTTTCTTTCTTTCTCTCTGCGCTGTTTCTTTCTCTCTCTGCTCTCTTTCTTTCTCTCTCTCTGCGCTCTTTCTCTCTCTCTGCGCTCTTTCTTTCTCTCTCTCTGCGCTCTTTCTTCCTCTCTCTCTCTCTGCGCTCTTTCTCTCTCTGCGCTCTTTCTTTCTCTCTCTCTCTGCGCTCTTTCTTTCTCTCTCTCTCTGCGCTCTTTCTTTCTCTCTGTGCTCTTTCTCTCACTCTCTGCGCTCTTTCTTTCTCTCTCTGCGTTCTTTCTTTCTCTCTCTGCGCTCTTTCTTTCTCTCTCTACGCTCTTTCTTTCTCTCTCTGCGCTCTTTCTTTCTCTCTCTCTGCGCTCTTTCTCTCTCTCTGCGCTCTTTCTCTCTCTCTGCGCTCTTTCTCTCTCTCTGCGCTCTTTCTCTCTCTTTGCGCTCTTTCTCTCTCTCTGCGCTTTTTCTCTCTCTCTGCGCTCTTTCTCTCTCTGCGCTCTCTCTCTGCGCTCTCTCTCTGCGCTCTTTCTCTCTCTGCGCTCTTTCTCTCTCTGCGCTCTTTCTCTCTCTGCGCTCTTTCTCTCTCTGCGCTCTTTCTCTCTCTGCACTCTTTCTTTCTCTTTCTTTCTCTGCGCTCTTTCTCTCTCTCTGCGCTCTTTCTCTCTCTCTCTCTGCGCTCTTTCTCTCTCTCTCTCTGCGCTCTTACTTTCTCTTTCTCTCTCTGCGCTCTTTCTCTCTCTCTGCGCTCTTTCTTTCTTTCTCTCTGCGCTCTTTCTGTCTTTCTGCGCTCTTTTTTTCTCTCTTTGCGCTCTTTCTTTCTCTCTCTGCGCTCTCTCTTTCTCTCTCTGCGCTCTTTCTTTCTCTTTCTTTCTCTGCGCTCTTTCTCTCTCTGCGCTCTCTCTCTCCCTGCGCTCTTTCTCTCCCTGCGCTCTTTCTCTCTCTGCGCTCTTTCTTTCTCTTTCTTTCTCTGCGCTCTTTCTCTCTCTCTGCGCTCTTTCTCTCTCTCTCTCTGCGCTCTTTCTTTCTCTTTCTCTCTCTCTGCGCTCTTTCTTTCTCTCTCTCTCTGCGCTCTTTCTTTCTCTCTGCGCTCTTTCTCTCTCACTCTGCTCTCTTTCTTTCTCTCTCTGTGCTCTTTCTTTCTCTCTCTCTGCGCTCTTTCTCTCTCTCTGCGCTCTTTCTTTCTCTCTCTCTGCGCTCTTTCTTCCTCTCTCTCTCTCTGCGCTCTTTCTCTCTCTGCGCTCTTTCTTTCTCTCTCTCTCTGCGCTCTTTCTTTCTCTCTCTCTCTGCGCTCTTTCTTTCTCTCTGTGCTCTTTCTCTCACTCTCTGCGCTCTTTCTTTCTCTCTCTGCGCTCTTTCTTTCTCTCTCTGCGCTCTTTCTTTCTCTCTCTGCGCTCTTTCTTTCTCTCTCTGCGCTCTTTCTTTCTCTCTCTCTGCGCTCTTTCTCTCTCTCTGCGCTCTTTCTCTCTCTCTGCGCTCTTTCTCTCTCTATGCGCTCTTTCTCTCTCTTTGCGCTCTTTCTCTCTCTCTGCGCTTTTTCTCTCTCTCTGCGCTCTTTCTCTCTCTGCGCTCTCTCTCTGCGCTCTCTCTCTGCGCTCTTTCTCTCTCTGCGCTCTTTCTCTCTCTGCGCGCTTTCTCTCTCTGCGCTCTTTCTCTCTCTGCGCTCTTTCTCTCTCTGCACTCTTTCTTTCTCTTTCTTTCTCTGCGCTCTTTCTCTCTCTCTGCGCTCTTTCTCTCTCTCTCTCTGCGCTCTTTCTCTCTCTCTCTCTGCGCTCTTACTTTCTCTTTCTCTCTCTGCGCTCTTTCTCTCTCTCTGCGCTCTTTCTTTCTTTCTCTCTGCGCTCTTTCTTTCTTTCTGCGCTCTTTTTTTCTCTCTTTGCGCTCTTTCTTTCTCTCTCTGCGCTCTCTCTTTCTCTCTCTGCGCTCTTTCTTTCTCTTTCTTTCTCTGCGCTCTTTCTCTCTCTGCGCTCTCTCTCTCCCTGCGCTCTTTCTCTCCCTGCGCTCTTTCTCTCTCTGCGCTCTTTCTTTCTCTTTCTTTCTCTGCGCTCTTTCTCTCTCTCTGCGCTCTTTCTCTCTCTCTCTCTGCGCTCTTTCTTTCTCTTTCTCTCTCTCTGTGCTCTTTCTTTCTCTCTCTCTCTGCGCTCTTTCTTTCTCTCTGTGCTCTTTCTCTCTCACTCTCTGCGCTCTTTCTTTCTTTCTCTCTGCGCTGTTTCTTTCTTTCTGCGCTCTTTTTTTCTCTCTTTGCGCTCTTTCTCTCTCTCTCTCTCTGCGCTCTTTCTTTCTCTCTGCACTCTTTCTCTCTCTGCGCACTTTCTCTCTCTGCGCACATTCTCTCTCTGCGCTCTTTCTTTCTCTCTCTCTGCGCTCTCTCTCTCTCTCTCGGCGCTCTTTCTCTCTCTCTCTCTCTGTGCTCTTTCTTTCTCTTTCTCTCTCTCTGCGCTCTTTCTCTCTCTCTGCGCTCTTTCTTTCTCTTTCTCTCTGCGCTCTCTCTCTCTCTGCGCTCTTTCTTTCTCTCTGCGCTCTTTCTTTCTTTCTCTCTGCGCTCTTTTTTTCTCTCTTTGCGCTCTTTCTTTCTCTCTCTGCTCTCTTTCTTTCTCTCTCTGCGCTCTTTCTTTCTCTCTCTCTGCGCTCTTTCTTTCTCTGCGCTCTTTCTTTCACTCTCTGCGCTCTTTATTTCTCTCTCTGCGCTCTTTCTCTCTCTCTCTGCGCTCTTTCTCTCTCTCTCTCTGCGCTCTTTCTTTCTCTCTCTCTGCGCTCTTTCTCTCTCTTTGTGCTCTTTCTTTCTCTCTGCGCTCTTTCTTTCTCTCTCTCTGCGCTCTTTCTTCCTCTCTGTCTCTGCGCTCTTTCTCTCTCTGCGCTCTTTCTTTCTCTCTCTCTCTGCGCTCTTTCTTTCTCTATCTCTCTGCGCTCTTTCTTTCTCTCTGTGCTCTTTCTCTCTCACTCTCTGCGCTCTTTCTTTCTCTCTCTGCGCTCTTTCTTTCTCTCTCTGCGCTCTTTCTTTCTCTCTCTGCGCTCTTTCTTTCTCTCTCTGCGCTCTTTCTTTCTCTCTCTGCGCTCTTTCTTTCTCTCTCTGTGCTCTTTCTTTCTCTCTCTCTGCGCTCTTTCTCTCTCTCTGCGCTCTTTCTCTCTCTCTGCGCTCTTTCTCTCTCTCTGTGCTCTTTCTCTCTCTCTGCGCTCTTTCTCTCTCTCTGCGCTCTTTCTCTTTCTGCGCTCTCTCTCTGCGCTCTTTCTCTCTCTGCGCTCTTTCTCTCTCTGCACTCTTTCTTTCTCTTTCTTTCTCTGCGCTCTTTCTCTCTCTCTGCGCTCTTTCTCTCTCTCTGCGCTCTTTCTCTCTCTCTCTGCGCTCTTTCTCTCTCTCTCTCTGCGCTCTTACTTTCTCTTTCTCTCTCTGCGCTCTTTCTCTCTCTCTGCGCTCTTTCTTTCTCTCTCTGAGCTCTTTCTTTCTTTCTATCTCTGCGCTCTTTCTCTCTCTGCGCTCTCTCTTTCTCTCTCTGCGCTCTTTCTTTCTCTTTCTTTCTCTGCACTATTTCTCTCTCTGCGCTCTCTCTCTCCCTGCGCTCTTTCTCTCTCTGCGCTCTTTCTCTCTCTGCGCTCTTTCTTTCTCTTTCTTTCTCTGCGCTCTTTCTCTCTCTCTGCGCTCTTTCTCTCTCTCTCTCTGCGCTCTTTCTTTCTCTTTCTCTCTCTCTGCGCTCTTTCTCTCTCTCGGCGCTCTTTCTCTCTCTCTCTCTCTGCGCTCTTTCTTTCTCTTTCTCTCTCTGCGCTCTTTCTTTCTCTCTGCGCTCTTTCTTTCTTTCTCTCTGCGCTCTTTTTTTCTCTCTTTGCGCTCTTTCTTTCTCTCTCTGCGCTCTTTCTTTCTCTCTCTCTGCGCTCTTTCTTTCTCTGCGCTCTTTATTTCTCTCTCTGCCCTCTTTATTTCTCTCTCTGCGCTCTTTATTTCTCTCTCTGCGCTCTTTCTCTCTCTATGCGCTCTCTCTCTCTGCGCTCTTTCTTTCTCTCTCTGCGCTCTTTCTTTCTCTCTCTGCGCTCTTTCTCTCTCTGCGCTCTTTCTTTCTCGCTCTCTGTGCTCTTTCTCTCTCTCTGTGCTCTTTCTCTCTCTCTGCGCTCTTTCTCTCTCTCTGCGCTCTTTCTCTCTCTCTGCGCTCTTTCTCTCTCTCTGCGCTCTTTCTTTCTCTCTCTGCGCTCTTTCTTTCTCTCTCTGCGCTCTTTCTTTCTCTTTCTCTCTCTCTGCGCTCTTTCTCTCTCTCTCTGCGCTCTTTCTCTCTCTCTCTCTGCGCTCTTTCTTTCTCTTTCTCTCTCTGCGCTCTTTCTTTCTCTTTCTCTCTCTGCGCTCTCTCTCTCTGCGCTCTTTCTTTCTTTCTGCGCTCTTTCTTTCTTTCTCTCTGCGCTCTTTTTTTCTCTCTTTGCGCTCTTTCTTTCTCTCTCTGCTCTCTTTCTTTCTCTCTCTGTGCTCTTTCTTTCTCTCTCTCTGCGTTCTTTCTCTCTCTCTGCGCTCTTTCTTTCTCTCTCTCTCTGCGCTCTTTCTTTCTCTCTCTCTCTGCGCTCTTTCTTCCTCTCTCTGCGCTCTTTCTTTCTCTGCGCTTTTTCTTTCTCTCTCTCTCTGCACTCTTTCTCTCTCTCTGCGCTCTTTCTTTCTTTCTCTCTGCGCTCTTTCTTTCTTTCTCTCTGCGCTGTTTCTTTCTTTCTGCGCTCTTTTTTTCTCTCTTTGCGCTCTTTCTCTCTCTCTCTCTGCGCTCTTTCTTTCTCTCTGCGCTCTTTCTCTCTCTGCGCACTTTCTCTCTCTGCGCACTTTCTCTCTCTGCGCTCTTTCTTTCTCTTTCTCTCTCTCTCTGCGCTCTCTCTCTCTCTGCGCTCTTTCTCTCTCTCTCTCTCTCTCTCTCTCTCTCTCTGTGCTCTTTCTTTCTCTTTCTCTCTCTGCGCTCTCTCTCTCTCTGCGCTCTTTCTTTCTCTCTGCGCTCTTTCTTTATTTCTCTCTGCGCTCTTTTTTTCTATCTTTGCGCTCTTTTTTTCTCTCTTTGCGCTCTTTCTTTCTCTCTCTGCGCTCTTTCTTTCTCTCTCTGCGCTCTTTCTTTCTCTCTCTCTCTGCGCTCTTTCTTTCTCTGCGCTCTTTATTTCTCTCTCTGCGCTCTTTTTTTCTCTCTCTGCGCTCTCTCTCTGCGCTCTTTCTTTCTCTCTCTCTGCGCTCTTTCTTTCTCTCTCTGCGCTCTTTCTCTCTCTGCGCTCTTTCTTTCTCTCTCTCTGCGCTCTTTCTCTCTCTCTGTGCTCTTTCTCTCTCTCTGCGCTCTTTCTTTCTCTCTCTGTGCTCTTTCTTTCTCATTCTCTCTCTCTGCGCTCTTTATCTCTCTCTCTGCGCTCTTTCTCTCTCTCTCTCTGCGCTCTTTCTTTCTCTTTCTCTCTCTGCGCTCTCTCTCTCTCTCTGCGCTCTTTCTTTCTCTCTGCGCTCTTTCTTTCTTTCTCTCTGAACTCTTTCTTCTCTCTCTGCTCTCTTTCTTTCTCTCTCTGCTCTCTTTCTTTCTCTCTCTGCTCTCTTTCTTTCTCTCTCTGCGCTCTTTCTTTCTCTCTCTGCGCTCTTTCTTTCTCTCTCTGCGCTCTTTCTCTCTCTGAGCTCTTTATTTCTCTCTCTGCGCTCTTTATTTCTCTCTCTGCGCTCTTTCTCTCTCTCTCTGCGCTCTTTCTCTCTCTCTCTCTGCGCTCTTTCTTTCTCTTTCTCTCTCTGCGCTCTCTCTCTCTCTCTGCGCTCTTTCTTTCTCTCTGCGCTCTTTCTTTCTTTCTCTCTGAACTCTTTCTTCTCTCTCTGCTCTCTTTCTTTCTCTCTCTGCTCTCTTTCTTTCTCTCTCTGCTCTCTTTCTTTCTCTCTCTGCGCTCTTTCTTTCTCTCTCTGCGCTCTTTCTTTCTCTCTCTGCGCTCTTTCTCTCTCTGAGCTCTTTATTTCTCTCTCTGCGCTCTTTATTTCTCTCTCTGCGCTCTTTCTCTCTCTCTCTGCGCTCTTTCTCTCTCTCTCTGCGCTCTTTCTTTCTCTCTCTCTCTGCGCTCTTTCTCTCTCTATGTGCTCTTTCTTTCTCTCTGCGCTCTTTCTTTCTCTCTCTCTGCGCTCATTCTTCCTCTCTCTCTCTCTGCACTCTTTCTCTCTCTCTGCGCTATTTCTTTCTCTCTCTGCGCTCTTTCTTTCTCTCTCTCTCTGCGCTCTTTCTTTCTCTCTCTCTGCGCTCGTTCTTTCTCTCTCTCTCTGCGCTCTTTCTTTCTCTCTGTGCTCTTTCTCTCTCACTCTCTGCGCTCTTTCTTTCTCTCTCTGCGCTCTTTCTTTCTCTCTCTGCGCTCTTTCTTTCTCTCTCTGCGCTCTTTCTTTCTCTCTCTCTGCGCTCTTTCTCTCTCTCTGCGCTCTTTCTCTCTCTCTGCGCTCTTTCTCTCTCTCTGCGCTCTTTCTCTCTCTCTGCGCTCTTTCTCTCTCTCTGCGCTCTTTCTCTCTCTCTCTGCGCTCTTTCTCTCTCTCTCTGCGCTCTTTCTTTCTCTCTGCGCTCTTTCTCTCTCTGCGCTCTCTCTCTGCGCTCTTTCTCTCTCTGCGCTCTTTCTCTCTCTGCGCTCTTTCTCTCTCTGCGCTCTTTCTATCTCTGCGCTCTTTCTTTCTCTTTCTTTCTCTGCGCTCTTTCTCTCTCTCTGCGCTCTTTCTCTCTCTCTCTGCGCTCTTTCTCTCTCTCTCTCTGCGCTCTTTCTTTCTCTTTCTCTCTCTGCGCTCTTTCTCTCTCTCTGCGCTCTTTCTTTCTTTCTCTCTGCGCTCTTTCTTTCTTTCTGCGCTCTTTTTTTCTCTCTTTGCGCTCTTTCTTTCTCTCTCTGCGCTCTCTCTTTCTCTCTCTGCGCTCTTTCTTTCTCTTTCTTTCTCTGCGCTCTTTCTCTCTCTGCGCTCTCTCTCTCTCTGCGCTCTTTCTCTCTCTGCGCTCTTTCTCTCTCTGCGCTCTTTCTTTCTCTTTCTTTCTCTGCGCTCTTTCTCTCTCTCTGTGCTCTTTCTCTCTCTCTGCGCTCTTTCTTTCTCTTTCTCTCTCTCTGCGCTCTTTCTCTCTCTCGGCGCTCTTTCTCTCTCTCTCTCTCTGCGCTCTTTCTTTCTCTTTCTCTCTCTGCGCTCTCTCTCTGCGCTCTTTCTTTCTCTCTGCGCTCTTTCTTTCTTTCTCTCTGCGCTCTTTTTTTCTCTCTTTGCGCTCTTTTTTTCTCTCTTTGCGCTCTTTCTTTCTCTCTCTGCGCTCTTTCTTTCTCTCTCTCTGCGCTCTTTCTTTCTCTGCGCTCTTTATTTCTTTCTCTGCGCTCTTTATTTCTCTCTCTGCGCTCTTTATTTCTCTCTCTGCGCTCTTTATTTCTCTCTCTGCGCTCATTATTTCTCTCTCTGCGCTCTTTATTTCTCTCCCTGCGCTCTTTATTTCTCTCTCTGCGCTCTTTATTTCTCTCTCTGCGCTCTTTATTTCTCTCTCTGCGCTCTTTATTTCTCTCTCTGCGCTCTTTATTTCTCTCTCTGCGCTCTTTCTTTCTTTCTCTCTGCGCTCTTTCTTTCTTTCTCTCTGCGCTCTTTCTTTCTTTCTGCGCTCTTTTTTTCTCTCTTTGCGCTCTTTCTCTCTCTCTCTCTGCGCTCTTTCTTTCTCTCTGCGCTCTTTCTCTCTCTGCGCACTTTCTCTCTCTGCGCACTTTCTCTCTCTGCGCTCTTTCTTTCTCTTTCTCTCTCTCTCTGCGCTCTCTCTCTCTCGGCGCTCTTTCTCTCTCTCTCTCTCTCTCTCTCTGTGCTCTTTCTTTCTCTTTCTCTCTCTGCGCTCTCTCTCTCGCTGCGCTCTTTCTTTCTCTCTGCGCTCTTTCTTTCTTTCTCTCTGCGCTCTTTTTTTCTCTCTTTGCGCTCTTTTTTTCTCTCTTTGCGCTCTTTCTTTCTCTTTCTGCGCTCTTTCTTTCTCTCTCTGCGCTCTTTCTTTCTCTCTCTCTCTGCGCTCTTTCTTTCTCTGCGCTCTTTATTTCTCTCTCTGCGCTCTCTCTCTGCGCTCTTTCTTTCTCTCTCTCTGCGCTCTTTCTTTCTCTCTCTGCGCTCTTTCTCTCTCTGCGCTCTTTCTTTCTCTCTCTGCGCTCTTTCTCTCTCTCTGTGCTCTTTCTCTCTCTCTGCGCTCTTTCTTTCTCTCTCTGTGCTCTTTCTCTCTCTCTGCGCTCTTTCTTTCTCTCTCTGCTCTCTTTCTTTCTCTCTATGCGCTCTTTCTTTCTCTCTCTGCGCTCTTTCTTTCTCTCTCTGCGCTCTTTCTCTCTCTGAGCTCTTTATTTCTCTCTCTGCGCTCTTTATTTCTCTCTCTGCGCTCTTTCTCTCTCTCTCTGCGCTCTTTCTCTCTCTCTCTGCGCTCTTTCTTTCTCTCTCTCTGCGCTCTTTCTCTCTCTATGTGCTCTTTCTTTCTCTCTGCGCTCTTTCTTTCTCTCTCTCTGCGCTCATTCTTCCTCTCTCTCTCTCTGCACTCTTTCTCTCTCTCTGCGCTATTTCTTTCTCTCTCTGCGCTCTTTCTTTCTCTCTCTCTCTGCGCTCTTTCTTTCTCTCTCTCTGCGCTCGTTCTTTCTCTCTCTCTCTGCGCTCTTTCTTTCTCTCTGTGCTCTTTCTCTCTCACTCTCTGCGCTCTTTCTTTCTCTCTCTGCGCTCTTTCTTTCTCTCTCTGCGCTCTTTCTTTCTCTCTCTGCGCTCTTTCTTTCTCTCTCTCTGCGCTCTTTCTCTCTCTCTGCGCTCTTTCTCTCTCTCTGCGCTCTTTCTCTCTCTCTGCGCTCTTTCTCTCTCTCTGCGCTCTTTCTCTCTCTCTGCGCTCTTTCTCTCTCTCTGCACTCTTTCTCTCTCTCTCTGCGCTCTTTCTCTCTCTCTCTCTGCGCTCTTTCTTTCTCTCTGCGCTCTTTCTCTCTCTGCGCTCTTTCTCTCTCTGCGCTCTTTCTCTCTCTGCGCTCTTTCTCTCTCTGCGCTCTTTCTTTCTCTTTCTTTCTCTGCGCTCTTTCTCTCTCTCTGCGCTCTTTCTCTCTCTCTCTGCGCTCTTTCTCTCTCTGCGCTCTTTCTTTCTCTTTCTCTCTCTGCGCTCTTTCTCTCTCTCTGCGCTCTTTCTTTCTTTCTCTCTGCGCTCTTTCTTTCTTTCTGCGCTCTTTCTCTCTCTCTGCGCTCTTTCTTTCTTTCTCTCTGCGCTCTTTCTTTCTTTCTGCGCTCTTTTTTTCTCTCTTTGCGCTCTTTCTTTCTCTCTCTGCGCTCTCTCTTTCTCTCTCTGCGCTCTTTCTTTCTCTTTCTTTCTCTTTCTTTCTCTGCGCTCTTTCTCTCTCTGCGCTCTCTCTCTCTCTGCGCTCTTTCTCTCTCTGCGCTCTTTCTCTCTCTGCGCTCTTTCTTTCTCTTTCTTTCTCTGCGCTCTTTCTCTCTCTCTGCGCTCTTTCTCTCTCTCTGCGCTCTTTCTTTCTCTTTCTCTCTCTCTGCGCTCTTTCTCTCTCTCGGCGCTCTTTCTCTCTCTCTCTCTCTGCGCTCTTTCTTTCTCTTTCTTTCTCTGCGCTCTTTCTTTCTCTCTGCGCTCTTTCTTTCTTTCTCTCTGCGCTCTTTTTTTCTCTCTTTGCGCTCTTTTTTTTTCTCTTTGCGCTCTTTCTTTCTCTCTCTGCGCTCTTTCTTTCTCTCTCTCTGCGCTCTTTCTTTCTCTGCGCTCTTTATTTCTTTCTCTGCGCTCTTTATTTCTCTCTCTGCGCTCTTTATTTCTCTCCCTGCGCTCTTTATTTCTCTCTCTGCGCTCTTTATTTCTCTCTCTGCGCTCTTTATTTCTCTCTCTGCGCTCTTTATTTCTCTCTCTGCGCTCTTTATTTCTCTCTCTGCGCTCTTTCTTTCTCTTTCTCTCTCTCTGCGCTCTTTCTCTCTCTCGGCGCTCTTTCTCTCTCTCTCTCTCTCTCTGCGCTCTTTCTTTCTCTTTCTCTCTCTGCGCTCTCTTTCTCTGCGCTCTTTATTTCTCTCTCTGCGCTCTTTATTTCTCTCTCTGCGCTCTTTATTTCTCTCTCTGCGCTCTTTCTCTCTCTCTCTCTCTGCGCTCTCTCTCTGCGCTCTTTCTCTCTCTGCGCTCTTTCTTTCTCTCTCTCTGCGCTCTTTCTCTCTCTCTGTGCTCTTTCTCTCTCTCTGCGCTCTTTCTTTCTCTCTCTGTGCTCTTTCTTTCTCATTCTCTCTCTCTGCGCTCTTTATCTCTCTCTCTGCGCTCTTTCTCTCTCTCTCTCTGCGCTCTTTCTTTCTCTTTCTCTCTCTGCGCTCTCTCTCTCTCTCTGCGCTCTTTCTTTCTCTCTGCGCTCTTTCTTTCTTTCTCTCTGAACTCTTTCTTCTCTCTCTGCTCTCTTTCTTTCTCTCTCTGCTCTCTTTCTTTCTCTCTCTGCTCTCTTTCTTTCTCTCTCTGCGCTCTTTCTTTCTCTCTCTGCGCTCTTTCTTTCTCTCTCTGCGCTCTTTCTCTCTCTGAGCTCTTTATTTCTCTCTCTGCGCTCTTTATTTCTCTCTCTGCGCTCTTTCTCTCTCTCTCTGCGCTCTTTCTCTCTCTCTCTCTGCGCTCTTTCTTTCTCTTTCTCTCTCTGCGCTCTCTCTCTCTCTCTGCGCTCTTTCTTTCTCTCTGCGCTCTTTCTTTCTTTCTCTCTGAACTCTTTCTTCTCTCTCTGCTCTCTTTCTTTCTCTCTCTGCTCTCTTTCTTTCTCTCTCTGCTCTCTTTCTTTCTCTCTCTGCGCTCTTTCTTTCTCTCTCTGCGCTCTTTCTTTCTCTCTCTGCGCTCTTTCTCTCTCTGAGCTCTTTATTTCTCTCTCTGCGCTCTTTATTTCTCTCTCTGCGCTCTTTCTCTCTCTCTCTGCGCTCTTTCTCTCTCTCTCTGCGCTCTTTCTTTCTCTCTCTCTCTGCGCTCTTTCTCTCTCTATGTGCTCTTTCTTTCTCTCTGCGCTCTTTCTTTCTCTCTCTCTGCGCTCATTCTTCCTCTCTCTCTCTCTGCACTCTTTCTCTCTCTCTGCGCTATTTCTTTCTCTCTCTGCGCTCTTTCTTTCTCTCTCTCTCTGCGCTCTTTCTTTCTCTCTCTCTGCGCTCGTTCTTTCTCTCTCTCTCTGCGCTCTTTCTTTCTCTCTGTGCTCTTTCTCTCTCACTCTCTGCGCTCTTTCTTTCTCTCTCTGCGCTCTTTCTTTCTCTCTCTGCGCTCTTTCTTTCTCTCTCTGCGCTCTTTCTTTCTCTCTCTCTGCGCTCTTTCTCTCTCTCTGCGCTCTTTCTCTCTCTCTGCGCTCTTTCTCTCTCTCTGCGCTCTTTCTCTCTCTCTGCGCTCTTTCTCTCTCTCTGCGCTCTTTCTCTCTCTCTCTGCGCTCTTTCTCTCTCTCTCTGCGCTCTTTCTTTCTCTCTGCGCTCTTTCTCTCTCTGCGCTCTCTCTCTGCGCTCTTTCTCTCTCTGCGCTCTTTCTCTCTCTGCGCTCTTTCTCTCTCTGCGCTCTTTCTATCTCTGCGCTCTTTCTTTCTCTTTCTTTCTCTGCGCTCTTTCTCTCTCTCTGCGCTCTTTCTCTCTCTCTCTGCGCTCTTTCTCTCTCTCTCTCTGCGCTCTTTCTTTCTCTTTCTCTCTCTGCGCTCTTTCTCTCTCTCTGCGCTCTTTCTTTCTTTCTCTCTGCGCTCTTTCTTTCTTTCTGCGCTCTTTTTTTCTCTCTTTGCGCTCTTTCTTTCTCTCTCTGCGCTCTCTCTTTCTCTCTCTGCGCTCTTTCTTTCTCTTTCTTTCTCTGCGCTCTTTCTCTCTCTGCGCTCTCTCTCTCTCTGCGCTCTTTCTCTCTCTGCGCTCTTTCTCTCTCTGCGCTCTTTCTTTCTCTTTCTTTCTCTGCGCTCTTTCTCTCTCTCTGTGCTCTTTCTCTCTCTCTGCGCTCTTTCTTTCTCTTTCTCTCTCTCTGCGCTCTTTCTCTCTCTCGGCGCTCTTTCTCTCTCTCTCTCTCTGCGCTCTTTCTTTCTCTTTCTCTCTCTGCGCTCTCTCTCTGCGCTCTTTCTTTCTCTCTGCGCTCTTTCTTTCTTTCTCTCTGCGCTCTTTTTTTCTCTCTTTGCGCTCTTTTTTTCTCTCTTTGCGCTCTTTCTTTCTCTCTCTGCGCTCTTTCTTTCTCTCTCTCTGCGCTCTTTCTTTCTCTGCGCTCTTTATTTCTTTCTCTGCGCTCTTTATTTCTCTCTCTGCGCTCTTTATTTCTCTCTCTGCGCTCTTTATTTCTCTCTCTGCGCTCATTATTTCTCTCTCTGCGCTCTTTATTTCTCTCCCTGCGCTCTTTATTTCTCTCTCTGCGCTCTTTATTTCTCTCTCTGCGCTCTTTATTTCTCTCTCTGCGCTCTTTATTTCTCTCTCTGCGCTCTTTATTTCTCTCTCTGCGCTCTTTCTTTCTTTCTCTCTGCGCTCTTTCTTTCTTTCTCTCTGCGCTCTTTCTTTCTTTCTGCGCTCTTTTTTTCTCTCTTTGCGCTCTTTCTCTCTCTCTCTCTGCGCTCTTTCTTTCTCTCTGCGCTCTTTCTCTCTCTGCGCACTTTCTCTCTCTGCGCACTTTCTCTCTCTGCGCTCTTTCTTTCTCTTTCTCTCTCTCTCTGCGCTCTCTCTCTCTCGGCGCTCTTTCTCTCTCTCTCTCTCTCTCTCTCTGTGCTCTTTCTTTCTCTTTCTCTCTCTGCGCTCTCTCTCTCGCTGCGCTCTTTCTTTCTCTCTGCGCTCTTTCTTTCTTTCTCTCTGCGCTCTTTTTTTCTCTCTTTGCGCTCTTTTTTTCTCTCTTTGCGCTCTTTCTTTCTCTTTCTGCGCTCTTTCTTTCTCTCTCTGCGCTCTTTCTTTCTCTCTCTCTCTGCGCTCTTTCTTTCTCTGCGCTCTTTATTTCTCTCTCTGCGCTCTCTCTCTGCGCTCTTTCTTTCTCTCTCTCTGCGCTCTTTCTTTCTCTCTCTGCGCTCTTTCTCTCTCTGCGCTCTTTCTTTCTCTCTCTGCGCTCTTTCTCTCTCTCTGTGCTCTTTCTCTCTCTCTGCGCTCTTTCTTTCTCTCTCTGTGCTCTTTCTCTCTCTCTGCGCTCTTTCTTTCTCTCTCTGCTCTCTTTCTTTCTCTCTATGCGCTCTTTCTTTCTCTCTCTGCGCTCTTTCTTTCTCTCTCTGCGCTCTTTCTCTCTCTGAGCTCTTTATTTCTCTCTCTGCGCTCTTTATTTCTCTCTCTGCGCTCTTTCTCTCTCTCTCTGCGCTCTTTCTCTCTCTCTCTGCGCTCTTTCTTTCTCTCTCTCTGCGCTCTTTCTCTCTCTATGTGCTCTTTCTTTCTCTCTGCGCTCTTTCTTTCTCTCTCTCTGCGCTCATTCTTCCTCTCTCTCTCTCTGCACTCTTTCTCTCTCTCTGCGCTATTTCTTTCTCTCTCTGCGCTCTTTCTTTCTCTCTCTCTCTGCGCTCTTTCTTTCTCTCTCTCTGCGCTCGTTCTTTCTCTCTCTCTCTGCGCTCTTTCTTTCTCTCTGTGCTCTTTCTCTCTCACTCTCTGCGCTCTTTCTTTCTCTCTCTGCGCTCTTTCTTTCTCTCTCTGCGCTCTTTCTTTCTCTCTCTGCGCTCTTTCTTTCTCTCTCTCTGCGCTCTTTCTCTCTCTCTG
Source organism: Ascaphus truei (assembly GCF_040206685.1). Classification (NCBI taxonomy): domain Eukaryota; kingdom Metazoa; phylum Chordata; class Amphibia; order Anura; family Ascaphidae; genus Ascaphus; species Ascaphus truei. The sequence continues at coordinate 323,759 of NW_027454039.1, forward strand.
CGCTCTTTCTCTCTCTCTGCGCTCTTTCTCTCTCTCTGCGCTCTTTCTCTCTCTCTGCGCTCTTTCTCTCTCTCTGCGCTCTTTCTCTCTCTCTGCACTCTTTCTCTCTCTCTCTGCGCTCTTTCTCTCTCTCTCTCTGCGCTCTTTCTTTCTCTCTGCGCTCTTTCTCTCTCTGCGCTCTTTCTCTCTCTGCGCTCTTTCTCTCTCTGCGCTCTTTCTCTCTCTGCGCTCTTTCTTTCTCTTTCTTTCTCTGCGCTCTTTCTCTCTCTCTGCGCTCTTTCTCTCTCTCTCTGCGCTCTTTCTCTCTCTGCGCTCTTTCTTTCTCTTTCTCTCTCTGCGCTCTTTCTCTCTCTCTGCGCTCTTTCTTTCTTTCTCTCTGCGCTCTTTCTTTCTTTCTGCGCTCTTTCTCTCTCTCTGCGCTCTTTCTTTCTTTCTCTCTGCGCTCTTTCTTTCTTTCTGCGCTCTTTTTTTCTCTCTTTGCGCTCTTTCTTTCTCTCTCTGCGCTCTCTCTTTCTCTCTCTGCGCTCTTTCTTTCTCTTTCTTTCTCTTTCTTTCTCTGCGCTCTTTCTCTCTCTGCGCTCTCTCTCTCTCTGCGCTCTTTCTCTCTCTGCGCTCTTTCTCTCTCTGCGCTCTTTCTTTCTCTTTCTTTCTCTGCGCTCTTTCTCTCTCTCTGCGCTCTTTCTCTCTCTCTGCGCTCTTTCTTTCTCTTTCTCTCTCTCTGCGCTCTTTCTCTCTCTCGGCGCTCTTTCTCTCTCTCTCTCTCTGCGCTCTTTCTTTCTCTTTCTTTCTCTGCGCTCTTTCTTTCTCTCTGCGCTCTTTCTTTCTTTCTCTCTGCGCTCTTTTTTTCTCTCTTTGCGCTCTTTTTTTTTCTCTTTGCGCTCTTTCTTTCTCTCTCTGCGCTCTTTCTTTCTCTCTCTCTGCGCTCTTTCTTTCTCTGCGCTCTTTATTTCTTTCTCTGCGCTCTTTATTTCTCTCTCTGCGCTCTTTATTTCTCTCCCTGCGCTCTTTATTTCTCTCTCTGCGCTCTTTATTTCTCTCTCTGCGCTCTTTATTTCTCTCTCTGCGCTCTTTATTTCTCTCTCTGCGCTCTTTATTTCTCTCTCTGCGCTCTTTCTTTCTCTTTCTCTCTCTCTGCGCTCTTTCTCTCTCTCGGCGCTCTTTCTCTCTCTCTCTCTCTCTCTGCGCTCTTTCTTTCTCTTTCTCTCTCTGCGCTCTCTTTCTCTGCGCTCTTTATTTCTCTCTCTGCGCTCTTTATTTCTCTCTCTGCGCTCTTTATTTCTCTCTCTGCGCTCTTTCTCTCTCTCTCTCTCTGCGCTCTCTCTCTGCGCTCTTTCTTTCTCTCTCTCGGCGCTCTTTCTTTCTCTCTCTGCGCTCTTTCTCTCTCTGCGCTCTTTCTTTCTCTCTCTCTGTGCTCTTTCTCTCTCTCTGTGCTCTTTCTCTCTCTCTGCGCTCTTTCTCTCTCTCTGCGCTCTTTCTCTCTCTCTGCGCTCTTTCTCTCTCTCTGCGCTCTTTCTTTCTCTCTCTGCGCTCTTTCTTTCTCTCTCTGTGCTCTTTCTTTCTCTTTCTCTCTCTCTGCGCTCTTTCTCTCTCTCTCTGCGCTCTTTCTTTCTCTTTCTCTCTCTGCGCTCTCTCTCTCTGCGCTCTTTTTTTCTCTCTCTCTGCGCTCTTTCTCTCTCTCTGCGCTCTTTCTCTCTCTCTGCGCTCTTTCTCTCTCTGCGCTCTTTCTTTCTCTCTCTGCGTTTTTTCTTTCTCTCTCTCTGCGCTCTTTTTTTCTCTCTCTCTGCGCTCTTTCTCTCTCTCTGCGCTCTTTCTCTCTCTGCGCTCTTTCTCTCTCTGCGCTCTTTCTTTCTCTCTCTCTGTGCTCTTTCTCTCTCTCTGTGCTCTTTCTCTCTCTCTGCGCTCTTTCTCTCTCTCTGCGCTCTTTCTTTCTCTCTCTGCACTCTTTCTTTCTCTCTCTGCGCTCTTTCTTTCTCTTTCTCTCTCTCTGCGCTCTTTCTCTCTCTCTCTGCGCTCTTTCTCTCTGTCTCTCTGCGCTCTTTCTTTCTCTTTCTCTCTCTGCGCTCTTTCTTTCTCTTTCTCTCTCTGCGCTCTCTCTCTCTGCGCTCTTTCTTTCTCTCTGCACTCTTTCTTTCTCTCTGCACTCTTTCTTTCTCTCTTTGCACTCTTTCTTTCTCTCTTTGCGCTCTTTCTTTCTCTGCGCTCTTTCTTTCTCTCTCTGCGCTCTTTATTTCTCTCTCTGTGCTTTTTCTCTCTCTCTGCGCTCTTTCTCTCTCTATGTGCTCTTTCTTTCTCTCTGCGCTCTTTCTTTCTCTCTCTCTGCGCTCTTTCTTCCTCTCTCTCTCTGCGCTCTTTCTCTCTCTCTGCGCTCTTTCTCTCTCTCTGCGCTATTTCTTTCTCTCTATGTGCTCTTTCTTTCTCTCTGCGCTCTTTCTTTCTCTCTCTCTGCGCTCTTTCTTCCTCTCTCTCTCTGCGCTCTTTCTCTCTCTCTGCGCTCTTTCTCTCTCTCTGCGCTATTTCTTTCTCTCTCTGCGCTCTTTCTCTCTCTCGGCGCTCTTTCTCTCTCTCTCTCTCTGCGCACTTTCTTTCTCTTTCTCTCTGTGCGCTCTTTCTTTCTCTCTGCGCTCTTTCTTTCTTTCTCTCTGCGCTCTTTTTTTTCTCTCTTTGCGCTCTTTTTTTCTCTCTTTGCGCTCTTTCTTTCTCTCTCTGCGCTCTTTCTTTCTCTCTCTCTGCGCTCTTTCTTTCTCTGCGCTCTTTATTTCTCTCTCTGCGCTCTTTATTTCTCTCTCTGCGCTCTTTATTTCTCTCTCTGTGCTCTTTATTTCTCTCTCTGCGCTCTTTATTTCTCTCTCTGCGCTCTTTATTTCTCTCTCTGCGCTCTTTCTCTCTCTCTCTGCGCTCTCTCTCTGCGCTCTTTCTTTCTCTCTCTCTGCGCTCTTTCTTTCTCTCTCTGCGCTCTTTCTCTCTCTGCGCTCTTTCTTTCTCTCTCTCTGTGCTCTTTCTCTCTCTCTGCGCTCTTTCTCTCTCTCTCTGCGCTCTCTCTCTGCGCTCTTTCCTTCTCTCTCTCTGTGCTCTTTCTTTCTCTCTCTGCGCTCTTTCTCTCTCTGCTCTCTTTCTTTCTCTCTCTCTGTGCTCTTTCTCTCTGTCTGTGCTCTTTCTCTCTCTCTGCGCTCTTTCTCTCTCTCTGAGCTCTTTCTCTCTCTCGGCGCTCTTTCTCTCTCTCTCTCTCTCTGCGCTCTTTCTTTCTCTTTCTCTCTCTGCGCTCTCTCTCTCTGCGCTCTTTCTTTCTCTCTGCGCTCTTTCTTTCTTTCTCTCTGCGCTCTTTTTTTCTCTCTTTGCGCTCTTTTTTTCTCTCTTTGCGCTCTTTCTTTCTCTCTCTGCGCTCTTTTTTTCTCTCTGCGCTCTTTCTTTCTCTGCGCTCTTTATTTCTCTCTCTGCGCTCTTTATTTCTCTCTCTGCGCTCTTTATTTCTCTCTCTGCGCTCTTTCTCTCTCTCTATGCGCTCTCTCTCTGCGCTCTTTCTTTCTCTCTCTCTGCGCTCTTTCTTTCTCTCTCTGCACTCTTTCTCTCTCTGCGCTCTTTCTTTCTCTCTCTCTGTGCTCTTTCTCTCTCTCTGCGCTCTTTCTCTCTCTCTGCGCTCTTTCTCTCTCTCTGCGCTCTTTCTCTCTCTCTGCGCTCTTTCTCTCTCTCTGCGCTCTTTCTTTCTCTCTCTGCGCTCTTTCTTTCTCTCTCTGCGCTCTTTCTTTCTCTTTCTCTCTCTCTGCGCTCTTTCTCTCTCTCTCTGCGCTCTTTCTCTCTCTCTCTCTGCGCTCTTTCTCTCTCTATCTCTGCGCTCTTTCTTTCTCTTTCTCTCTCTGCGCTCTCTCTCTCTGCGCTCTATCTTTCTCTCTGCGCTCTTTCTTTCTTTCTCTCTGCGCTCTTTTTTTCTCTCTTTGCACTCTTTCTTTCTCTCTCTGCTCTCTTTCTTTCTTTCTCTGTGCTCTTTCTTTCTCTCTCTCTGCGCTCTTTCTCTCTCTCTGCACTCTTTCTTTCTCTCTCTCTGCGCTCTTTCTTCCTCTCTCTCTCTCTCTGTGCTCTTTCTCTCTCTGCGCTCTTTCTTTCTCTCTCTCTCTGCGCTCTTTCTTTCTCTCTCTGCGCTCTTTCTTTCTCTTTCTCTCTCTCTGCGCTCTTTCTCTCTCTCTCTGCGCTCTTTCTCTCTCTCTCTCTGCGCTCTTTCTCTCTCTATCTCTGCGCTCTTTCTTTCTCTTTCTCTCTCTGCGCTCTCTCTCTCTGCGCTCTATCTTTCTCTCTGCGCTCTTTCTTTCTTTCTCTCTGCGCTCTTTTTTTCTCTCTTTGCACTCTTTCTTTCTCTCTCTGCTCTCTTTCTTTCTTTCTCTGTGCTCTTTCTTTCTCTCTCTCTGCGCTCTTTCTCTCTCTCTGCACTCTTTCTTTCTCTCTCTCTGCGCTCTTTCTTCCTCTCTCTCTCTCTCTGTGCTCTTTCTCTCTCTGCGCTCTTTCTTTCTCTCTCTCTCTGCGCTCTTTCTTTCTCTCTCTCTCTGCGCTCTTTCTTTCTCTCTGTGCTCTTTCTCTCTCACTCTCTGCGCTCTTTCTTTCTCTTTCTCTCTCTGCGCTCTCTCTCTCTGCGCTCTATCTTTCTCTCTGCGCTCTTTCTTTCTTTCTCTCTGCGCTCTTTTTTTCTCTCTTTGCACTCTTTCTTTCTCTCTCTGCTCTCTTTCTTTCTTTCTCTGTGCTCTTTCTTTCTCTCTCTCTGCGCTCTTTCTCTCTCTCTGCACTCTTTCTTTCTCTCTCTCTGCGCTCTTTCTTCCTCTCTCTCTCTCTCTGTGCTCTTTCTCTCTCTGCGCTCTTTCTTTCTCTCTCTCTCTGCGCTCTTTCTTTCTCTCTCTGCGCTCTTTCTTTCTCTTTCTCTCTCTCTGCGCTCTTTCTCTCTCTCTCTGCGCTCTTTCTCTCTCTCTCTCTGCGCTCTTTCTCTCTCTATCTCTGCGCTCTTTCTTTCTCTTTCTCTCTCTGCGCTCTCTCTCTCTGCGCTCTATCTTTCTCTCTGCGCTCTTTCTTTCTTTCTCTCTGCGCTCTTTTTTTCTCTCTTTGCACTCTTTCTTTCTCTCTCTGCTCTCTTTCTTTCTTTCTCTGTGCTCTTTCTTTCTCTCTCTCTGCGCTCTTTCTCTCTCTCTGCACTCTTTCTTTCTCTCTCTCTGCGCTCTTTCTTCCTCTCTCTCTCTCTCTGTGCTCTTTCTCTCTCTGCGCTCTTTCTTTCTCTCTCTCTCTGCGCTCTTTCTTTCTCTCTCTCTCTGCGCTCTTTCTTTCTCTCTGTGCTCTTTCTCTCTCACTCTCTGCGCTCTTTCTTTCTCTCTCTGCGCTCTTTCTTTCTCTCTCTGCGCTCTTTCTTTCTCTCTCTGCGCTCTTTCTTTCTCTCTCTGCGCTCTTTCTCTCTCTCTGCGCTCTTTCTTTCTCTCTGCGCACTTTCTTTCTCTCTCTCTGCGCTCTTTCTCTCTCTCTGCGCTCTTTCTCTCTCTCTGCGCTCTTTCTCTCTCTCTGTGCTCTTTCTCTCTCTCTGCGCTCTTTCTTTCTCTCTCTGTGCTCTTTCTTTCTCATTCTCTCTCTCTGCGCTCTTTATCTCTCTCTCTGCGCTCTTTCTCTCTCTCTCTCTGCGCTCTTTCTTTCTCTTTCTCTCTCTGCGCTCTCTCTCTCTCTCTGCGCTCTTTCTTTCTCTCTGCGCTCTTTCTTTCTTTCTCTCTGCGCTCTTTCTTCTCTCTCTGCTCTCTTTCTTTCTCTCTCTGCTCTCTTTCTTTCTCTCTCTGCTCTCTTTCTTTCTCTCTCTGCGCTCTTTCTTTCTCTCTCTGCGCTCTTTCTTTCTCTCTCTGCGCTCTTTCTCTCTCTGAGCTCTTTATTTCTCTCTCTGCGCTCTTTATTTCTCTCTCTGCGCTCTTTCTCTCTCTCTCTGCGCTCTTTCTCTCTCTCTCTGCGCTCTTTCTTTCTCTCTCTCTGCGCTCTTTCTCTCTCTATGTGCTCTTTCTTTCTCTCTGTGCTCTTTCTTTCTCTCTCTCTGCGCTCATTCTTCCTCTCTCTCTCTCTGCACTCTTTCTCTCTCTCTGCGCTATTTCTTTCTCTCTCTGCGCTCTTTCTTTCTCTCTCTCTCTGCGCTCTTTCTTTCTCTCTCTCTGCGCTCGTTCTTTCTCTCTCTCTCTGCGCTCTTTCTTTCTCTCTGTGCTCTTTCTCTCTCACTCTCTGCGCTCTTTCTTTCTCTCTCTGTGCTCTTTCTTTCTCTCTCTGCGCTCTTTCTTTCTCTCTCTGCGCTCTTTCTTTCTCTCTCTCTGCGCTCTTTCTCTCTCTCTGCGCTCTTTCTCTCTCTCTGCGCTCTTTCTCTCTCTCTGCGCTCTTTCTCTCTCTCTGCGCTCTTTCTCTCTCTCTGCACTCTTTCTCTCTCTCTCTGCGCTCTTTCTCTCTCTCTCTCTGCGCTCTTTCTTTCTCTCTGCGCTCTTTCTCTCTCTGCGCTCTTTCTCTCTCTGCGCTCTTTCTCTCTCTGCGCTCTTTCTCTCTCTGCGCTCTTTCTTTCTCTTTCTTTCTCTGCGCTCTTTCTCTCTCTCTGCGCTCTTTCTCTCTCTCTCTGCGCTCTTTCTCTCTCTCTCTCTGCGCTCTTTCTTTCTCTTTCTCTCTCTGCGCTCTTTCTCTCTCTCTGCGCTCTTTCTTTCTTTCTCTCTGCGCTCTTTCTTTCTTTCTGCGCTCTTTTTTTCTCTCTTTGCGCTCTTTCTTTCTCTCTCTGCGCTCTCTCTTTCTCTCTCTGCGCTCTTTCTTTCTCTTTCTTTCTCTGCGCTCTTTCTCTCTCTGCGCTCTCTCTCTCTCTGCGCTCTTTCTCTCTCTGCGCTCTTTCTCTCTCTGCGCTCTTTCTTTCTCTTTCTTTCTCTGCGCTCTTTCTCTCTCTCTGCGCTCTTTCTCTCTCTCTGCGCTCTTTCTTTCTCTTTCTCTCTCTCTGCGCTCTTTCTCTCTCTCGGCGCTCTTTCTCTCTCTCTCTCTCTGCGCTCTTTCTTTCTCTTTCTCTCTCTGCGCTCTTTCTTTCTCTCTGCGCTCTTTCTTTCTTTCTCTCTGCGCTCTTTTTTTCTCTCTTTGCGCTCTTTTTTTTTCTCTTTGCGCTCTTTCTTTCTCTCTCTGCGCTCTTTCTTTCTCTCTCTCTGCGCTCTTTCTTTCTCTGCGCTCTTTATTTCTTTCTCTGCGCTCTTTATTTCTCTCTCTGCGCTCTTTATTTCTCTCCCTGCGCTCTTTATTTCTCTCTCTGCGCTCTTTATTTCTCTCTCTGCGCTCTTTATTTCTCTCTCTGCGCTCTTTATTTCTCTCTCTGCGCTCTTTATTTCTCTCTCTGCGCTCTTTCTTTCTCTTTCTCTCTCTCTGCGCTCTTTCTCTCTCTCGGCGCTCTTTCTCTCTCTCTCTCTCTCTCTGCGCTCTTTCTTTCTCTTTCTCTCTCTGCGCTCTCTTTCTCTGCGCTCTTTATTTCTCTCTCTGCGCTCTTTATTTCTCTCTCTGCGCTCTTTATTTCTCTCTCTGCGCTCTTTCTCTCTCTCTCTCTCTGCGCTCTCTCTCTGCGCTCTTTCTTTCTCTCTCTCGGCGCTCTTTCTTTCTCTCTCTGCGCTCTTTCTCTCTCTGCGCTCTTTCTTTCTCTCTCTCTGTGCTCTTTCTCTCTCTCTGTGCTCTTTCTCTCTCTCTGCGCTCTTTCTCTCTCTCTGCGCTCTTTCTCTCTCTCTGCGCTCTTTCTCTCTCTCTGCGCTCTTTCTTTCTCTCTCTGCGCTCTTTCTTTCTCTCTCTGTGCTCTTTCTTTCTCTTTCTCTCTCTCTGCGCTCTTTCTCTCTCTCTCTGCGCTCTTTCTTTCTCTTTCTCTCTCTGCGCTCTCTCTCTCTGCGCTCTTTTTTTCTCTCTCTCTGCGCTCTTTCTCTCTCTCTGCGCTCTTTCTCTCTCTCTGCGCTCTTTCTCTCTCTGCGCTCTTTCTTTCTCTCTCTGCGTTTTTTCTTTCTCTCTCTCTGCGCTCTTTTTTTCTCTCTCTCTGCGCTCTTTCTCTCTCTCTGCGCTCTTTCTCTCTCTGCGCTCTTTCTCTCTCTGCGCTCTTTCTTTCTCTCTCTCTGTGCTCTTTCTCTCTCTCTGTGCTCTTTCTCTCTCTCTGCGCTCTTTCTCTCTCTCTGCGCTCTTTCTTTCTCTCTCTGCACTCTTTCTTTCTCTCTCTGCGCTCTTTCTTTCTCTTTCTCTCTCTCTGCGCTCTTTCTCTCTCTCTCTGCGCTCTTTCTCTCTGTCTCTCTGCGCTCTTTCTTTCTCTTTCTCTCTCTGCGCTCTTTCTTTCTCTTTCTCTCTCTGCGCTCTCTCTCTCTGCGCTCTTTCTTTCTCTCTGCACTCTTTCTTTCTCTCTGCACTCTTTCTTTCTCTCTTTGCACTCTTTCTTTCTCTCTTTGCGCTCTTTCTTTCTCTGCGCTCTTTCTTTCTCTCTCTGCGCTCTTTATTTCTCTCTCTGTGCTTTTTCTCTCTCTCTGCGCTCTTTCTCTCTCTATGTGCTCTTTCTTTCTCTCTGCGCTCTTTCTTTCTCTCTCTCTGCGCTCTTTCTTCCTCTCTCTCTCTGCGCTCTTTCTCTCTCTCTGCGCTCTTTCTCTCTCTCTGCGCTATTTCTTTCTCTCTATGTGCTCTTTCTTTCTCTCTGCGCTCTTTCTTTCTCTCTCTCTGCGCTCTTTCTTCCTCTCTCTCTCTGCGCTCTTTCTCTCTCTCTGCGCTCTTTCTCTCTCTCTGCGCTATTTCTTTCTCTCTCTGCGCTCTTTCTCTCTCTCGGCGCTCTTTCTCTCTCTCTCTCTCTGCGCACTTTCTTTCTCTTTCTCTCTGTGCGCTCTTTCTTTCTCTCTGCGCTCTTTCTTTCTTTCTCTCTGCGCTCTTTTTTTTCTCTCTTTGCGCTCTTTTTTTCTCTCTTTGCGCTCTTTCTTTCTCTCTCTGCGCTCTTTCTTTCTCTCTCTCTGCGCTCTTTCTTTCTCTGCGCTCTTTATTTCTCTCTCTGTGCTCTTTATTTCTCTCTCTGCGCTCTTTATTTCTCTCTCTGCGCTCTTTATTTCTCTCTCTGCGCTCTTTATTTCTCTCTCTGCGCTCTTTATTTCTCTCTCTGCGCTCTTTCTCTCTCTCTCTGCGCTCTCTCTCTGCGCTCTTTCTTTCTCTCTCTCTGCGCTCTTTCTTTCTCTCTCTGCGCTCTTTCTCTCTCTGCGCTCTTTCTTTCTCTCTCTCTGTGCTCTTTCTCTCTCTCTGCGCTCTTTCTCTCTCTCTCTGCGCTCTCTCTCTGCGCTCTTTCTTTCTCTCTCTCTGTGCTCTTTCTTTCTCTCTCTGCGCTCTTTCTCTCTCTGCTCTCTTTCTTTCTCTCTCTCTGTGCTCTTTCTCTCTGTCTGTGCTCTTTCTCTCTCTCTGCGCTCTTTCTCTCTCTCTGAGCTCTTTCTCTCTCTCGGCGCTCTTTCTCTCTCTCTCTCTCTCTGCGCTCTTTCTTTCTCTTTCTCTCTCTGCGCTCTCTCTCTCTGCGCTCTTTCTTTCTCTCTGCGCTCTTTCTTTCTTTCTCTCTGCGCTCTTTTTTTCTCTCTTTGCGCTCTTTTTTTCTCTCTTTGCGCTCTTTCTTTCTCTCTCTGCGCTCTTTTTTTCTCTCTGCGCTCTTTCTTTCTCTGCGCTCTTTATTTCTCTCTCTGCGCTCTTTATTTCTCTCTCTGCGCTCTTTATTTCTCTCTCTGCGCTCTTTCTCTCTCTCTATGCGCTCTCTCTCTGCGCTCTTTCTTTCTCTCTCTCTGCGCTCTTTCTTTCTCTCTCTGCACTCTTTCTCTCTCTGCGCTCTTTCTTTCTCTCTCTCTGTGCTCTTTCTCTCTCTCTGCGCTCTTTCTCTCTCTCTGCGCTCTTTCTCTCTCTCTGCGCTCTTTCTCTCTCTCTGCGCTCTTTCTTTCTCTCTCTGCGCTCTTTCTTTCTCTCTCTGCGCTCTTTCTTTCTCTTTCTCTCTCTCTGCGCTCTTTCTCTCTCTCTCTGCGCTCTTTCTCTCTCTCTCTCTGCGCTCTTTCTCTCTCTATCTCTGCGCTCTTTCTTTCTCTTTCTCTCTCTGCGCTCTCTCTCTCTGCGCTCTATCTTTCTCTCTGCGCTCTTTCTTTCTTTCTCTCTGCGCTCTTTTTTTCTCTCTTTGCACTCTTTCTTTCTCTCTCTGCTCTCTTTCTTTCTTTCTCTGTGCTCTTTCTTTCTCTCTCTCTGCGCTCTTTCTCTCTCTCTGCACTCTTTCTTTCTCTCTCTCTGCGCTCTTTCTTCCTCTCTCTCTCTCTCTCTGTGCTCTTTCTCTCTCTGCGCTCTTTCTTTCTCTCTCTCTCTGCGCTCTTTCTTTCTCTCTCTCTCTGCGCTCTTTCTTTCTCTCTGTGCTCTTTCTCTCTCACTCTCTGCGCTCTTTCTTTCTCTCTCTGCGCTCTTTCTTTCTCTCTCTGCGCTCTTTCTTTCTCTCTCTGCGCTCTTTCTTTCTCTCTCTGCGCTCTTTCTCTCTCTCTGCGCTCTTTCTTTCTCTCTGCGCACTTTCTTTCTCTCTCTCTGCGCTCTTTCTCTCTCTCTGCGCTCTTTCTCTCTCTCTGCGCTCTTTCTTTCTCTCTCTGCGCTCTTTCTTTCTCTCTCTGCGCTCTTTCTTTCTCTTTCTCTCTCTCTGCGCTCTTTCTCTCTCTCTCTGCGCTCGTTCTCTCTCTCTCTCTGCGCTCTTTCTTTCTCTTTCTCTCTCTGCGCTCTTTCTTTCTCTTTCTCTCTCTGCGCTCTCTCTCTGCGCTCTATCTTTCTCTCTGCGCTCTTTCTTTCTTTCTCTCTGCGCTCTTTTTCTCTCTCTTTGCGCTCTTTCTTTCTCTCTCTGCACTCTTTCTATCTCTCTCTGTGCTCTTTCTTTCTCTCTCTCTGCGCTCTTTCTCTCTCTCTGCACTCTTTCTTTCTCTCTCTCTGCGCTCTTTCTTCCTCTCTCTCTCTCTGCGCTCTTTCTCTCTCTGCGCTCTTTCTTTCTCTCTCTCTCTGCGCTCTTTCTTTCTCTCTCTCTCTGCGCTCTTTCTTTCTCTCTGTGCTCTTTCTCTCTCACTCTCTGCGCTCTTTCTTTCTCTCTCTGCGCTCATTCTTTCTCTCTCTGCGCTCTTTCTTTCTCTCTCTGCGCTCTTTCTTTCTCTCTCTGCGCTCTTTCTTTCTCTCTCTGCGCTCTTTCTTTCTCTCTCTGCGCTCTTTCTCTCTCTCTGCGCTCTTTCTCTCTCTCTGCGCTTTTTCTCTCTCTCTGCGCTCTTTCTCTCTCTCTCTGCGCTCTTTCTCTCTCTCTGCGCTCTTTCTCTCTCTGCGCTCTCTCTCTGCGCTCTCTCTCTGCGCTCTCTCTCTGCGCTCTTTCTCTCTCTGCGCTCTTTCTCTCTCTGCGCTCTTTCTCTCTCGGCGCTCTTTCTTTCTCTTTCTTTCTCTGCGCTCTCTCTCTGCGCTCTTTCTCTCTCTCTCTGCGCTCTTTCTCTCTCTCTCTCTGCGCTCTTTTTTTCTCTCTTTGCGCTCTTTCTTTCTCTCTCTGCGCTCTATCTTTCTCTCTCTGCGCTCTTTCTTTCTCTCTGCGCTCTTTCTCTCTCTGCGCTCTTTCTCTCTCTCTCTCTCTGCGCTCTTACTTTCTCTTTCTCTCTCTGCGCTCTTTCTCTCTCTCTGCGCTCTTTCTTTCTTTCTCTCTGTGCTCTTTCTTTTTTCTGCGCTCTTTTTTTCTCTCTTTGCGCTCTTTCTTTCTCTCTCTGCGCTCTCTCTTTCTCTCTCTGCGCTCTTTCTTTCTCTTTCTTTCTCTGCGCTCTTTCTCTCTCTGCGCTCTCTCTCTCCCTGCGCTCTTTCTCTCTCTGCGCTCTTTCTCTCTCTGCGCTCTTTCTTTCTCTTTCTTTCTCTGCGCTCTTTCTCTCTCTCTGCGCTCTTTCTCTCTCTCTCTCTGCTCTCTTTCTTTCTCTTTCTCTCTCTCTGCGCTCTTTCTCTCTCTCGGCGCTCTTTCTCTCTCTCTGTCTCTGCGCTCTTTCTTTCTCTTTCTCTCTCTGCGCTCTCTCTCTCTGCGCTCTTTCTTTCTCTCTGCGCTCTTTCTTTCTTTCTCTCTGCGCTCTTTTTTTCTCTCTTTGCGCTCTTTTTTTCTCTCTTTGCTCTCTTTCTTTCTCTCTCTGCGCTCTTTCTTTCTCTCTCTCTGCGCTCTTTCTTTCTCTGCACTCTTTATTTCTCTCTCTGCGCTCTTTATTTCTCTCTCTGCGCTCTTTATTTCTCTCTCTGCGCTCTTTATTTCTCTCTCTGCGCTCTTTTTTTCTCTCTACGCTCTTTCTCTCTCTCTCTGCGCTCTTTCTCTCTCTCTGCGCTCTTTCTCTCTCTGCGCTCTCTCTCTGTGCTCTCTCTCTGCGCTCTTTCTCTCTCTGCGCTCTTTCTCTCTCTGCGCTCTTTCTCTCTCTGCGCTCTTTCTCTCTCTGCACTCTTTCTCTCTCTGCACTCTTTCTTTCTCTTTCTTTCTCTGCGCTCTTTCTCTCTCTCTGCGCTCTTTCTCTCTCTCTCACTGCGCTCTTACTTTGTCTTTCTCTCTCTGCACTCTTTCTCTCTCTCTGCGCTCTTTCTTTCTTTCTCTCTGCGCTCTTTCTCTCTCTCTGCGCTCTCTCTTTCTCTCTCTGCGCTCTTTCTTTCTCTTTCTTTCTCTGCGCTCTTTCTCTCTCTGCGCTCTCTCTCTCCCTGCGCTCTTTCTCTCTCTGCGCTCTTTCTCTCTCTGCGCTCTTTCTTTCTCTTTCTTTCTCTGCGCTCTTTCTCTCTCTCTGCGCTCTTTCTCTCTCTCTCTCTGCGCTCTTTTTTTCTCTTTCTCTCTCTCTGCGCTCTTTCTCTCTCTCGGCGCTCTTTCTCTCTCTCTCTCTCTCTGCGCTCTTTCTTTCTCTCTCTCTGCGCTCTTTCTTTCTCTCTCTCTGCGCTCTTTCTTTCTTTCTCTCGCGCTCTTTCTTTCTCTCTCTCTGCGCTCTTTCTTTCTTTCTCTCTCGCTCTTTCTTTCTCTCTCTGCGCTCTCTCTTTCTCTCTCTGCGCTCTTTCTTTCTCTTTCTTTGTCTGCGCTCTTTCTCTCTCTGCGCTCTCTTTCTCCCTGCGCTCTTTCTCTCTCTGCGCTCTTTCTCTCTCTGCGCTCTTTCTTTCTCTTTCTTTCTCTGCGCTCTTTCTCTCTCTCTGCGCTCTTTCTCTCTCTCTCTCTGCGCTCTTTCTTTCTCTTTCTCTCTCTCTGCGCTCTTTCTCTCTCTCGGCGCTCTTTCTCTCTCTCTCTCTCTGCGCTCTTTCTTTCTCTTTCTCTCTCTGCGCTCTCTCTCTCTGCGCTCTTTCTTTCTCTCTGCGCTCTTTCTTTCTTTCTCTCTGCGCTCTTTTTTTCTCTCTTTGCGCTCTTTTTTTCTCTCTTTGCGCTCTTTCTTTCTCTCTCTGCGCTCTCTCTTTCTCTCCCTGCGCTCTTTCTCTCTCTGCGCTCTTTCTCTCTCTGCGCTCTTTCTTTCTCTTTCTTTCTCTGCGCTCTTTCTCTCTCTCTGCGCTCTTTCTCTCTCTCTCTCTGCGCTCTTTCTTTCTCTTTCTCTCTCTCTGCGCTCTTTCTCTCTCTCGGCGCTCTTTCTCTCTCTCTCTCTGCGCTCTTTCTTTCTCTCTCTCTGCGCTCTTTCTTTCTTTCTCTCTCGCTCTTTCTTTCTTTCTGCGCTCTTTTTTTCTCTCTTTGCGCTCTTTCTTTCTTTCTCTGCGCTCTCTCTTTCTCTCTCTGCGCTCTTTCTTTCTCTTTCTTTCTCTGCGCTCTTTCTCTCTCTGCGCTCTCTCTCTCCCTGCGCTCTTTCTCTCTCTGCGCTCTTTCTCTCTCTGCGCTCTTTCTTTCTCTTTCTTTCTCTGCGCTCTTTCTCTCTCTCTGCGCTCTTTCTTTCTCTTTCTCTCTCTCTGCGCTCTTTCTCTCTCTCTGCGCTCTTTCTCTCTCTCTCTCTGCGCTCTTTCTTTCTCTCTCTCTGCGCTCTTTCTTTCTTTCTCTCTCGCTCTTTCTTTCTGCGCTCTTTTTTTCTCTCTTTGCGCTCTTTCTTTCTCTCTCTGCGCTCTCTCTTTCTCTCTCTGCGCTCTTTCTTTCTCTTTCTTTCTCTGCGCTCTTTCTCTCTCTGCGCTCTCTCTCTCCCTGCGCTCTTTCTCTCTCTGCGCTCTTTCTCTCTCTGCGCTCTTTCTTTCTCTTTCTTTCTCTGCGCTCTTTCTCTCTCTCTGCGCTCTTTCTCTCTCTCTCTCTGCGCTCTTTCTTTCTCTTTCTCTCTCTCTGCGCTCTTTCTCTCTCTCGGCGCTCTTTCTCTCTCTCTATCTCTCTGCGCTCTTTCTCTCTCTGCGCTCTCTCTCTGCGCTCTTTCTCTCTCTCGGCGCTCTTTCACTCTCTCTCTCTCTGCGCTCTTTCTTTCTCTTTCTCTCTCTGTGCTCTCTCTCTCTGCGCTCTATCTTTCTCTCTGCGCTCTTTCTTTCTTTCTCTCTGCACTCTTTTTTTCTCTCTTTGCACTCTTTCTTTCTCTCTCTGCTCTCTTTCTTTCTTTCTCTGTGCTCTTTCTTTCTCTCTCTCTCTGCGCTCTTTCTCTCTCTCTGCACTCTTTCTTTCTCTCTCTCTGCGCTCTTTCTTCCTCTCTCTCTCTCTGTGCTCTTTCTCTCTCTGCGCTCTTTCTTTCTCTCTCTCTCTGCGCTCTTTCTTTCTCTCTCTCTCTGCGCTCTTTCTTCCTCTCTCTCTCTCTGTGCTCTTTCTCTCTCTGCGCTCTTTCTTTCTCTCTCTCTCTGCGCTCTTTCTCTCTCTCTGCGCTCTTTCTCTCTCTCTGCGCTCTTTCTCTCTCTCTGCGCTCTTTCTCTCTCTCTGCGCTCTTTCTCTCTCTCTGCGCTCTTTCTCTCTCTGCGCTCTCTCTCTGCGCTCTCTCTCTGCACTCTTTCTCTCTCTGCGCTCTTTCTCTCTCTGCGCTCTTTCTCTCTCTGCACTCTTTCTTTCTCTTTCTTTCTCTGCGCTCTTTCTCTCTCTCTGCGCTCTTTCTCTCTCTCTGCGCTCTTTCTCTCTCTCTGCGCTCTTTCTCTCTCTGCGCTCTCTCTGCGCTCTCTCTCTGCGCTCTTTCTCTCTCTGCGCTCTTTCTCTCTCTGCGCTCTTTCTCTCTCTGCACTCTTTCTTTCTCTTTCTTTCTCTGCGCTCTTTCTCTCTCTCTACGCTCTTTCTTTCTTTCTCTCTGCGCTCTTTCTTTCTTTCTGCGCTCTTTTTTTCTCTCTTTGCGCTCTTTCTTTCTCTCTCTGCGCTCTCTCTTTCTCTCTCTGCGCTCTTTCTTTCTCTTTCTTTCTCTGCGCTCTTTCTCTCTCTGCGCTCTCTCTCTCCCTGCACTCTTTCTCTCTCTGCGCTCTTTCTCTCTCTGCGCTCTTTCTTTCTCTTTCTTTCTCTGCGCTCTTTCTCTCTCTCTGCGCTCTTTCTCTCTCTCTCTCTGCGCTCTTTCTTTCTCTTTCTCTCTCTCTGCGCTCTTTCTCTCTCTCGGCGCTCTTTCTCTCTCTCTCTCTCTCTGCGCTCTTTCTTTCTCTCTCTCTGCGCTCTTTCTTTCTCTCTCTCTGCGCTCTTTCTTTCTCTCTCTCTGCGCTCTTTCTTTCTCTCTCTCTGCGCTCTTTCTTTCTTTCTCTCTGCGCTCTTTCTTTCTTTCTGCGCTCTTTTTTCTCTCTTTGCGCTCTTTCTTTCTCTCTCTGCGCTCTCTCTTTCTCTCTCTGCGCTCTTTCTTTCTCTTTCTTTCTCTGCGCTCTTTCTCTCTCTGCGCTCTCTCTCCCTGCGCTCTTTCTCTCTCTGCGCTCTTTCTCTCTCTGCGCTCTTTCTTTCTCTTTATTTCTCTGCGCTCTTTCTCTCTCTGCGCTCTTTCTCTCTCTCTCTCTGCGCTCTTTCTTTCTCTTTCTCTCTCTCTGCGCTCTTTCTTTCTCTTTCTCTCTCTCTGCGCTCTTTCTCTCTCTCGGCGCTCTTTCTCTCTCTCTCTCTCTGCGCTCTTTCTTTCTCTTTCTCTCTCTGCGCTCTCTCTCTCTGCGCTCTTTCTTTCTCTCTGCGCTCTTTCTTTCTTTCTCTCTGCGCTCTTTTTTTCTCTCTTTGCGCTCTTTTTTTCTCTCTTTGCGCTCTTTCTTTCTCTCTCTGCGCTCTTTCTTTCTCTCTCTATGCGCTCTTTCTTTCTCTGCACTCTTTATTTCTCTCTCTGCGCTCTTTATTTCTCTCTCTGCGCTCTTTATTTCTCTCTCTGCGCTCTTTATTTCTCTCTCTGCGCTCTTTATTTCTCTCTCTGCGCTCTTTCTCTCTCTCTCTGCGCTCTTTCTCTCTCTCTGCGCTCTTTCTCTCTCTCTGCGCTCTTTCTCTCTCTGCGCTCTCTCTCTGCGCTCTCTCTCTGCGCTCTTTCTCTCTCTGCGCTCTTTCTCTCTCTGCGCTCTTTCTCTCTCTGCACTCTTTCTCTCTCTGCACTCTTTCTCTCTCTGCACTCTTTCTTTCTCTTTCTTTCTCTGCGCTCTTTCTCTCTCTCTGCGCTCTTTCTCTCTCTCTCTGCGCTCTTTCTCTCTCTCTCTCTGCGCTCTTACTTTCTCTTTCTCTCTCTGCGCTCTTTCTCTCTCTCTGCGCTCTTTCTTTCTTTCTCTCTGCGCTCTTTCTTTCTTTCTGCGCTCGTTTTTTCTCTCTTTGCGCTCTTTCTTTCTCTCTCTGCGCTCTCTCTTTCTCTCCCTGCGCTCTTTCTCTCTCTGCGCTCTTTCTCTCTCTGCGCTCTTTCTTTCTCTTTCTTTCTCTGCGCTCTTTCTCTATCTCTGCGCTCTTTCTCTCTCTCTCTCTGCGCTCTTTCTTTCTCTTTCTCTCTCTCTGCGCTCTTTCTCTCTCTCGGCGCTCTTTCTCTCTCTCTGCGCTCTTTCTCTCTCTGCGCTCTCTCTCTGCGCTCTCTCTCTGCGCTCTTTCTCTCTCTGCGCTCTTTCTCTCTCTGCGCTCTTTCTCTCTCTGCACTCTTTCTCTCTCTGCACTCTTTCTCTCTCTGCACTCTTTCTTTCTCTTTCTTTCTCTGCGCTCTTTCTCTCTCTCTGCGCTCTTTCTCTCTCTCTCTGCGCTCTTTCTCTCTCTCTCTCTGCGCTCTTACTTTCTCTTTCTCTCTCTGCGCTCTTTCTCTCTCTCTGCGCTCTTTCTTTCTTTCTCTCTGCGCTCTTTCTTTCTTTCTGCGCTCGTTTTTTCTCTCTTTGCGCTCTTTCTTTCTCTCTCTGCGCTCTCTCTTTCTCTCCCTGCGCTCTTTCTCTCTCTGCGCTCTTTCTCTCTCTGCGCTCTTTCTTTCTCTTTCTTTCTCTGCGCTCTTTCTCTATCTCTGCGCTCTTTCTCTCTCTCTCTCTGCGCTCTTTCTTTCTCTCTCTCTGCGCTCTTTCTTTCTCTCTCTCTGCGCTCTTTCTCTCTTTCTCTCTCTGCGCTCTTTCTTTCTCTTTCTTTCTCTGCGCTCTTTCTCTCTCTCTGCGCTCTTTCTCTCTCTCTGCGCTCTTTCTCTCTCTCTCTCTGCGCTCTTTCTTTCTCTTTCTCTCTCTCTGCGCTCTTTCTCTCTCTCGGCGCTCTTTCTCTCTCTCTCTGCGCTCTTTCTTTCTCTCTCTCTGCGCTCTTTCTTTCTCTCTCTCTGCGCTCTTTCTTTCTCTCTCTCTGCGCTCTTTCTTTCTTTCTCTCTTGCTCTTTCTTTCTTTCTGCGCTCTTTTTTTCTCTCTTTGCGCTCTTTCTTTCTCTCTCTGCGCTCTCTCTTTCTCTCTCTGCGCTCTTTCTTTCTCTTTCTTTCTCTGCGCTCTTTCTCTCTCTGCGCTCTCTCTCTCCCTGCGCTCTTTCTCTCTCTGCGCTCTTTCTCTCTCTGCGCTCTTTCTTTCTCTTTCTTTCTCTGCGCTCTTTCTCTCTCTCTGCGCTCTTTCTCTCTCTCTCTCTGCGCTCTTTCTTTCTCTTTCTCTCTCTCTGCGCTCTTTCTCTCTCTCGGCGCTCTTTCTCTCTCTCTCTCTCTGCGCTCTTTCTTTCTCTTTCTCTCTCTGCGCTCTCTCTCTCTGCGCTCTTTCTTTCTCTCTGCGCTCTTTCTTTCTTTCTCTCTGCGCTCTTTTTTTCTCTCTTTGCGCTCTTTTTTTTCTCTCTTTGCGCTCTTTCTTTCTCTCTCTGCGCTCTTTCTTTCTCTCTCTCTGCGCTCTTTCTTTCTCTGCACTCTTTATTTCTCTCTCTGCGCTCTTTATTTCTCTCTCTGCGCTCTTTATTTCTCTCTCTGCGCTCTTTATTTCTCTCTCTGCGCTCTTTATTTCTCTCTCTGCGCTCTTTCTCTCTCTCTATGCGCTCTCTCTCTGCGCTCTTTCTTTCTCTCTCTCTGCGCTCTTTCTTTCTCTCTCTGCGCTCTTTCTCTCTCTGCGCTCTTTCTTTCTCTCTCTCTGTGCTCTTTCTCTCTCTCTGTGCTCTTTCTCTCTCTCTGTGCTCTTTCTCTCTCTCTGCACTCTTTCTCTCTCTCTGCGCTCTTTCTCTCTCTCTGCGCTCTTTCTTTCTCTCTCTGCGCTCTTTCTTTCTCTCTCTGCGCTCTTTCTTTCTCTTTCTCTCTCTGCGCTCTTTCTCTCTCTCTCTGCGCTCTTTCTCTCTCTCTGCGCTCTTTCTTTCTCTTTCTCTCTCTGCGCTCTTTCTTTCTCTTTCTCTCTCTGCGCTCTCTCTCTCTGCGCTCTATCTTTCTCTCTGCGCTCTTTCTTTCTTTCTCTCTGCGCTCTTTTTTTCTCTCTTTGCGCTCTTTCTTTCTCTCTCTGCTCTCTTTCTTTCTCTCTCTGTGCTCTTTCTTTCTCTCTCTCTGCGCTCTTTCTCTCTCTCTGCACTCTTTCTTTCTCTCTCTCTCTGCGCTCTTTCTTTCTCTCTCTCTCTGCGCTCTTTCTTCCTCTCTCTGCGCTCTTTCTTTCTCTGCGCTTTTTCTTTCTCTCTCTCTCTCTCTGCGCTCTTTCTCTCTCTCTGCGCTCTTTCTCTCTCTCTCTCTGCGCTCTTTCTTTCTCTTTCTCTCTCTCTGCGCTCTTTCTCTCTCTCGGCGCTCTTTCTCTCTCTCTCTCTCTGCGCTCTTTCTTTCTCTTTCTCTCTCTGCGCTCTCTCTCTCTGCGCTCTTTCTTTCTCTCTGCGCTCTTTCTTTCTTTCTCTCTGCGCTCTTTTTTTCTCTCTTTGCGCTCTTTTTTTTCTCTCTTTGCGCTCTTTCTTTCTCTCTCTGCGCTCTTTCTTTCTCTCTCTCTGCGCTCTTTCTTTCTCTGCACTCTTTATTTCTCTCTCTGCGCTCTTTATTTCTCTCTCTGCGCTCTTTATTTCTCTCTCTGCGCTCTTTATTTCTCTCTCTGCGCTCTTTATTTCTCTCTCTGCGCTCTTTCTCTCTCTCTATGCGCTCTCTCTCTGCGCTCTTTCTTTCTCTCTCTCTGCGCTCTTTCTTTCTCTCTCTGCGCTCTTTCTCTCTCTGCGCTCTTTCTTTCTCTCTCTCTGTGCTCTTTCTCTCTCTCTGTGCTCTTTCTCTCTCTCTGTGCTCTTTCTCTCTCTCTGCACTCTTTCTCTCTCTCTGCGCTCTTTCTCTCTCTCTGCGCTCTTTCTTTCTCTCTCTGCGCTCTTTCTTTCTCTCTCTGCGCTCTTTCTTTCTCTTTCTCTCTCTGCGCTCTTTCTCTCTCTCTCTGCGCTCTTTCTCTCTCTCTGCGCTCTTTCTTTCTCTTTCTCTCTCTGCGCTCTTTCTTTCTCTTTCTCTCTCTGCGCTCTCTCTCTCTGCGCTCTATCTTTCTCTCTGCGCTCTTTCTTTCTTTCTCTCTGCGCTCTTTTTTTCTCTCTTTGCGCTCTTTCTTTCTCTCTCTGCTCTCTTTCTTTCTCTCTCTGTGCTCTTTCTTTCTCTCTCTCTGCGCTCTTTCTCTCTCTCTGCACTCTTTCTTTCTCTCTCTCTCTGCGCTCTTTCTTTCTCTCTCTCTCTGCGCTCTTTCTTCCTCTCTCTGCGCTCTTTCTTTCTCTGCGCTTTTTCTTTCTCTCTCTCTCTCTCTGCGCTCTTTCTCTCTCTCTGCGCTCTTTCTTTCTTTCTCTCTGCGCTCTTTCTTTCTCTCTGCGCTGTTTCTTTCTTTCTGCGCTCTTTTTTTCTCTCTTTGCGCTCTTTCTCTCTCTCTCTCTGCGCTCTTTCTTTCTCTCTGCGCTCTTTCTCTCTCTGCGCACTTTCTCTCTCTGCGCACTTTCTCTCTCTGCGCACTTTCTCTCTCTGCGCTCTTTCTTTCTCTTTCTCTCTCTCTGCGCTCTCTCTCTCGGCGCTCTTTCTCTCTCTCTCTCTCTCTCTGTGCTCTTTCTTTCTCTTTCTCTCTCTGTGCTCTCTCTCTCTCTCTGCGCTCTTTCTTTCTCTCTGCGCTCTTTCTTTGTCTCTGCGCTCTTTCTTTCTTTCTCTCTGCGCTCTTTTTTTCTCTCTTTGCGCTCTTTTTTTCTCTCTTTGCGCTCTTTCTTTCTCTCTCTGCGCTCTTTCTTTCTCTCTCTGCGCTCTTTCTTTCTCTCTCTCTCTGCGCTCTTTCTATCTCTGCGCTCTTTATTTCTCTCTCTGCGCTCTTTTTTTCTCTCTCTGCGCTCTCTCTCTGCGCTCTTTCTTTCTCTCTCTCTGCGCTCTTTCTTTCTCTGCGCTCTTTCTCTCTCTGCGCTCTTTCTTTCTCTCTCTCTGTGCTCTTTCTCTCTCTCTGCGCTCTTTCTTTCTCTTTCTCTCTCTCTGCGCTCTTTCTCTCTCTCTCTGCGCTCTTTCTCTCTCTCTCTCTGCGCTCTTTCTTTCTCTTTCTCTCTCTGCGCTCTCTCTCTCTCTCTGCGCTCTTTCTTTCTCTCTGCGCTCTTTCTTTCTTTCTCTCTGCGCTCCTTTTTTCTCTCTTTGCGCTCTTTCTTTCTCTCTCTGCTCTCTTTCTTTCTCTCTCTGCTCTCTTTCTTTCTCTCTCTGCGCTCTTTCTTTCTCTCTCTGCGCTCTTTCTTTCTCTGCGCTCTTTCTTTCTCTGCGCTCTTTCTTTCTCTCTCTGCGCTCTTTATTTCTCTCTCTGCGCTCTTTCTCTCTCTCTCTGCGCTCTTTCTCTCTCTCTCTGCGCTCTTTCTCTCTCTCTCTGCGCTCTTTCTCTCTCTCTCTCTGCGCTCTTTCTCTCTCTATGTGCTCTTTCTTTCTCTCTGCGCTCTTTCTTTCTCTCTCTCTGCGCTCTTTCTTCCTCTCTCTCTGCGCTCTTTCTCTCTCTCTGCGCTATTTCTTTCTCTCTCTGCGCTCTTTCTTTCTCTCTCTGCGCTCTTTCTTTCTCTCTCTCTCTGCGCTCTTTCTTTTTCTCTGTGCTCTTTCTTTCTCTCTCTGCGCTCTTTCTCTCTCTCTGCGCTCTTTCTTTCTCTCTGCACACTTTCTTTCTCTCTCTCTGCGCTCTTTCTCTCTCTCTGCGCTCTTTCTCTCTCTCTGCGCTCTTTCTCTCTCTCTGCGCTCTTTCTTTCTCTCTCTGCGCTCTTTCTTTCTCTCTCTGCGCTCTTTCTTTCTCTTTCTCTCTCTCTGCGCTCTTTCTCTCTCTCTCTGCGCTCTTTCTCTCTCTCTCTCTGCGCTCTTTCTTTCTCTTTCTCTCTCTGCGCTCTTTCTTTCTCTTTCTCTCTCTGCACTCTCTCTCTCTGCGCTCTATCTTTCTCTCTGCGCTCTTTCTTTCTTTCTCTCTGCGCTCTTTTTTTCTCTCTTTGCGCTCTTTCTTTCTCTCTCTGCTCTCTTTCTTTCTCTCTCTGTGCTCTTTCTTTCTCTCTCTCTGCGCTCTTTCTCTCTCTCTGCACTCTTTCTTTCTCTCTCTCTGCGCTCTTTCTTCCTCTCTCTCTCTCTGCGCTCTTTCTCTCTCTGCGCTCTTTCTTTCTCTCTCTCTCTGCGCTCTTTCTTTCTCTCTCTCTCTGCGCTCTTTCTTTCTCTCTGTGCTCTTTCTCTCTCACTCTCTGCGCTCTTTCTTTCTCTCTCTGCGCTCTTTCTTTCTCTCTCTGCGCTCTTTCTTTCTCTCTCTGCGCTCTTTCTTTCTCTCTCTGCGCTCTTTCTTTCTCTCTCTGCGCTCTTTCTCTCTCTCTGCGCTCTTTCTCTCTCTCTGCGCTCTTTCTCTCTCTCTGCGCTCTTTCTCTCTCTGCGCTCTTTCTCTCTCTGCGCTCTCTCTCTGCGCTCTTTCTCTCTCTGCGCTCTTTCTCTCTCTGCGCTCTTTCTCTCTCTGCGCTCTTTCTCTCTCTGCACTCTTTCTTTCTCTTTCTTTCTCTGCGCTCTTTCTCTCTCTCTGCGCTCTTTCTCTCTCTGCGCTCTTTCTCTCTCTCTCTCTCTCTGCGCTCTTACATTCTCTTTCTCTCTCTGCGCTCTTTCTCTCTCTCTGCGCTCTTTCTTTCTTTCTCTCTGCGCTCTTTCTTTCTTTCTGCGCTCTTTTTTTCTCTCTTTGCGCTCTTTCTTTCTCTCTCTGCGCTCTCTCTTTCTCTCTCTGCGCTCTTACTTTCTCTTTCTTTCTCTGCGCTCTTTCTCTCTCTGCGCTCTCTCTCTCCCTGCGCTCTTTCTCTCTCTGCGCTCTTTCTCTCTCTGCGCTCTTTCTTTCTCTTTCTTTCTCTGCGCTCTTTCTCTCTCTCTGCGCTCTTTCTCTCTCTCTCTCTGCGCTCTTTCTTTCTCTTTCTCTCTCTCTGCGCTCTTTCTCTCTCTCGGCGCTCTTTCTCTCTCTCTCTCTCTGCGCTCTTTCTTTCTCTTTCTCTCTCTGCGCTCTCTCTCTCTGCGCTCTTTCTTTCTCTCTGCGCTCTTTCTTTCTTTCTCTCTGCGCTCTTTTTTTCTCTCTTTGCGCTCTTTTTTTCTCTCTTTGCGCTCTTTCTTTCTCTCTCTGCGCTCTTTCTTTCTCTCTCTCTGCGCTCTTTCTTTCTCTGCACTCTTTATTTCTCTCTCTGCGCTCTTTATTTCTCTCTCTGCGCTCTTTATATCTCTCTCTGCGCTCTTTATTTCTCTCTCTGCGCTCTTTATTTCTCTCTCTGCGCTCTTTATTTCTCTCTCTGCGCTCTTTCTCTCTCTCTCTACGCTCTTTCTCTCTCTCTCTGCGCTCTTTCTCTCTCTCTGCGCTCTTTCTCTCTCTGCGCTCTCTCTCTGCGCTCTTTCTCTCTCTGCGCTCTTTCTCTCTCTGCGCTCTTTCTCTCTCTGCGCTCTTTCTCTCTCTGCACTCTTTCTCTCTCTGCACTCTTTCTTTCTCTTTCTTTCTCTGCGCTCTTTCTCTCTCTCTGCGCTCTTTCTCTCTTTCTCACTGCGCTCTTACTTTGTCTTTCTCTCTCTGCGCTCTTTCTCTCTCTCTGCGCTCTTTCTTTCTTTCTCTCTGCGCTCTTTCTTTCTTTCTGCGCTCTTTTTTTCTCTCTTTGCGCTTTTTCTTTCTCTCTCTGCGCTCTCTCTTTCTCTCTCTGCGCTCTTTCTTTCTCTTTCTTTCTCTGCGCTCTTTCTCTCTCTGCGCTCTCTCTCTCCCTGTGCTCTTTCTCTCTCTGCGCTCTTTCTCTCTCTGCGCTCTTTCTTTCTCTTTCTTTCTCTGCGCTCTTTCTCTCTCTCTGCGCTCTTTCTCTCTCTCTCTCTGCGCTCTTTCTTTCTCTTTCTCTCTCTCTGCGCTCTTTCTCGCTCTCGGCGCTCTTTCTCTCTCTCTCTCTCTCTCTGCGCTCTTTCTTTCTCTCTCTCTGCGCTCTTTCTTTCTCTCTCTCTGCGCTCTTTCTTTCTTTCTCTCTCGCTCTTTCTTTCTTTCTGTGCTCTTTTTTTCTCTCTTTGCGCTCTTTCTTTCTCTCTCTGCGCTCTCTCTTTCTCTCTCTGCGCTCTTTCTTTCTCTTTCTTTCTCTGCGCTCTTTCTCTCTCTGCGCTCTCTCTCTCCCTGCGCTCTTTCTCTCTCTGCGCTCTTTCTCTCTCTGCTCTCTTTCTTTCTCTTTCTTTCTCTGCGCTCTTTCTCTCTCTCTGCGCTCTTTCTCTCTCTCTCTCTGCGCTCTTTCTTTCTCTTTCTCTCTCTCTGCGCTCTTTCTCTCTCTCGGCGCTCTTTCTCTCTCTCTCTCTCTGCGCTCTTTCTTTCTCTTTCTCTCTCTGTGCTCTCTCTCTCTGCGCTCTTTCTTTCTCTCTGCGCTCTTTCTTTTTTTCTCTCTGCGCTCTTTTTTTCTCTCTTTGCGCTCTTTTTTTCTCTCTTTGCGCTCTTTCTTTCTCTCTCTGCGCTCTTTCTTTCTCTCTCTCTGCGCTCTTTCTTTCTCTGCACTCTTTATTTCTCTCTCTGCGCTCTTTATTTCTCTCTCTGCGCTCTTTATTTCTCTCTCTGCGCTCTTTATTTCTCTCTCTGCGCTCTTTCTCTCTCTCTATGCGCTCTCTCTCTGCGCTCTTTCTTTCTCTCTCTCTCTGCGCTCTTTCTTTCTCTCTCTGCGCTCTTTCTCTCTCTGCGCTCTTTCTTTCTCTCTCTCTGCGCTCTTTCTCTCTCTCTGTGCTCTTTCTCTCTCTCTGCGCTCTTTCTTTCTCTCTGCGCTCTTTCTTTCTTTCTCTCTGCGCTCTTTTTTTCACTCTTTGCGCTCTTTTTTTCACTCTTTGCGCTCTTTCTTTCTCTCTCTGCTCTCTTTCTTTCTCTCTCTGCGCTCTTTCTTTCTCTCTCTCTGCGCTCTTTCTTTCTCTGCGCTCTTTCTTTCTCTGCGCTCTTTCTTTCTCTCTCTGCGCTCTTTCTCTCTCTCTGCGCTCTTTCTCTCTCTCTCTGCGCTCTTTCTTTCTCTTTCTCTCTCTCTGCGCTCTTTCTCTCTCTCGGCGCTCTTTCTCTTTCTCTCTCTCGGCGCTCTTTCTCTCTCTCTCTCTGCGCTCTTTCTTTCTCTTTCTCTCTCTGCGCTCTCTCTCTGCGCTCTTTATTTCTCTCTCTGCACTCTTTATTTCTCTCTCTGCGCTCTATTTCTCTCTCTGCGCTCTTTCTTTCTCTCTCTCTGCGCTCTTTCTTTCACTCTCTGCGCTCTTTCTTTCTCTCTCTCTGTGCTCTTTCTCTCTCTCTGTGCTCTTTCTCTCTCTCTGCGCTCTTTCTCTCTCTCTGCGCTCTTTCTTTCTCTCTCTGCGCTCTTTCTTTCTCTCTCTGCGCTCTTTCTTTCTCTTTCTCTCTCTCTGCGCTCTTTCTCTCTCTCTCTGCGCTCTTTCTTTCTCTTTCTCTCTCTGCGCTCTCTCTCTCTGCGCTCTTTCTTTCTCTCTGCGCTCTTTCTTTCTTTCTCTCTGCGCTCTTTTTTTCTCTCTTTGCGCTCTTTTTTTCTCTCTTTGCGCTCTTTCTTTCTCTCTCTGCTCTCTTTCTTTCTCTCTCTGCGCTCTTTCTTTCTCTCTCTCTGCGCTCTTTCTTTCTCTCTCTCTGCGCTCTTTCTTTCTCTGCGCTCTTTATTTCTCTCTCTGCGCTTTTTCTCTCTCTCTGCGCTCTTTCTTTCTCTCTCTCTGTGCTCTTTCTTTCTCTTTCTTTCTCTCTGCGCTCTTTCTTTCTCTCTCTCTGCGCTCTTTCTTCCTCTCTCTCTCTGCGCTCTTTCTCTCTCTCTGCGCTCTTTCTCTCTCTCTGCGCTATTTCTTTCTCTCTCTGCGCTCTTTCTTTCTCTCTCTCTCTGCGCTCTTTCTTTCTCTCTCTCTCTGCGCTCTTTCTTTCTCTCTCTCTGCGCTCTTTCTTTCTCTGCGCTCTTTATTTCTTTCTCTGCGCTCTTTATTTCTTTCTCTGCGCTCTTTATTTCTCTCTCTGCGCTCTTTATTTCTCTCTCTGCGCTCTTTATTTCTCTCTCTGCGCTCTTTATTTCTCTCTCTGCGCTCTTTATTTCTCTCTCTGCGCTCTTTATTTCTCTCTCTGCGCTCTTTATTTCTCTCTCTGCGCTCTTTATTTCTCTCTCTGCGCTCTTTATTTCTCTCTCTGCGCTCTTTCTCTCTCTGCGCTCTTTCTCTCTCTGCGCTCTTTCTTTCTCTTTCTTTCTCTGCGCTCTTTCTCTCTCTCTGCACTCTTTCTCTCTCTCTCTCTCTGCGCTCTTTCTTTCTCTTTCTCTCTCTCTGCGCTCTTTCTCTCTCTTGGCGCTCTTTCTCTCTCTCTCTCTCTGCGCTCTTTCTATCTCTTTCTCTCTCTGCGCTCTCTCTCTCTGCGCTCTTTATTTCTCTCTCTGCGCTCTTTATTTCTCTCTCTGCGCTCTTTCTCTCTCTCTCTGCGCTCTCTCTCTGCGCTCTTTCTTTCTCTCTCTCTGCGCTCTTTCTTTCTCTCTCTGCGCTCTTTCTCTCTCTGCGCTCTTTCTTTCTCTCTCTCTGTGCTCTTTCTCTCTCTCTGTGCTCTTTCTCTCTCTCTGCGCTCTTTCTCTCTCTCTGCCCTCTTTCTCTCTCTCTGCGCTCTTTCTTTCTCTCTCTCTGCGCTCTTTCTTTCTCTCTCTGCGCTCTTTCTCTCTCTGCGCTCTTTCTTTCTCTCTCTCTGTGCTCTTTCTCTCTCTCTGTGCTCTTTCTCTCTCTCTGCGCTCTTTCTCTCTCTCTGCGCTCGTTCTTTCTCTCTCTGCGCTCTTTCTTTCTCTCTCTGTGCTCTTTCTTTCTCTTTCTCTCTCTCTGCGCTCTTTCTCTCTCTCTCTGCGCTCTTTCTTTCTCTTTCTCTCTCTGCGCTCTCTCTCTCTGCGCTCTTTCTTTCTCTCTGCGCTCTTTCTTTCTTTCTCTCTGCGCTCTTTTTTTCACTCTTTGCGCTCTTTTTTTCTCTCTTTGCGCTCTTTCTTTCTCTCTCTGCTCTCTTTCTTTCTCTCTCTGCGCTCTTTCTTTCTCTCTCTCTGCGCTCTTTCTTTCTCTGCGCTCTTTCTTTCTCTGCGCTCTTTCTTTCTCTCTCTGCGCTCTTTCTCTCTCTCTGCGCTCTTTCTCTCTCTCTCTGCGCTCTTTCTTTCTCTTTCTCTCTCTCTGCGCTCTTTCTCTCTCTCGGCGCTCTTTCTCTTTCTCTCTCTCGGCGCTCTTTCTCTCTCTCTCTCTGCGCTCTTTCTTTCTCTTTCTCTCTCTGCGCTCTCTCTCTGCGCTCTTTATTTCTCTCTCTGCACTCTTTATTTCTCTCTCTGCGCTCTATTTCTCTCTCTGCGCTCTTTCTTTCTCTCTCTCTGCGCTCTTTCTTTCACTCTCTGCGCTCTTTCTTTCTCTCTCTCTGTGCTCTTTCTCTCTCTCTGTGCTCTTTCTCTCTCTCTGCGCTCTTTCTCTCTCTCTGCGCTCTTTCTCTCTCTCTGCGCTCTTTCTTTCTCTCTCTGCGCTCTTTCTTTCTCTCTCTGCGCTCTTTCTTTCTCTTTCTCTCTCTCTGCGCTCTTTCTCTCTCTCTCTGCGCTCTTTCTTTCTCTTTCTCTCTCTGCGCTCTCTCTCTCTGCGCTCTTTCTTTCTCTCTGCGCTCTTTCTTTCTTTCTCTCTGCGCTCTTTTTTTCTCTCTTTGCGCTCTTTTTTTCTCTCTTTGCGCTCTTTCTTTCTCTCTCTGCTCTCTTTCTTTCTCTCTCTGCGCTCTTTCTTTCTCTCTCTCTGCGCTCTTTCTTTCTCTCTCTCTGCGCTCTTTCTTTCTCTGCGCTCTTTATTTCTCTCTCTGCGCTTTTTCTCTCTCTCTGCGCTCTTTCTTTCTCTCTCTCTGTGCTCTTTCTTTCTCTTTCTTTCTCTCTGCGCTCTTTCTTTCTCTCTCTCTGCGCTCTTTCTTCCTCTCTCTCTCTGCGCTCTTTCTCTCTCTCTGCGCTCTTTCTCTCTCTCTGCGCTATTTCTTTCTCTCTCTGCGCTCTTTCTTTCTCTCTCTCTCTGCGCTCTTTCTTTCTCTCTCTCTCTGCGCTCTTTCTTTCTCTCTCTCTGCGCTCTTTCTTTCTCTGCGCTCTTTATTTCTTTCTCTGCGCTCTTTATTTCTTTCTCTGCGCTCTTTATTTCTCTCTCTGCGCTCTTTATTTCTCTCTCTGCGCTCTTTATTTCTCTCTCTGCGCTCTTTATTTCTCTCTCTGCGCTCTTTATTTCTCTCTCTGCGCTCTTTATTTCTCTCTCTGCGCTCTTTATTTCTCTCTCTGCGCTCTTTCTCTCTCTGCGCTCTTTCTCTCTCTGCGCTCTTTCTTTCTCTTTCTTTCTCTGCGCTCTTTCTCTCTCTCTGCGCTCTTTCTCTCTCTCTCTCTCTGCGCTCTTTCTTTCTCTTTCTCTCTCTCTGCGCTCTTTCTCTCTCTTGGCGCTCTTTCTCTCTCTCTCTCTCTGCGCTCTTTCTTTCTCTTTCTCTCTCTGCGCTCTCTCTCTCTGCGCTCTTTATTTCTCTCTCTGCGCTCTTTATTTCTCTCTCTGCGCTCTTTCTCTCTCTCTCTGCGCTCTCTCTCTGCGCTCTTTCTTTCTCTCTCTCTGCGCTCTTTCTTTCTCTCTCTGCGCTCTTTCTCTCTCTGCGCTCTTTCTTTCTCTCTCTCTGTTCTCTTTCTCTCTCTCTGTGCTCTTTCTCTCTCTCTGCGCTCTTTCTCTCTCTCTGCCCTCTTTCTCTCTCTCTGCGCTCTTTCTTTCTCTCTCTGTGCTCTTTCTTTCTCTTTCTCTCTCTCTGCGCTCTTTCTCTCTCTCTCTGCGCTCTTTCTTTCTCTTTCTCTCTCTGCGCTCTCTCTCTCTGCGCTCTTTCTTTCTCTCTGCGCTCTTTCTTTCTTTCTCTCTGCGCTCTTTTTTTCTTTCTGCGCTCTTTTTTTCTCTCTTTGCGCTCTTTCTTTCTCTCTCTGCGCTCTCTCTTTCTCTCTCTGCGCTCTTTCTTTCTCTTTCTTTCTCTGCGCTCTTTCTCTCTCTGCGCTCTCTCTCTCCCTGCGCTCTTTCTCTCTCTGCGCTCTTTCTCTCTCTGCGCTCTTTCTTTCTCTTTCTTTCTCTGGCTCTTTCTCTCTCTCTGCGCTCTTTCTCTCTCTCTCTCTGCGCTCTTTCTTTCTCTTTCTCTCTCTCTGCGCTCTTTCTCTCTCTCGGCGCTCTTTCTCTCTCTCTCTCTCTGCGCTCTTTCTTTCTCTTTCTCTCTCTGTGCTCTCTCTCTCTGCGCTCTTTCTTTCTCTCTGCGCTCTTTCTTTCTTTCTCTCTGCGCTCTTTTTTTCTCTCTTTGCGCTCTTTTTTTCTCTCTTTGCGCTCTTTCTTTCTCTCTCTGCGCTCTTTCTTTCTCTCTCTCTGCGCTCTTTCTTTCTCTGCACTCTTTATTTCTCTCTCTGCGCTCTTTATTTCTCTCTCTGCGCTCTTTATTTCTCTCTCTGCGCTCTTTATTTCTCTCTCTGCGCTCTTTCTCTCTCTCTATGCGCTCTCTCTCTGCGCTCTTTCTTTCTCTCTCTCTCTGCGCTCTTTCTTTCTCTCTCTGCGCTCTTTCTCTCTCTGCGCTCTTTCTTTCTCTCTCTCTGTGCTCTTTCTCTCTCTCTGTGCTCTTTCTCTCTCTCTGCGCTCTTTCTTTCTCTTTCTCTCTCTCTGCGCTCTTTCTCTCTCTCTCTGCGCTCTTTCTCTCTCTCTCTCTGCGCTCTTTCTTTCTCTTTCTCTCTCTGCGCTCTCTCTCTCTCTCTGCGCTCTTTCTTTCTCTCTGCGCTCTTTCTTTCTTTCTCTCTGCGCTCCTTTTTTCTCTCTTTGCGCTCTTTCTTTCTCTCTCTGCTCTCTTTCTTTCTCTCTCTGCGCTCTTTCTTTCTCTGCGCTCTTTCTTTCTCTCTCTGCGCTCTTTCTTTCTCTCTCTCTGCGCTCTTTCTCTCTCTATGTGCTCTTTCTTTCTCTCTGCGCTCTTTCTTTCTCTCTCTCTGCGCTCTTTCTTCCTCTCTCTCTCTCTGCGCTCTTTCTCTCTCTCTGCGCTATTTCTTTCTCTCTCTGCGCTCTTTCTTTCTCTCTCTCTCTGCGCTCTTTCTTTCTCTCTCTCTCTGCGCTCTTTCATTCTCTCTGTGCTCTTTCTCTCTCACTCTCTGCGCTCTTTCTTTCTCTCTCTGCGCTCTTTCTTTCTCTCTCTGCGCTCTTTCTTTCTCTCTCTGCGCTCTTTCTTTCTCTCTCTCTGCGCTCTTTCTCTCTCTCTGCGCTCTTTCTCTCTCTCTGCGCTCTTTCTCTCTCTCTGCGCTCTTTCTCTCTCTCTCTGCGCTCTTTCTTTCTCTCTGCGCTCTTTCTCTCTCTGCGCTCTCTCTCTGCGCTCTTTCTCTCTCAGCGCTCTTTCTCTCTCTGCGCTCTTTCTCTCTCTGCGCTCTTTCTCTCTCTGCGCTCTTTCTTTCTCTTTCTTTCTCTGCGCTCTTTCTCTCTGCGCTCTTTCTCTCTCTCTCTGCGCTCTTTCTCTCTCTCTCTCTGCGCTCTTTCTTTCTCTTTCTCTCTCTGCGCTCTCTCTCTCTCTCTGCGCTCTTTCTTTCTCTCTGCGCTCTTTCTTTCTTTCTCTCTGCGCTCCTTTTTTCTCTCTTTGCGCTCTTTCTTTCTCTCTCTGCTCTCTTTCTTTCTCTCTCTGCGCTCTTTCTTTCTCTGCGCTCTTTCTTTTCTCTCTGCGCTCTTTCTTTCTCTCTCTCTGCGCTCTTTCTCTCTCTATGTGCTCTTTCTTTCTCTCTGCGCTCTTTCTTTCTCTCTCTCTGCGCTCTTTCTTCCTCTCTCTCTCTGCGCTCTTTCTCTCTCTCTGCGCTATTTCTTTCTCTCTCTGCGCTCTTTCTTTCTCTCTCTCTCTGCGCTCTTTCTTTCTCTCTCTCTCTGCGCTCTTTCTTTCTCTCTGTGCTCTTTCTCTCTCACTCTCTGCGCTCTTTCTTTCTCTCTCTGCGCTCTTTCTTTCTCTCTCTGCGCTCTTTCTTTCTCTCTCTGCGCTCTTTCTTTCTCTCTCTCTGCGCTCTTTCTCTCTCTCTGCGCTCTTTCTCTCTCTCTGCGCTCTTTCTCTCTCTCTGCGCTCTTTCTCTCTCTCTCTGCGCTCTTTCTTTCTCTCTGCGCTCTTTCTCTCTCTGCGCTCTCTCTGCGCTCTTTCTCTCTCTGCGCTCTTTCTCTCTCTGCGCTCTTTCTCTCTCTGCGCTCTTTCTCTCTCTGCGCTCTTTCTTTCTCTTTCTTTCTCTGCGCTCTTTCTCTCTGCGCTCTTTCTCTCTCTCTCTGCGCTCTTTCTCTCTCTCTCTCTGCGCTCTTTCTTTCTCTTTCTCTCTCTGCGCTCTTTCTCTCTCTCTGCGCTCTTTCTTTCTTTCTCTCTGCGCTCTTTCTTTCTTTCTGCGCTCTTTTTTCTCTCTTTGCGCTCTTTCTTTCTCTCTCTTTCTCTCTCTGCGCTCTTTCTTTCTCTTTCTTTCTCTGCGCTCTTTCTCTCTCTGCGCTCTCTCTCTCTCTCTGCGCTCTTTCTCTTTCTGCGCTCTTTCTCTCTCTGCGCTCTTTCTTTCTCTTTCTTTCTCTGCGCTCTCTCTCTCTCTGCGCTCTTTCTCTCTCTCTGCGCTCTTTCTTTCTCTTTCTCTCTCTCTGCGCTCTTTCTCTCTCTCGGCGCTCTTTCTCTCTCTCTCTGCGCTCTTTCTTTCTCTTTCTCTCTCTGCGCTCTCTCTCTGCGCTCTTCCTTTCTCTCTGCGCTCTTTCTTTCTTTCTCTCTGCGCTCTTTTTTTCTCTCTTTGCGCTCTTTTTTTCTCTCTTTGCGCTCTTTCTTTCTCTCTCTGCGCTCTTTCTTTCTCTCTCTCTGCGCTCTTTCTTTCTCTGCGCTCTTTATTTCTTTCTCTGCGCTCTTTATTTCTCTCTCTGCGCTCTTTATTTCTCTCTCTGCGCTCTTTATTTCTCTCTCTGCGCTCTTTATTTCTCTCTCTGCGCTCTTTATTTCTCTCTCTGCGCTCTTTATTTCTCTCTCTGCGCTCTTTATTTCTCTCTCTGCGCTCTTTCTCTCTCTGCGCTCTTTCTCTCTCTGCGCTCTTTCTTTCTCTTTCTTTCTCTGCGCTCTTTCTCTCTCTCTGCGCTCTTTCTCTCTCTCTCTCTGCGCTCTTTCTTTCTCTTTCTCTCTCTCTGCTCTCTTTCTCTCTCTTGGCGCTCTTTCTCTCTCTCTCTCTCTGCGCTCTTTCTTTCTCTTTCTCTCTCTGCGCTCTCTCTCTCTGCGCTCTTTATTTCTCTCTCTGCGCTCTTTATTTCTCTCTCTGCGCTCTTTATTTCTCTCTCTGCGCTCTTTATTTCTCTCTCTGCGCTCTTTCTCTCTCTGCGCTCTTTCTCTCTCTGCGCTCTTTCTTTCTCTTTCTTTCTCTGCGCTCTTTCTCTCTCTCTGCGCTCTTTCTCTCTCTCTCTCTCTGCGCTCTTTCTTTCTCTTTCTCTCTCTCTGCGCTCTTTCTCTCTCTTGGCGCTCTTTCTCTCTCTCTCTCTCTGCGCTCTTTCTTTCTCTTTCTCTCTCTGCGCTCTCTCTCTCTGCGCTCTTTATTTCTCTCTCTGCGCTCTTTATTTCTCTCTCTGCGCTCTTTCTCTCTCTCTCTGCGCTCTCTCTCTGCGCTCTTTCTTTCTCTCTCTCTGCGCTCTTTCTTTCTCTCTCTGCGCTCTTTCTCTCTCTGCGCTCTTTCTTTCTCTCTCTCTGTTCTCTTTCTCTCTCTCTGTGCTCTTTCTCTCTCTCTGCGCTCTTTCTCTCTCTCTGCCCTCTTTCTCTCTCTCTGCGCTCTTTCTTTCTCTCTCTGTGCTCTTTCTTTCTCTTTCTCTCTCTCTGCGCTCTTTCTCTCTCTCTCTGCGCTCTTTCTTTCTCTTTCTCTCTCTGCGCTCTCTCTCTCTGCGCTCTTTCTTTCTCTCTGCGCTCTTTCTTTCTTTCTCTCTGCGCTCTTTTTTTCTTTCTGCGCTCTTTTTTTCTCTCTTTGCGCTCTTTCTTTCTCTCTCTGCGCTCTCTCTTTCTCTCTCTGCGCTCTTTCTTTCTCTTTCTTTCTCTGCGCTCTTTCTCTCTCTGCGCTCTCTCTCTCCCTGCGCTCTTTCTCTCTCTGCGCTCTTTCTCTCTCTGCGCTCTTTCTTTCTCTTTCTTTCTCTGGCTCTTTCTCTCTCTCTGCGCTCTTTCTCTCTCTCTCTCTGCGCTCTTTCTTTCTCTTTCTCTCTCTCTGCGCTCTTTCTCTCTCTCGGCGCTCTTTCTCTCTCTCTCTCTCTGCGCTCTTTCTTTCTCTTTCTCTCTCTGTGCTCTCTCTCTCTGCGCTCTTTCTTTCTCTCTGCGCTCTTTCTTTCTTTCTCTCTGCGCTCTTTTTTTCTCTCTTTGCGCTCTTTTTTTCTCTCTTTGCGCTCTTTCTTTCTCTCTCTGCGCTCTTTCTTTCTCTCTCTCTGCGCTCTTTCTTTCTCTGCACTCTTTATTTCTCTCTCTGCGCTCTTTATTTCTCTCTCTGCGCTCTTTATTTCTCTCTCTGCGCTCTTTATTTCTCTCTCTGCGCTCTTTCTCTCTCTCTATGCGCTCTCTCTCTGCGCTCTTTCTTTCTCTCTCTCTCTGCGCTCTTTCTTTCTCTCTCTGCGCTCTTTCTCTCTCTGCGCTCTTTCTTTCTCTCTCTCTGTGCTCTTTCTCTCTCTCTGTGCTCTTTCTCTCTCTCTGCGCTCTTTCTTTCTCTTTCTCTCTCTCTGCGCTCTTTCTCTCTCTCTCTGCGCTCTTTCTCTCTCTCTCTCTGCGCTCTTTCTTTCTCTTTCTCTCTCTGCGCTCTCTCTCTCTCTCTGCGCTCTTTCTTTCTCTCTGCGCTCTTTCTTTCTTTCTCTCTGCGCTCCTTTTTTCTCTCTTTGCGCTCTTTCTTTCTCTCTCTGCTCTCTTTCTTTCTCTCTCTGCGCTCTTTCTTTCTCTGCGCTCTTTCTTTCTCTCTCTGCGCTCTTTCTTTCTCTCTCTCTGCGCTCTTTCTCTCTCTATGTGCTCTTTCTTTCTCTCTGCGCTCTTTCTTTCTCTCTCTCTGCGCTCTTTCTTCCTCTCTCTCTCTCTGCGCTCTTTCTCTCTCTCTGCGCTATTTCTTTCTCTCTCTGCGCTCTTTCTTTCTCTCTCTCTCTGCGCTCTTTCTTTCTCTCTCTCTCTGCGCTCTTTCATTCTCTCTGTGCTCTTTCTCTCTCACTCTCTGCGCTCTTTCTTTCTCTCTCTGCGCTCTTTCTTTCTCTCTCTGCGCTCTTTCTTTCTCTCTCTGCGCTCTTTCGTTCTCTCTCTCTGCGCTCTTTCTCTCTCTCTGCGCTCTTTCTCTCTCTCTGCGCTCTTTCTCTCTCTCTGCGCTCTTTCTCTCTCTCTCTGCGCTCTTTCTTTCTCTCTGCGCTCTTTCTCTCTCTGCGCTCTCTCTCTGCGCTCTTCTCTCTCAGCGCTCTTTCTCTCTCTGCGCTCTTTCTCTCTCTGCGCTCTTTCTCTCTCTGCGCTCTTTCTTTCTCTTTCTTTCTCTGCGCTCTTTCTCTCTGCGCTCTTTCTCTCTCTCTCTGCGCTCTTTCTCTCTCTCTCTCTGCGCTCTTTCTTTCTCTTTCTCTCTCTGCGCTCTCTCTCTCTCTCTGCGCTCTTTCTTTCTCTCTGCGCTCTTTCTTTCTTTCTCTCTGCGCTCCTTTTTTCTCTCTTTGCGCTCTTTCTTTCTCTCTCTGCTCTCTTTCTTTCTCTCTCTGCGCTCTTTCTTTCTCTGCGCTCTTTCTTTTCTCTCTGCGCTCTTTCTTTCTCTCTCTCTGCGCTCTTTCTCTCTCTATGTGCTCTTTCTTTCTCTCTGCGCTCTTTCTTTCTCTCTCTCTGCGCTCTTTCTTCCTCTCTCTCTGCGCTCTTTCTCTCTCTCTGCGCTATTTCTTTCTCTCTCTGCGCTCTTTCTTTCTCTCTCTCTCTGCGCTCTTTCTTTCTCTCTCTCTCTGCGCTCTTTCTTTCTCTCTGTGCTCTTTCTCTCTCACTCTCTGCGCTCTTTCTTTCTCTCTCTGCGCTCTTTCTTTCTCTCTCTGCGCTCTTTCTTTCTCTCTCTGCGCTCTTTCTTTCTCTCTCTCTGCGCTCTTTCTCTCTCTCTGCGCTCTTTCTCTCTCTCTGCGCTCTTTCTCTCTCTCTGCGCTCTTTCTCTCTCTCTCTGCGCTCTTTCTTTCTCTCTGCGCTCTTTCTCTCTCTGCGCTCTCTCTCTGCGCTCTTTCTCTCTCTGCGCTCTTTCTCTCTCTGCGCTCTTTCTCTCTCTGCGCTCTTTCTCTCTCTGCGCTCTTTCTTTCTCTTTCTTTCTCTGCGCTCTTTCTCTCTGCGCTCTTTCTCTCTCTCTCTGCGCTCTTTCTCTCTCTCTCTCTGCGCTCTTTCTTTCTCTTTCTCTCTCTGCGCTCTTTCTCTCTCTCTGCGCTCTTTCTTTCTTTCTCTCTGCGCTCTTTCTTTCTTTCTGCGCTCTTTTTTCTCTCTTTGCGCTCTTTCTTTCTCTCTCTTTCTCTCTCTGCGCTCTTTCTTTCTCTTTCTTTCTCTGCGCTCTTTCTCTCTCTGCGCTCTCTCTCTCTCTCTGCGCTCTTTCTCTTTCTGCGCTCTTTCTCTCTCTGCGCTCTTTCTTTCTCTTTCTTTCTCTGCGCTCTCTCTCTCTCTGCGCTCTTTCTCTCTCTCTGCGCTCTTTCTTTCTCTTTCTCTCTCTCTGCGCTCTTTCTCTCTCTCGGCGCTCTTTCTCTCTCTCTCTGCGCTCTTTCTTTCTCTTTCTCTCTCTGCGCTCTCTCTCTGCGCTCTTCCTTTCTCTCTGCGCTCTTTCTTTCTTTCTCTCTGCGCTCTTTTTTTCTCTCTTTGCGCTCTTTTTTTCTCTCTTTGCGCTCTTTCTTTCTCTCTCTGCGCTCTTTCTTTCTCTCTCTCTGCGCTCTTTCTTTCTCTGCGCTCTTTATTTCTTTCTCTGCGCTCTTTATTTCTCTCTCTGCGCTCTTTATTTCTCTCTCTGCGCTCTTTATTTCTCTCTCTGCGCTCTTTATTTCTCTCTCTGCGCTCTTTATTTCTCTCTCTGCGCTCTTTATTTCTCTCTCTGCGCTCTTTATTTCTCTCTCTGCGCTCTTTCTCTCTCTGCGCTCTTTCTCTCTCTGCGCTCTTTCTTTCTCTTTCTTTCTCTGCGCTCTTTCTCTCTCTCTGCGCTCTTTCTCTCTCTCTCTCTGCGCTCTTTCTTTCTCTTTCTCTCTCTCTGCTCTCTTTCTCTCTCTTGGCGCTCTTTCTCTCTCTCTCTCTCTGCGCTCTTTCTTTCTCTTTCTCTCTCTGCGCTCTCTCTCTCTGCGCTCTTTATTTCTCTCTCTGCGCTCTTTATTTCTCTCTCTGCGCTCTTTCTCTCTCTCTCTGCGCTCTCTCTCTGCGCTCTTTCTTTCTCTCTCTCTGCGCTCTTTCTTTCTCTCTCTGCGCTCTTTCTCTCTCTGCGCTCTTTCTTTCTCTCTCTCTTTGTGCTCTTTCTCTCTCTCTGTGCTCTTTCTCTCTCTCTGCGCTCTTTCTCTCTCTCTGCGCTCGTTCTTTCTCTCTCTGCGCTCTTTCTTTCTCTCTCTGTGCTCTTTCTTTCTCTTTCTCTCTCTCTGCGCTCTTTCTCTCTCTCTCTGCGCTCTTTCTTTCTCTTTCTCTCTCTGCGCTCTCTCTCTCTGCGCTCTTTCTTTCTCTCTGCGCTCTTTCTTTCTTTCTCTCTGCGCTCTTTTTTTCACTCTTTGCGCTCTTTTTTTCTCTCTTTGCGCTCTTTCTTTCTCTCTCTGCTCTCTTTCTTTCTCTCTCTGCGCTCTTTCTTTCTCTCTCTCTGCGCTCTTTCTTTCTCTGCGCTCTTTCTTTCTCTGCGCTCTTTCTTTCTCTCTCTGCGCACTTTCTCTCTCTCTGCGCTCTTTCTCTCTCTCTCTGCGCTCTTTCTTTCTCTTTCTCTCTCTCTGCGCTCTTTCTCTCTCTCGGTACTCTTTCTCTTTCTCTCTCTCGGCGCTCTTTCTCTCTCTCTCTCTCTGCGCTCTTTCTTTCTCTTTCTCTCTCTGCGCTCTCTCTCTGCGCTCTTTATTTCTCTCTCTGCGCACTTTATTTCTCTCTCTGCGCTCTATTTCTCTCTCTGCGCTCTTTCTTTCTCTCTCTCTGCGCTCTTTCTTTCACTCTCTGCGCTCTTTCTTTCTCTCTCTCTGTGCTCTTTCTCTCTCTCTGTGCTCTTTCTCTCTCTCTGCGCTCTTTCTCTCTCTCTGCGCTCTTTCTCTCTCTCTGCGCTCTTTCTTTCTCTCTCTGCGCTCTTTCTTTCTCTCTCTGCGCTCTTTCTTTCTCTCTCTCTGCGCTCTTTCTTTCTCTGCGCTCTTTCTTTCTCTGCGCTCTTTCTTTCTCTCTCTGCGCACTTTCTCTCTCTCTGCGCTCTTTCTCTCTCTCTCTGCGCTCTTTCTTTCTCTTTCTCTCTCTCTGCGCTCTTTCTCTCTCTCGGTACTCTTTCTCTTTCTCTCTCTCGGCGCTCTTTCTCTCTCTCTCTCTCTGCGCTCTTTCTTTCTCTTTCTCTCTCTGCGCTCTCTCT
Organism: Ascaphus truei; assembly: GCF_040206685.1. Taxonomy (NCBI): domain Eukaryota; kingdom Metazoa; phylum Chordata; class Amphibia; order Anura; family Ascaphidae; genus Ascaphus; species Ascaphus truei. The sequence goes on from NW_027454039.1 coordinate 360,948, forward strand.
CTGCGCTCTTTATTTCTCTCTCTGCGCTCTTTATTTCTCTCTCTGCGCTCTATTTCTCTCTCTGCGCTCTTTCTTTCTCTCTCTCTGCGCTCTTTCTTTCACTCTCTGCGCTCTTTCTTTCTCTCTCTCTGTGCTCTTTCTCTCTCTCTGTACTCTTTCTCTCTCTCTGCGCTCTTTCTCTCTCTCTGCGCTCTTTCTCTCTCTCTGCGCTCTTTCTTTCTCTCTCTGCGCTCTTTCTTTCTCTCTCTGCGCTCTTTCTTTCTCTTTCTCTCTCTCTGCGCTCTTTCTCTCTCTCTCTGCGCTCTTTCTTTCTCTTTCTCTCTCTGCGCTCTCTCTCTCTGCGCTCTTTCTTTCTCTCTGCGCTCTTTCTTTCTTTCTCTCTGCGCTCTTTTTTTCTCTCTTTGCGCTCTTTTTTTCTCTCTTTGCGCTCTTTCTTTCTCTCTCTGCTCTCTTTCTTTCTCTCTTTGCGCTCTTTCTTTCTCTCTCTGCTCTCTTTCTTTCTCTCTCTGCGCTCTTTCTCTCTCTGCGCTCTTTCTTTCTCTCTCTGTGTGCTCTTTCTCTCTCTCTGTGCTCTTTCTCTCTCTCTGTGCTCTTTCTCTCTCTGCGCTCTTTCTCTCTCTCTGCGCTCTTTCTTTCTCTCTCTGCGCTCTTTCTTTCTCTCTCTGCGCTCTTTCTTTCTCTTTCTCTCTCTCTGCGCTCTTTCTCTCTCTGCGCTCTTTCTCTCTCTCTCTCTGCGCTCTTTCTTTCTCTTTCTCTTTCTGCGCTCTTTCTTTCTCTTTCTCTCTCTGCGCTCTCTCTCTCTGCGCTCTTTCTTTCTCTCTGCGCTCTTTCTTTCTCTCTGCGCTCTTTTTTTCTCTCTTTGCGCTCTTTTTTTCTCTCTTTGCGCTCTTTCTTTCTCTCTCTCTGCACTCTTTCTTTCTCTGCGCTCTTTATTTCTCTCTCTGCGCTTTTTATTTCTCTCTCTGCGCTCTTTATTTCTCTCTCGGCGCTCTTTATTTCTCTCTCTGCGCTCTTTATTTCTCTCTCTGCGCTCTTTATTTCTCTCTCTGCGCTCTTTATTTCTCTCTCTGCGCTCTTTCTCTCTCTCTCTGCGCTCTCTCTCTGCGCTCTTTCTTTCACTCTCTCTGCGCTCTTTCTTTCTCTCTCTGCGCTCTTTCTCTCTCTGCGCTCTTTCTTTATCTCTCTCTGTGCTCTTTCTCTCTCTCTGCGCTCTTTCTCTCTCTGCGCTCTCTCTCTGCGCTCTTTCTTTCTCTCTGCGCTCTTTCTTTCTCTCTCTGCGCTCTTTCTCTCTCTCTGCGCTCTTTCTTTCTCTCTGCGCTCTTTCTTTCTCTCTCTCTGCGCTCTTTCTCTCTCTCTGTGCTCTTTCTCTCTCTCTGCGATCGTTCTCTCTCTCTGCGCTCTTTCTCTCTCTCTGCGCTCTTTCTTTCTCTCTCTGCGCTCTTTCTTTCTCTTTCTCTCTCTGCGCTCTTTCTCTCTCTCTCTGCGCTCTTTCTCTCTCTCTCTCTGCGCTCTTTCTTTCTCTTTCTCTCTCTGCGCTCTTTCTTTCTCTTTCTCTCTCTGCGCTCTCTCTCTCTGCGCTCTTTCTTTCTCTCTGTGCTCTTTCTTTCTCTCTGCGCTCTTTCTTTCTCTCTTTGCGCTCTTTCTTTCTCTGCGCTCTTTCTTTCTCTCTCTGCGCTCTTTATTTCTCTCTCTGCGCTTTTTCTCTCTCTCTGCGCTCTTTCTCTCTCTATGTGCTCTTTCTTTCTCTCTGCGCTCTTTCTTTCTCTCTCTCTGCGCTCTTTCTTTCTCTCTCTCTGCGCTCTTTCTTCCTCTCTCTCTCTGCGCTCTTTCTCTCTCTCTGCGCTCTTTCTCTCTCTCTGCGCTATTTCTTTCTCTCTCTGCGCTCTTTCTCTCTCTCGGCGCTCTTTCTCTCTCTCTCTCTGCGCACTTTCTTTCTCTTTCTCTCTCTGCGCTCTTTCTTTCTCTCTGCGCTCTTTCTTTCTTTCTCTCTGCGCTCTTTTTTTCTCTCTTTGCGCTCTTTTTTTCTCTCTTTGCGCTCTTTCTTTCTCTCTCTGCGCTCTTTCTTTCTCTCTCTCTGCGCTCTTTCTTTCTCTGCGCTCTTTATTTCTCTCTCTGCGCTCTTTATTTCTCTCTCTGCGCTCTTTATTTCTCTCTCTGCGCTCTTTCTCTCTCTCTGCGCTCTTTATTTCTCTCTCTGCGCTCTTTCTCTCTCTCTCTGCGCTCTCTCTCTGCGCTCTTTCTTTCTCTCTCTCTGCGCTCTTTCTTTCTCTCTCTGCGCTCTTTCTCTCTCTGCGCTCTTTCTTTCTCTCTCTCTGTGCTCTTTCTCTCTCTCTGCGCTCTTTCTCTCTCTCTCTGCGCTCTTTCTTTCTCTCTGCGCTCTTTCTTTCTCTCTCTGCGCTCTTTCTCTCTCTCTGCGCTCTTTCTTTCTCTCTCTCTGCGCTCTTTCTCTCTCTCTGTGCTCTTTCTCTCTCTCTGCGCTCTTTCTCTCTCTCTGCGCTCTTTCTCTCTCTCTGCGCTCTTTCTCTCTCTCTGCGCTCTTTCTTTCTCTCTCTGCGCTCTTTCTTTCTCTTTCTCTCTCTCTGCGCTCTTTCTCTCTCTCTCTGCGCTCTTTCTCTCTCTCTCTCTGCGCTCTTTCTTTCTCTTTCTCTCTCTGGGCTCTTTCTTTCTCTTTCTCTCTCTGCGCTCTCTCTCTCTGCGCTCTTTCTTTCTCTCTGCGCTCTTTCTTTCTTTCTCTCTGCGCTCTTTTTATCTCTCTTTGCGCTCTTTTTTTCTCTCTTTGCGCTCTTTCTTTCTCTCTTTGCGCTCTTTCTTTCTCTCTCTGCTCTCTTTCTTTCTCTCTCTGCGCTCTTTCTTTCTCTCTCTCTCTGCGCTCTTTCTTTCTCTGCGCTCTTTCTTTCTCTCTCTGCGCTCTTTCTTTCTCTCTCTGTGCTCTTTCTTTCTCTGTGCTCTTTCTCTCTCTGCGCTCTCTCTCTCTGCGCTCTTTCTTTCTCTGTCTGCGCTCTTTCTTCCTCTCTCTCTCTCTGCGCTCTTTTTTTCTCTACGCTCTTTCTCTCTCTATGTGCTCTTTCTTTCTCTCTGTGCTCTTTCTTTCTCTCTCTCTGCGCTCTTTCTTCCTCTCTCTGCGCTCTTTCTTTCTCTCTCTGCGCTCTTTCTTTCTCTCTCTCTCTGCGCTCTTTCTTTCTCTCTCACTCTGCGCTCTTTCTTTCTCTCTCTCTCTGCGCTCTTTCTTTCTCTCTGCGCTCTTTCTCTCTCACTCTCTGCGCTCTTTCTTTCTCTCTCTGCGCTTTTTCTTTCTCTCTCTCTGCGCTCTTTTTTCTCTCTCTCTGCGCTCTTTCTCTCTCTCTGCGCTCTTTCTCTCTCTCTGCGCTCTTTCTCTCTCTCTGTGCTCTTTCTCTCTCTCTCTCTGCGCTCTTTCTTTCTCTCTGCGCTCTTTCTCTTTCTGCGCTCTTTCTCTCTCTGCGCTCTTTCTTTCTCTTTCTCTCTCTGCGCTCTTTCTCTTTCTCTGCGCTCTTTCTCTCTCTCTCTGCGCTCTTTCTCTCTCTCTCTCTGCGCTCTTTCTTCCTCTCTCTCTGCGCTCTCTCTCTCTCTGCGCTCTTTCTCTCTCTCTCTGCGCTCTTTCTTTCTTTCTCTCCGCGCTCTTTCTCTCTCTCTCTGCGCTCTTTCTCTCTCTGCGCTCTTTCTTTCTCTCTGCGCTCTTTCTTTCTCTCTGCGCACTTTCTTTCTCTCTGCTCTCTTTCTCTCTCTCTGCACTCTTTCTCTCTCTCTGCACTCTTTCTCTCTCTCTGCACTCTTTCTCTCTCTCTGCGCTCTCTCTCTCTCTGCGCAATCTCTCTCTCTGCGCTCTCTCACTCTCTGCGCTCTCTCTCTTTCTGCGCTCTCTCTCTCTGCGCTCTCTCTCTCTGCGCTCTCTCTCTCTCTGCCCTCTCTCTCTCTGCGCTCTCTCTCTCTCTGCGCTCTCTCTCTCTCTGCGCTCTCTCTCTCTCTGCGCTCTCTCTCACTCTCTGCGCTCTTTCTTTCTCTCTCTGCGCTCTCTTTCTCTCTCTCTGCGCTCTTTCTCTCTCTCTGCGCTCTTTCTTTCTCTCTCTCTCTCTGCGCTCTTTCTTCCTCTCTCTGCGCTCTTTCTTTCTCTGCGCTTTTTCTTTCTCTCTCTCTCTGCGCTCTTTCTTTCTCTCTCTCTGCGCTCTTTCTCTCTCTCTGCGCTCTTTCTCTCTCTCTGCGCTCTTTCTTTCTCTTTCTCTCTCTCTGCGCTCTTTCTCTCTCTCTCTGCGCTCTTTCTCTCTCTCTCTCTGCGCTCTTTCTTTCTCTTTCTCTCTCTGCGCTCTTTCTCTCTGTGCTCTTTCTTTCTCTCTGCGCACTTTCTTTCTCTCTCTCTGCGCTCTTTCTCTCTCTCTGCGCTCTTTCTTTCTCTCTGCGCTCTTTCTTTCTCTCTGCGCTCTTTCTTTCTCTCTGCGCTCTCTCTCTCTGCGCTCTTTCTTTCTCTCTCTGCGCTCTTTCTCTCTCTCTCTGTGCGCTCTTTCTCTCTCTCTTTGCGCTCTTTCTTTCTCTTTCTCTCTCTGTGCTCTTTCTTTCTCTTTCTCTCTCTGCGCTCTTTCTCTCTGCGCTCTTTCTTTCTTTCTGCGCACTTTCTTTCTCTCTCTCTGCGCTCTTTCTCTCTCTCTGCGCTCGTTCTTTCTCTCTGCGCTCTCTCTCTGCGCTCTTTCTTTCTCTCTCTGCGCTCTTTCTTTCTCTCTCTCTGCGCTCTTTCTCTCTCTCTCTGCGCTCTTTCTTTCTCTTTCTCTCTCTGCGCTCTCTCTCTCTGCGCTCTTTCTTTCTCTCTGCGCTCTTTTTTTCTCTCTTCGCGCTCTTTTTTTCTCTCTTTGCGCTCTTTCTTTCTCTCTCTGCGCTCTTTCTTTCTCTCTCTCTGCGCTCTTTCTTTCTCTGCGCTCTTTCTTTCTCTCTCTGCGCTCTTTATTTCTCTCTCTGCTCTCTCTCTCTCTCTGCGCTCTCTCTCTGCGCTCTTTCTTTCTCTCTCTCTGCGCTCTTTCTTTCTCTCTCTGCGCTCTTTCTTTCTCTCTCTGCGTTCTTTCTCTCTCTCTGCGCTCTTTCTCTCTCTCTGTGCTCTTTCTCTCTCTGCGCTCTTTCTCTCTCTGCGCTCTTTCTCTCTCTGCGCTCTTTCTCTCTCTGCGCTCTTTCTTTCTCTCTCTCTGCACTCTTTCTTTCTTTCTCTCTGCGCTCTTTCTTTCTCTCTGCACTCTTACTTTCTCTCTCTCTGCGCTCTTTCTCTCTCTCTGCGCTCTTTCTTTCTCTTTCTCTCTCTCTCTGCGCTCTTTCTCTCTCTCTCTCTGCGCTCTTTCTCTCTCTCTCTCTGCGCTCTTTCTTTCTCTTTCTCTCTCTGCGCTCTTTCTCTCTGCGCTCTTTCTTTCTCTCTGCGCACTTTCTTTCTCTCTCTCTGCGCTCTTTCTTTCTCTCTGCGCTCTCTCTCTCTGCGCTCTTTCTTTCTCTCTCTGCGCTCTTTCTTTCTCTCTTTCTGCGCTCTTTCTCTCTCTCTCTCTGCGCTCTTTCTCTCTCTCTCTCTGCGCTCTTTCTTTCTCTCTCTGCGCTCTTTCTTTCTCTCTCTCTGCGCTCTTTTTTCTCTCTCTCTGCGCACTTTCTTTCTCTCTCTCTGCGCTCTTTCTTTCTCTCTCTGCGCTCTTTCTTTCTCTCTCTGCGCTCTTTCTTTCTCTCTCTCTGCGCTCTCTCTCTCTGCGCTCTCTCTCTCTGCCCTCTCTCTCTCTGCGCTCTCTCTCTCTCTGCGCTCTCTCTCTCTCTGCGCTCTCTTTCTCTCTGCGCTCTCTCTCTGCGCTCTTTATTTCTCTCTCTGCGCTCTTTATTTCTCTCTCTGCGCTCTATTTCTCTCTCTGCGCTCTTTCTTTCTCTCTCTCTGCGCTCTTTCTTTCACTCTCTGCGCTCTTTCTTTCTCTCTCTCTGTGCTCTTTCTCTCTCTCTGTACTCTTTCTCTCTCTCTGCGCTCTTTCTCTCTCTCTGCGCTCTTTCTCTCTCTCTGCGCTCTTTCTTTCTCTCTCTTCGCTCTTTCTTTCTCTCTCTGCGCTCTTTCTTTCTCTTTCTCTCTCTCTGCGCTCTTTCTCTCTCTCTCTGCGCTCTTTCTTTCTCTTTCTCTCTCTGCGCTCTCTCTCTCTGCGCTCTTTCTTTCTCTCTGCGCTCTTTCTTTCTTTCTCTCTGCGCTCTTTTTTTCTCTCTTTGCGCTCTTTTTTTCTCTCTTTGCGCTCTTTCTTTCTCTCTCTGCTCTCTTTCTTTCTCTCTTTGCGCTCTTTCTTTCTCTCTCTGCTCTCTTTCTTTCTCTCTCTGCGCTCTTTCTCTCTCTGCGCTCTTTCTTTCTCTCTCTGTGTGCTCTTTCTCTCTCTCTGTGCTCTTTCTCTCTCTCTGTGCTCTTTCTCTCTCTGCGCTCTTTCTCTCTCTCTGCGCTCTTTCTTTCTCTCTCTGCGCTCTTTCTTTCTCTCTCTGCGCTCTTTCTTTCTCTTTCTCTCTCTCTGCGCTCTTTCTCTCTCTGCGCTCTTTCTCTCTCTCTCTCTGCGCTCTTTCTTTCTCTTTCTCTTTCTGCGCTCTTTCTTTCTCTTTCTCTCTCTGCGCTCTCTCTCTCTGCGCTCTTTCTTTCTCTCTGCGCTCTTTCTTTCTCTCTGCGCTCTTTTTTTCTCTCTTTGCGCTCTTTCTTTCTCTCTTTGCGCTCTTTCTTTCTCTGCGCTCTTTCTTTCTCTCTCTGCGCTCTTTATTTCTCTCTCTGCACTTTTTCTCTCTCTCTGCGCTTTTTCTCTCTCTATGTGCTCTTTCTTTCTCTCTGCGCTCTTTCTCTCTCTCTGCGCTCTTTCTCTCTCTCTGCGCTATTTCTTTCTCTCTCTGCGCTCTTTCTCTCTCTCGGCGCTCTTTCTCTCTCTCTCTCTCTGCGCACTTTCTTTCTCTTTCTCTCTCTGCGCTCTTTCTTTCTCTCTGCGCTCTTTCTTTCTTTCTCTCTGCGCTCTTTTTTTCTCTCTTTGCGCTCTTTTTCTCTCTCTTTGCGCTCTTTCTTTCTCTCTCTGCGCTCTTTCTTTCTCTCTCTCTGAGCTCTTTCTTTCTCTGCGCTCTTTATTTCTCTCTCTGCGCTCTTTATTTCTCTCTCTGCGCTCTTTATTTCTCTCTCGGCGCTCTTTATTTCTCTCTCTGCGCTCTTTATTTCTCTCTCTGCGCTCTTTATTTCTCTCTCTGCGCTCTTTATTTCTCTCTCTGCGCTCTTTCTCTCTCTCTCTGCGCTCTCTCTCTGCGCTCTTTCTTTCACTCTCTCTGCGCTCTTTCTTTCTCTCTCTGCGCTCTTTCTCTCTCTGCGCTCTTTCTTTATCTCTCTCTGTGCTCTTTCTCTCTCTCTGCGCTCTTTCTCTCTCTGCGCTCTCTCTCTGCGCTCTTTCTTTCTCTCTGCGCTCTTTCTTTCTCTCTCTGCGCTCTTTCTCTCTCTCTGCGCTCTTTCTTTCTCTCTGCGCTCTTTCTTTCTCTCTCTCTGCGCTCTTTCTCTCTCTCTGTGCTCTTTCTCTCTCTCTGCGATCGTTCTCTCTCTCTGCGCTCTTTCTCTCTCTCTGCGCTCTTTCTTTCTCTCTCTGCGCTCTTTCTTTCTCTTTCTCTCTCTGCGCTCTTTCTCTCTCTCTCTGCGCTCTTTCTCTCTCTCTCTCTGCGCTCTTTCTTTCTCTTTCTCTCTCTGCGCTCTTTCTTTCTCTTTCTCTCTCTGCGCTCTCTCTCTCTGCGCTCTTTCTTTCTCTCTGTGCTCTTTCTTTCTCTCTGCGCTCTTTCTTTCTCTCTTTGCGCTCTTTCTTTCTCTGCGCTCTTTCTTTCTCTCTCTGCGCTCTTTATTTCTCTCTCTGCGCTTTTTCTCTCTCTCTGCGCTCTTTCTCTCTCTATGTGCTCTTTCTTTCTCTCTGCGCTCTTTCTTTCTCTCTCTCTGCGCTCTTTCTTTCTCTCTCTCTGCGCTCTTTCTTCCTCTCTCTCTCTGCGCTCTTTCTCTCTCTCTGCGCTCTTTCTCTCTCTCTGCGCTATTTCTTTCTCTCTCTGCGCTCTTTCTCTCTCTCGGCGCTCTTTCTCTCTCTCTCTCTGCGCACTTTCTTTCTCTTTCTCTCTCTGCGCTCTTTCTTTCTCTCTGCGCTCTTTCTTTCTTTCTCTCTGCGCTCTTTTTTTCTCTCTTTGCGCTCTTTTTTTCTCTCTTTGCGCTCTTTCTTTCTCTCTCTGCGCTCTTTCTTTCTCTCTCTCTGCGCTCTTTCTTTCTCTGCGCTCTTTATTTCTCTCTCTGCGCTCTTTATTTCTCTCTCTGCGCTCTTTATTTCTCTCTCTGCGCTCTTTCTCTCTCTCTGCGCTCTTTATTTCTCTCTCTGCGCTCTTTCTCTCTCTCTCTGCGCTCTCTCTCTGCGCTCTTTCTTTCTCTCTCTCTGCGCTCTTTCTTTCTCTCTCTGCGCTCTTTCTCTCTCTGCGCTCTTTCTTTCTCTCTCTCTGTGCTCTTTCTCTCTCTCTGCGCTCTTTCTCTCTCTCTCTGCGCTCTTTCTTTCTCTCTGCGCTCTTTCTTTCTCTCTCTGCGCTCTTTCTCTCTCTCTGCGCTCTTTCTTTCTCTCTCTCTGCGCTCTTTCTCTCTCTCTGTGCTCTTTCTCTCTCTCTGCGCTCTTTCTCTCTCTCTGCGCTCTTTCTCTCTCTCTGCGCTCTTTCTCTCTCTCTGCGCTCTTTCTTTCTCTCTCTGCGCTCTTTCTTTCTCTTTCTCTCTCTCTGCGCTCTTTCTCTCTCTCTCTGCGCTCTTTCTCTCTCTCTCTCTGCGCTCTTTCTTTCTCTTTCTCTCTCTGGGCTCTTTCTTTCTCTTTCTCTCTCTGCGCTCTCTCTCTCTGCGCTCTTTCTTTCTCTCTGCGCTCTTTCTTTCTTTCTCTCTGCGCTCTTTTTATCTCTCTTTGCGCTCTTTTTTTCTCTCTTTGCGCTCTTTCTTTCTCTCTTTGCGCTCTTTCTTTCTCTCTCTGCTCTCTTTCTTTCTCTCTCTGCGCTCTTTCTTTCTCTCTCTCTCTGCGCTCTTTCTTTCTCTGCGCTCTTTCTTTCTCTCTCTGCGCTCTTTCTTTCTCTCTCTGTGCTCTTTCTTTCTCTGTGCTCTTTCTCTCTCTGCGCTCTCTCTCTCTGCGCTCTTTCTTTCTCTGTCTGCGCTCTTTCTTCCTCTCTCTCTCTCTGCGCTCTTTTTTTCTCTACGCTCTTTCTCTCTATGTGCTCTTTCTTTCTCTCTGTGCTCTTTCTTTCTCTCTCTCTGCGCTCTTTCTTCCTCTCTCTGCGCTCTTTCTTTCTCTCTCTGCGCTCTTTCTTTCTCTCTCTCTCTGCGCTCTTTCTTTCTCTCTCACTCTGCGCTCTTTCTTTCTCTCTCTCTCTGCGCTCTTTCTTTCTCTCTGCGCTCTTTCTCTCTCACTCTCTGCGCTCTTTCTTTCTCTCTCTGCGCTTTTTCTTTCTCTCTCTCTGCGCTCTTTTTTCTCTCTCTCTGCGCTCTTTCTCTCTCTCTGCGCTCTTTCTCTCTCTCTGCGCTCTTTCTCTCTCTCTGTGCTCTTTCTCTCTCTCTCTCTGCGCTCTTTCTTTCTCTCTGCGCTCTTTCTCTTTCTGCGCTCTTTCTCTCTCTGCGCTCTTTCTTTCTCTTTCTCTCTCTGCGCTCTTTCTCTTTCTCTGCGCTCTTTCTCTCTCTCTCTGCGCTCTTTCTCTCTCTCTCTCTGCGCTCTTTCTTCCTCTCTCTCTGCGCTCTCTCTCTCTCTGCGCTCTTTCTCTCTCTCTCTGCGCTCTTTCTTTCTTTCTCTCCGCGCTCTTTCTCTCTCTCTCTGCGCTCTTTCTCTCTCTGCGCTCTTTCTTTCTCTCTGCGCTCTTTCTTTCTCTCTGCGCACTTTCTTTCTCTCTGCTCTCTTTCTCTCTCTCTGCACTCTTTCTCTCTCTCTGCACTCTTTCTCTCTCTCTGCACTCTTTCTCTCTCTCTGCGCTCTCTCTCTCTCTGCGCAATCTCTCTCTCTGCGCTCTCTCACTCTCTGCGCTCTCTCTCTTTCTGCGCTCTCTCTCTCTGCGCTCTCTCTCTCTGCGCTCTCTCTCTCTCTGCCCTCTCTCTCTCTGCGCTCTCTCTCTCTCTGCGCTCTCTCTCTCTCTGCGCTCTCTCTCTCTCTGCGCTCTCTCTCACTCTCTGCGCTCTTTCTTTCTCTCTCTGCGCTCTCTTTCTCTCTCTCTGCGCTCTTTCTCTCTCTCTGCGCTCTTTCTTTCTCTCTCTCTCTCTGCGCTCTTTCTTCCTCTCTCTGCGCTCTTTCTTTCTCTGCGCTTTTTCTTTCTCTCTCTCTCTGCGCTCTTTCTTTCTCTCTCTCTGCGCTCTTTCTCTCTCTCTGCGCTCTTTCTCTCTCTCTGCGCTCTTTCTTTCTCTTTCTCTCTCTCTGCGCTCTTTCTCTCTCTCTCTGCGCTCTTTCTCTCTCTCTCTCTGCGCTCTTTCTTTCTCTTTCTCTCTCTGCGCTCTTTCTCTCTGTGCTCTTTCTTTCTCTCTGCGCACTTTCTTTCTCTCTCTCTGCGCTCTTTCTCTCTCTCTGCGCTCTTTCTTTCTCTCTGCGCTCTTTCTTTCTCTCTGCGCTCTTTCTTTCTCTCTGCGCTCTCTCTCTCTGCGCTCTTTCTTTCTCTCTCTGCGCTCTTTCTCTCTCTCTCTGTGCGCTCTTTCTCTCTCTCTTTGCGCTCTTTCTTTCTCTTTCTCTCTCTGTGCTCTTTCTTTCTCTTTCTCTCTCTGCGCTCTTTCTCTCTGCGCTCTTTCTTTCTTTCTGCGCACTTTCTTTCTCTCTCTCTGCGCTCTTTCTCTCTCTCTGCGCTCGTTCTTTCTCTCTGCGCTCTCTCTCTGCGCTCTTTCTTTCTCTCTCTGCGCTCTTTCTTTCTCTCTCTCTGCGCTCTTTCTCTCTCTCTCTGCGCTCTTTCTTTCTCTTTCTCTCTCTGCGCTCTCTCTCTCTGCGCTCTTTCTTTCTCTCTGCGCTCTTTTTTTCTCTCTTCGCGCTCTTTTTTTCTCTCTTTGCGCTCTTTCTTTCTCTCTCTGCGCTCTTTCTTTCTCTCTCTCTGCGCTCTTTCTTTCTCTGCGCTCTTTCTTTCTCTCTCTGCGCTCTTTATTTCTCTCTCTGCTCTCTCTCTCTCTCTGCGCTCTCTCTCTGCGCTCTTTCTTTCTCTCTCTCTGCGCTCTTTCTTTCTCTCTCTGCGCTCTTTCTTTCTCTCTCTGCGTTCTTTCTCTCTCTCTGCGCTCTTTCTCTCTCTCTGTGCTCTTTCTCTCTCTGCGCTCTTTCTCTCTCTGCGCTCTTTCTCTCTCTGCGCTCTTTCTCTCTCTGCGCTCTTTCTTTCTCTCTCTCTGCACTCTTTCTTTCTTTCTTTCTCTCTGCGCTCTTTCTTTCTCTCTGCACTCTTACTTTCTCTCTCTCTGCGCTCTTTCTCTCTCTCTGCGCTCTTTCTTTCTCTTTCTCTCTCTTTCTGCGCTCTTTCTCTCTCTCTCTCTGCGCTCTTTCTCTCTCTCTCTCTGCGCTCTTTCTTTCTCTTTCTCTCTCTGCGCTCTTTCTCTCTGCGCTCTTTCTTTCTCTCTGCGCACTTTCTTTCTCTCTCTCTGCGCTCTTTCTTTCTCTCTGCGCTCTCTCTCTCTGCGCTCTTTCTTTCTCTCTCTGCGCTCTTTCTTTCTCTCTTTCTGCGCTCTTTCTCTCTCTCTCTCTGCGCTCTTTCTCTCTCTCTCTCTGCGCTCTTTCTTTCTCTCTCTGCGCTCTTTCTTTCTCTCTCTCTGCGCTCTTTTTTCTCTCTCTCTGCGCACTTTCTTTCTCTCTCTCTGCGCTCTTTCTTTCTCTCTCTGCGCTCTTTCTTTCTCTCTCTGCGCTCTTTCTTTCTCTCTCTCTGCGCTCTTTCTCTCTCTCTGCGCTCTTTCTCTCTCTCTGCGCTCTTTCTTTCTCTCTCTGCGCTCTTTCTTTCTCTCTCTCTGCGCTCTTTCTCTCTCTCTTTCTGCGCTCTTTCTTTCTCTTTCTCTCTCTGCGCTCTTTCTTTCTCTTTCTCTCTCTGCGCTCTCTCTCTCTCTGCGCTCTTTCTTTCTCGCTGCACTCTTTCTTTCTCTCTGCGCTCTTTTTTTCTCTCTTTGCACTCTTTTTTTCTCTCTTTGAGCTCTTTCTTTCTCTCTCTGCGCTCTTTCTTTCTCTCTCTCTCTGCGCTCTTTCTTTCTCTGCGCTCTTTCTTTCTCTCTCTGCGCTCTTTATTTCTCTCTCTGCGCTCTTTCTTTCTCTCTCTGCGCTCTTTCTTTCTCTCTCTGCGCTCTTTCTTTCTCTCTCTGCGCTCTTTCTCTCTCTCTGTGCTCTTTCTCTCTCTGTGCTCTTTCTCTCTCTGTGCTCTTTCTCTCTCTGCGCTCTTTCTCTCTCTCTGCGCTCTTTCTCTCTCTCTGCGCTCTTTCTCTCTCTCTGCGCTCTTTCTCTCTCTCTGCGCTCTTTCTCTCTCTCTGCGCTCTTTCTTTCTCTGTCTGCACTCTTTCTTTCTCTGTCTGCGCTCTTTCTTCCTCTCTCTCTGCGCTCTTTCTTTCTCTCTCTCTGCGCTCTTTCTTTCTCTCTCTCTGCGCTCTCTCTCTCTATCTCTCTGCGCTCACTCTCTCTGCGCTCTCTCTCTGTCTGTGCTCTCTCTCTGCGCTCTTTCTCTCTCTATGTGCTCTTTCTTTCTCTCTGCGCTCTTTCTTTCTCTCTCTCTGCGCTCTTTCTTCCTCTCTCTCTGCGCTCTTTCTTTCTCTCTCTCTCTGCGCTCTTTCTTTCTCTCTCTCTCTGCGCTCTTTCTTTCTCTCTGCGCTCTTATTCTCTCACTCTCTGCGCTCTTTCTTTCTCTCTCTGCGCTCTTTCTTTCTCTCTCTGCGCTCTTTCTTTCTCTCTCTCTGCGCTCTTTGTCTCTCTCTGCGCTTTTTCTTTCTCTCTCTGCACTCTTTTTTTCTCTCTCTCTGCGCTCTATCTCTCTCTCTGCGCTCTTTCTCTCTCTCTGCGCTCTTTCTCTCTCTCTCTGCGCTCTTTCTTTCTCTCTGCGCTCTTCTCTCTCTGCGCTCTTTCTTTCTCACTGCGCTCTTTCTCTCTCTGCGCTCTTTCTCTCTCTGCGCTCTTTCTCTCTCTGCGCTCTTTCTCTCTCTGCGCTCTTTCTCTCTCTGCGCTCTTTCTCTCTCTGCGCTCTTTCTTTCTCTTTCTCTCTCTGCGCTCTCTCTCTCTCTGCGCTCTTTCTCTCTCTCTCTCTGCGCTCTCTCTCTCTTTGTGCTCTTTCTTTCTCTTTCTCTCTCTGCGCTCTTTCTCTCTCTCTGCGCACTTTCTTTCTCTCTCTCTGCGCTCTTTCTCTCTCTCTGCGCTCTTTCTTTCTCTCTGCGCTCTTTCTTTCTCTCTGCGCTCTTTCTTTCTCTCTGCGCTCTCTCTCTCTGCGCTCTTTCTTTCTCTCTCTGCGCTCTTTCTCTCTCTCTCTGTGCGCTCTTTCTCTCTCTCTTTGCGCTCTTTCTTTCTCTTTCTCTCTCTGTGCTCTTTCTTTCTCTTTCTCTTTCTGCGCTCTTTCTCTCTGCGCTCTTTCTTTCTCTCTGCGCACTTTCTTTCTCTCTCTCTGCGCTCTTTCTCTCTCTCTGCGCTCTTTCTTTCTCTCTGCGCTCTCTCTCTGCGCTCTTTCTTTCTCTCTCTGCGCTCTTTCTCTCTCTCTCTCTCTGCGCTCTTTCTCTCTCTCTCTGCGCTCTTTCTTTCTCTTTCTCTCTCTGCGCTCTTTCTCTCTGCGCTCTTTCTTTCTCTCTGCGCACTTTCTTTCTCTCTCTCTGCGCTCTTTCTTTCTCTCTGCGCTCTCTCTCTCTGCGCTCTTTCTTTCTCTCTCTGCGCTCTTTCTTTCTCTCTTTCTGCGCTCTTTCTCTCTCTCTCTCTGCGCTCTTTCTCTCTCTCTCTCTGCGCTCTTTCTCTCTCTCTCTGCGCTCTTTCTTTCTCTTTCTCTCTCTGCGCTCTTTCTTTCTCTTTCGCTCTCTGCGCTCTTTCTTTCTCTTTCTCTCTCTGCGCTCATTCTCTCTACGCTCTTTCTTTCTCTCTGCGCACTTTCTTTCTCTCTCTCTGCGCTCTTTCTTTCTCTCTCTGCGCTCTTTCTTTCTCTCTCTCTGCGCTCTTTCTTTCTCTCTCTGCGCTCTTTCTTTCTCTCTCTCTGCGCTCTTTCTCTCTCTCTTTCTGCGCTCTTTCTTTCTCTTTCTCTCTCTGCGCTCTTTCTTTCTCTTTCTCTCTCTGCGCTCTCTCTCTCTCTGCGCTCTTTCTTTCTCGCTGCACTCTTTCTTTCTCTCTGCGCTCTTTTTTTCTCTCTTTGCACTCTTTTTTTCTCTCTTTGCGCTCTTTCTTTCTCTCTCTGCGCTCTTTCTTTCTCTCTCTCTGCGCTCTTTCTCTCTCTCTGCGCTCTTTCTCTCTCTCTGCGCTCTTTCTCTCTCTCTGCGCTCTTTCTTTCTCTGTCTGCACTCTTTCTTTCTCTGTCTGCGCTCTTTCTTCCTCTCTCTCTGCGCTCTTTCTTTCTCTCTCTCTGCGCTCTTTCTTTCTCTCTCTCTGCGCTCTCTCTCTCTATCTCTCTGCGCTCACTCTCTCTGCGCTCTCTCTCTGTCTGTGCTCTCTCTCTGCGCTCTTTCTCTCTCTATGTGCTCTTTCTTTCTCTCTGCGCTCTTTCTTTCTCTCTCTCTGCGCTCTTTCTTCCTCTCTCTCTGCGCTCTTTCTTTCTCTCTCTCTCTGCGCTCTTTCTTTCTCTCTCTCTCTGCGCTCTTTCTTTCTCTCTGCGCTCTTATTCTCTCACTCTCTGCGCTCTTTCTTTCTCTCTCTGCGCTCTTTCTTTCTCTCTCTGCGCTCTTTCTTTCTCTCTCTCTGCGCTCTTTGTCTCTCTCTGCGCTTTTTCTTTCTCTCTCTGCACTCTTTTTTTCTCTCTCTCTGCGCTCTATCTCTCTCTCTGCGCTCTTTCTCTCTCTCTGCGCTCTTTCTCTCTCTCTCTGCGCTCTTTCTTTCTCTCTGCGCTCTTCTCTCTCTGCGCTCTTTCTTTCTCACTGCGCTCTTTCTCTCTCTGCGCTCTTTCTCTCTCTGCGCTCTTTCTCTCTCTGCGCTCTTTCTCTCTCTGCGCTCTTTCTCTCTCTGCGCTCTTTCTCTCTCTGCGCTCTTTCTTTCTCTTTCTCTCTCTGCGCTCTCTCTCTCTCTGCGCTCTTTCTCTCTCTCTCTCTGCGCTCTCTCTCTCTTTGTGCTCTTTCTTTCTCTTTCTCTCTCTGCGCTCTTTCTCTCTCTCTGCGCACTTTCTTTCTCTCTCTCTGCGCTCTTTCTCTCTCTCTGCGCTCTTTCTTTCTCTCTGCGCTCTTTCTTTCTCTCTGCGCTCTTTCTTTCTCTCTGCGCTCTCTCTCTCTGCGCTCTTTCTTTCTCTCTCTGCGCTCTTTCTCTCTCTCTCTGTGCGCTCTTTCTCTCTCTCTTTGCGCTCTTTCTTTCTCTTTCTCTCTCTGTGCTCTTTCTTTCTCTTTCTCTTTCTGCGCTCTTTCTCTCTGCGCTCTTTCTTTCTCTCTGCGCACTTTCTTTCTCTCTCTCTGCGCTCTTTCTCTCTCTCTGCGCTCTTTCTTTCTCTCTGCGCTCTCTCTCTGCGCTCTTTCTTTCTCTCTCTGCGCTCTTTCTCTCTCTCTCTCTCTGCGCTCTTTCTCTCTCTCTGCGCTCTTTCTTTCTCTTTCTCTCTCTGCGCTCTTTCTCTCTGCGCTCTTTCTTTCTCTCTGCGCACTTTCTTTCTCTCTCTCTGCGCTCTTTCTTTCTCTCTGCGCTCTCTCTCTCTGCGCTCTTTCTTTCTCTCTCTGCGCTCTTTCTTTCTCTCTTTCTGCGCTCTTTCTCTCTCTCTCTCTGCGCTCTTTCTCTCTCTCTCTCTGCGCTCTTTCTCTCTCTCTCTGCGCTCTTTCTTTCTCTTTCTCTCTCTGCGCTCTTTCTTTCTCTTTCGCTCTCTGCGCTCTTTCTTTCTCTTTCTCTCTCTGCGCTCATTCTCTCTGCGCTCTTTCTTTCTCTCTGCGCACTTTCTTTCTCTCTCTCTGCGCTCTTTCTTTCTCTCTCTGCGCTCTTTCTTTCTCTCTCTCTGCGCTCTTTCTTTCTCTCTCTGCGCTCTTTCTTTCTCTCTCTCTGCGCTCTTTCTCTCTCTCTTTCTGCGCTCTTTCTTTCTCTTTCTCTCTCTGCGCTCTTTCTTTCTCTTTCTCTCTCTGCGCTCTCTCTCTCTCTGCGCTCTTTCTTTCTCGCTGCACTCTTTCTTTCTCTCTGCGCTCTTTTTTTCTCTCTTTGCACTCTTTTTTTCTCTCTTTGCGCTCTTTCTTTCTCTCTCTGCGCTCTTTCTTTCTCTCTCTCTGCGCTCTTTCTTTCTCTGCGCTCTTTCTTTCTCTCTCTGCGCTCTTTATTTCTCTCTCTGCGCTCTCTCTCTGCGCTCTTTCTTTCTCTCTCTCTGCGCTCTTTCTTTCTCTCTCTGCGCTCTTTCTTTCTCTCTCTGCGCTCTTTCTTTCTCTCTCTGCGCTCTTTCTCTCTCTCTGTGCTCTTTCTCTCTCTGTGCTCTTTCTCTCTCTGCGCTCTTTCTCTCTCTGCGCTCTTTCTCTCTCTCTGCGCTCTTTCTCTCTCTCTGCGCTCTTTCTCTCTCTCTGCGCTCTTTCTCTCTCTCTGCGCTCTTTCTTTCTCTGTCTGCGCTCTTTCTTTCTCTGTCTGCGCTGTTTCTTCCTCTCTCTCTCTCTGCGCTCTTTTTTTCTCTACGCTCTTTCTCTCTCTCTGCGCTCTTTCTTTCTCTCTCTCTGCGCTCTTTCTTTCTCTCTCTCTGCGCTCTCTCTCTCTTTCTCTCTGCGCTCACTCTCTCTGCGCTCTCTCTCTGTCTGCGCTCTCTCTCTGCGCTCTTTCACTCTCTCTCTGCGCTCTTTCTCTCTCTATGTGCTCTTTCTTTCTCTCTGCGCTCTTTCTTTCTCTCTCTCTGCGCTCTTTCTTCCTCTCTCTCTGCGCTCTTTCTTTCTCTCTCTGCGCTCTTTCTTTCTCTCTCTCTCTCTGCGCTCTTTCTTTCTCTCTGCGCTCTTATTCTCTCACTCTCTGCGCTCTTTCTTTCTCTCTCTGCGCTCTTTCTTTCTCTCTCTGCGCTCTTTCTTTCTCTCTCTCTGCGCTCTTTGTCTCTCTCTGCGCTTTTTCTTTCTCTCTCTGCACTCTTTTTTTCTCTCTCTCTGCGCTCTTTCTTTCTCTCTCTCTGCGCTCTTTCTCTCTCTCTCTGCGCTCTTTCTTTCTCTCTGCGCTCTTCTCTCTCTGCGCTCTTTCTTTCTCTCTGCGCTCTTTCTCTCTCTGCGCTCTTTCTTTCTCTGCGCTCTTTCTCTCTCTGCGCTCTTTCTTTCTCTTTCTCTCTCTGCGCTCTCTCTCTCTCTGCGCTCTTTCTCTCTCTCTCTCTGCGCTCTCTCTCTCTGCGCTCTTTCTTTCTCTTTCTCTCTCTGCGCTCTTTCTCTCTCTCTGCGCTCTTTCTTTCTTTCTCTCTGCGCTCTTTCTTTCTTTCTGCGCTCTTTTTTTCTCTCTTTGCGCTCTTTCTTTCTCTCTCTGCGCTCTTTCTCTCTCTCTCTCTCTGCGCTCTTTCTTTCTCTCTGCGCTCTTTCTCTCTCTGCGCACTTTCTCTCTCTGCGCTCTTTCTTTCTCGTTCTCTCTCTCTGCGCTCTTTCTCTCTCTCTCTCTGCGCTCTTTCTTTCTCTTTCTCTCTCTGCGCTCTCTCTCTCTCTGCGCTCTTTCTTTCTCTCTGCGCTCTTTCTTTCTTTCTCTCTGCGCTCTTTTTTTCTCTCTTTGCGCTCTTTTTCTCTCTCTCTGCGCTCTTTCTTTCTCTCTCTCTGCACTCTTTCTTTCTCTGCGCTCTTTATTTCTCTCTCTGCGCTCTTTATTTCTCTCTCTGCGCTCTTTATTTCTCTCTCTGCGCTCTTTATTTCTCTCTCTGCGCTCTTTATTTCTCTCTCTGCGCTCTTTCTTTCTCTCTCTCTGTGCTCTTTCTCTCTCTCTTTGCTCTTTCTCTCTCTCTGCGCTCTTTCTCTCTCTCTGTGCTCTTTCTCTCTCTCTGTGCTCTTTCTCTCTCTCTGCGCTCTTTCTCTCTCTCTGCGCTCTTTCTCTCTCTCTGCGCTCTTTCTCTCTCTGCGCTCTTTCTTCCTCTCTCTCTCTGTGCTCTTTCTTTCTCTCTCTCTCTGCGCTCTTTATTTCTCTCTCTGCGCTCTTTATTTCTCTCTCTGCGCTTTTTATTTCTCTCTCTGCGCTCTTTATTTCTCTCTCTGCGCTCTATATTTCTCTCTCTCTGTGCTCTTTCTCTCTCTCTGCGCTCTTTCTCTCTCTCTGCGCTATTTCTCTCTCTCTGCGCTCTTTCTCTCTCTCTGCGCTCTTTCTTTCTCTCTCTCTGTGCTCTTTCTCTCTCTCTGTGCTCTTTCTCTCTCTCTGTGCTCTTTCTCTCTCTCTGCGCTCTTTCTCTCTCTCTGCGCTCTTTCTCTCTCTCTGCGCTCTTTCTTTCTCTCTCTGCGCTCTTTCTTTCTCTCTCTGCGCTCTTTCTTTCTCTTTCTCTCTCTCTGCGCTCTTTCTTTCTTTCTCTCTTTGCGCTCTTTCTTTCTCTCTCTGCGCTCTTTCTCTCTCTCTCTCTCTGCGCTCTTTCTTTCTCTCTGCGCTCTTTCTCTCTCTGCGCACTTTCTCTCTCTGCGCTCTTTCTTTCTCTTTCTTTCTCTCTGCGCTCTTTCTTTCTTTCTCTCTGCGCTCTTTTTTCTCTCTTTGCGCTCTTTTTCTCTCTCTCTGCGCTCTTTCTTTCTCTCTCTCTGCACTCTTTCTTTCTCTGCGCTCTTTATTTCTCTCTCTGCGCTTTTTATTTCTCTCTCTGCGCTCTTTATTTCTCTCTCTGCGCTCTTTATTTCTCTCTCTGCGCTCTTTATTTCTCTCTCTGCGCTCTTTATTTCTCTCTCTGCACTCTTTTTTTCTCTCTCTCTGCGCTCTTTCTTTCTCTCTCTCTGCGCTCTTTCTCTCTCTCTCTGCGCTCTTTCTTTCTCTCTGCGCTCTTCTCTCTCTGCGCTCTTTCTTTCTCTCTGCGCTCTTTCTCTCTCTGCGCTCTTTCTTTCTCTGCGCTCTTTCTCTCTCTGCGCTCTTTCTTTCTCTTTCTCTCTCTGCGCTCTCTCTCTCTCTGCGCTTTTTCTCTCTCTCTCTCTGCGCTCTCTCTCTCTGCGCTCTTTCTTTCTCTTTCTCTCTCTGCGCTCTTTCTCTCTCTCTGCGCTCTTTCTTTCTTTCTCTCTGCGCTCTTTCTTTCTTTCTGCGCTCTTTTTTTCTCTCTTTGCGCTCTTTCTTTCTCTCTCTGCGCTCTTTCTCTCTCTCTCTTTCTGCGCTCTTTCTTTCTCTCTGCGCTCTTTCTCTCTCTGCGCACTTTCTCTCTCTGCGCTCTTTCTTTCTCGTTCTCTCTCTCTGCGCTCTTTCTCTCTCTCTCTCGGCGCTCTTTCTCTCTCTCTCTCTCTGCGCTCTTTCTTTCTCTTTCTCTCTCTGCGCTCTCTCTCTCTGCACTCTTTCTTTCTCTCTGCGCTCTTTCTTTCTTTCTCTCTGCGCTCTTTTTTTCTCTCTTTGCGCTCTTTTTCTCTCTCTCTGCGCTCTTTCTTTCTCTCTCTGCGCTCTTTATTTCTCTCTCTGCGCTCTCTCTCTGCGCTCTTTCTTTCTCTCTCTCTGCGCTCTTTCTTTCTCTCTCTGCGCTCTTTCATTCTCTCTCTGCGCTCTTTCTCTCTCTCTGTGCTCTTTCTCTCTCTGTGCTCTTTCTCTCTCTGCGCTCTTTCTCTCTCTGCGCTCTTTCTCTCTCTCTGCGCTCTTTCTCTCTCTCTGCGCTCTTTCTCTCTCTCTGCGCTCTTTCTCTCTCTCTGCGCTCTTTCTTTCTCTGTCTGCGCTCTTTCTTTCTCTGTCTGCGCTCTTTCTTCCTCTCTCTCTCTCTGCGCTCTTTTTTTCTCTACGCTCTTTCTCTCTCTCTGCGCTCTTTCTTTCTCTCTCTCTGCGCTCTTTCTTTCTCTCTCTCTGCGCTCTCTCTCTCTTTCTCTCTGCGCTCACTCTCTCTGCGCTCTCTCTCTGTCTGCGCTCTCTCTCTGCGCTCTTTCTCTCTCTCTCTGCGCTCTTTCTCTCTCTATGTGCTCTTTCTTTCTCTCTGCGCTCTTTCTTTCTCTCTCTCTGCGCTCTTTCTTCCTCTCTCTCTGCGCTCTTTCTTTCTCTCTCTGCGCTCTTTCTTTCTCTCTCTCTCTCTGCGCTCTTTCTTTCTCTCTGCGCTCTTATTCTCTCACTCTCTGCGCTCTTTCTTTCTCTCTCTGCGCTCTTTCTTTCTCTCTCTGCGCTCTTTCTTTCTCTCTCTCTGCGCTCTTTGTCTCTCTCTGCGCTTTTTCTTTCTCTCTCTGCACTCTTTTTTTCTCTCTCTCTGCGCTCTTTCTTTCTCTCTCTCTGCGCTCTCTCTCTCTCTCTGCGCTCTCTCTCTCTCTCTGCGCTCTTTCTTTCTCTCTGCGCTCTTCTCTCTCTGCGCTCTTTCTTTCTCTCTGCACTCTTTCTCTCTCTGCGCTCTTTCTTTCTCTGCGCTCTTTCTCTCTCTGCGCTCTTTCTTTCTCTTTCTCTCTCTGCGCTCTCTCTCTCTCTGCGCTCTTTCTCTCTCTCTCTCTGCGCTCTCTCTCTCTGCGCTCTTTCTTTCTCTTTCTCTCTCTGCGCTCTTTCTCTCTCTCTGCGCTCTTTCTTTCTTTCTCTCTGCGCTCTTTCTTTCTTTCTGCGCTCTTTTTTTCTCTCTTTGCGCTCTTTCTTTCTCTCTCTGCGCTCTTTCTCTCTCTCTCTCTCTGCGCTCTTTCTTTCTCTCTGCGCTCTTTCTCTCTCTGCGCTCTTTCTTTCTCGTTCTCTCTCTCTGCGCTCTTTCTCTCTCTCTCTCGGCGCTCTTTCTCTCTCTCTCTCTCTGCGCTCTTTCTTTCTCTTTCTCTCTCTGCGCTCTCTCTCTCTGCGCTCTTTCTTTCTCTCTGCGCTCTTTCTTTCTTTCTCTCTGCGCTCTTTTTTTCTCTCTTTGCGCTCTTTTTCTCTCTCTCTGCGCTCTTTCTTTCTCTCTCTCTGCACTCTTTTTTTCTCTGCGCTCTTTATTTCTCTCTCTGCGCTTTTTATTTCTCTCTCTGCGCTCTTTATTTCTCTCTCTGCGCTCTTTATTTCTCTCTCTGCGCTCTTTATTTCTCTCTCTGTGCTCTTTATTTCTCTCTCTGCGCTCTTTCTTTCTCTCTCTGTGCTCTTTCTCTCTCTCTGTGCTCTTTCTCTCTCTCTGCGCTCTTTCTCTCTCTCTGTGCTCTTTCTCTCTCTCTGCGCTCTTTCTCTCTCTCTGCGCTCTTTCTCTCTCTCTGCGCTCTTTCTCTCTCTCTGCGCTCTTTCTCTCTCTGCGCTCTTTCTTCCTCTCTCTCTGTGCTCTTTCTTTCTCTCTCTCTCTGCGCTCTTTATTTCTCTCTCTGCGCTCTTTATTTCTCTCTCTGCGCTCTTTATTTCTCTCTCTCTGCGCTCTATATTTCTCTCTCTCTGTGCTCTTTCTCTCTCTCTGTGCTCTTTCTCTCTCTCTGCGCTCTTTCTCTCTCTCTGCGCTCTTTCTCTCTCTCTGCGCTCTTTCTCTCTCTCTGCGCTCTTTCTTTCTCTCTCTCTGTGCTCTTTCTCTCTCTCTGTGCTCTTTCTCTCTCTCTGCGCTCTTTCTCTCTCTCTGCGCTCTTTCTCTCTCTCTGCGCTCTTTCTTTCTCTCTCTGCGCTCTTTCTTTCTCTTTCTCTCTCTCTGCGCTCTCTTTCTTTCTCTCTTTGCGCTCTTTCTTTCTCTCTCTGCGCTCTTTCTCTCTCTCTCTCTCTCTGCGCTCTTTCTTTCTCTCTGCGCTCTTTCTCTCTCTGCGCACTTTCTCTCTCTGCGCTCTTTCTTTCTCTTTCTCTCTCTCTGCGCTCTTTCTCTCTCTCTCTCTCTGCGCTCTTTCTCTCTCTCTCTGCGCTCTTTCTTTCTCTTTCTCTCTCTGCGCTCTCTCTCTCTGCGCTCTTTCTTTCTCTCTGCGCTCTTTCTTTCTTTCTCTCTGCGCTCTTTTTATCTCTCTTTGCGCTCTTTTTCTCTCTCTCTGCGCTCTTTCTTTCTCTCTCTCTGCACTCTTTCTTTCTCTGCGCTCTTTATTTCTCTCTCTGCGCTTTTTATTTCTCTCTCTGCGCTCTTTATTTCTCTCTCTGCGCTCTTTATTTCTCTCTCTGCGCTCTTTATTTCTCTCTCTGCGCTCTTTATTTCTCTCTCTGCGCTCTTTCTTTCTCTCTCTCTGTGCTCTTTCTCTCTCTCTGCGCTCTTTCTCTCTCTCTGCGCTCTTTCTCTCTCTCTGTGCTCTTTCTCTCTCTCTGCGCTCTTTCTCTCTCTCTGCGCTCTTTCTCTCTCTCTGCGCTCTTTCTCTCTCTCTGCGCTCTTTCTCTCTCTGCGCTCTTTATTTCTCTCTCTGCGCTCTTTATTTCTCTCTCTGCGCTCTTTATTTCTCTCTCTGCGCTCTTTATTTCTCTCTCTGCGCTCTATATTTCTCTCTCTCTGTGCTCTTTCTCTCTCTCTGCGCTCTTTCTCTCTCTCTGCGCTCTTTCTCTCTCTCTGCGCTCTTTCTCTCTCTCTCTCTGTGCTCTTTCTCTCTCTCTGTGCTCTTTCTCTCTCTCTGTGCTCTTTCTCTCTCTCTGCGCTCTTTCTCTCTCTCTGCGCTCTTTCTCTCTCTCTGCGCTCTTTCTTTCTCTCTCTGCGCTCTTTCTTTCTCTCTCTGCGCTCTTTCTTTCTCTTTCTCTCTCTCTGCGCTCTTTCTTTCTTTCTTTCTTTCTCTCTTTGCGCTCTTTCTTTCTCTCTCTGCGCTCTTTCTCTCTCTCTGCGCTCTTTCTTTCTCTCTGCACTCTTTCTCTCTCTGCGCACTTTCTCTCTCTGCGCTCTTTCTTTCTCTTTCTCTCTCTCTGCGCTCTTTCTCTCTCTCTCTCTCTGCGCTCTTTCTCTCTCTCTCTGCGCTCTTTCTTTCTCTTTCTCTCTCTGCGCTATCTCTCTCTGCGCTCTTTCTTTCTCTCTGCGCTCTTTCTTTCTTTCTCTCTGCGCTCTTTTTTTCTCTCTTTGCGCTCTTTTTCTCTCTCTCTGCGCTCTTTCTTTATCTCTCTCTGCGCTCTTTATTTCTCTGCGCTCTTTATTTCTCTCTCTGCGCTCTTTATTTCTCTCTCTGCGCTCTTTATTTCTCTCTCTGCGCTCTTTATTTCTCTCTCTGCGCTCTTTATTTCTCTCTCTGCGCTCTTTATTTCTCTCTCTGCGCTCTTTATTTCTCTCTCTGCGCTCTTTATTTCTCTCTGCGCTCTTTATTTCTCTCTCTGCGCTCTTTATTTCTCTCTCTGCGCTCTTTATTTCTCTCTCTGTGCTCTTTCTCTCTCTCTGTGCTCTTTCTCTCTCTCTGTGCTCTTTCTCTCTCTCTGTGCTCTTTCTCTCTCTCTGTGCTCTTTCTCTCTCTCTGTGCTCTTTCTCTCTCTCTGTGCTCTTTCTCTCTCTCTGTGCTCTTTCTCTCTCTCTGTGCTCTTTCTCTCTCTCTGTGCTCTTTCTCTCTCTCTGTGCTCTTTCTCTCTCTCTGTGCTCTTTCTCTCTCTCTGTGCTCTTTCTCTCTCTCTGTGCTCTTTCTCTCTCTCTGTGCTCTTTCTCTCTCTCTGTGCTCTTTCTCTCTCTCTGTGCTCTTTCTCTCTCTCTGCGCTCTTTCTCTCTCTCTGCGCTCTTTCTCTCTCTCTGCGCTCTTTCTTTCTCTCTCTGCGCTCTTTCTTTCTCTTTCTCTCTCTCTGCGCTCTCTTTCTTTCTCTCTTTGCGCTCTTTCTTTCTCTCTCTGCGCTCTTTCTCTCTCTCTCTCTCTCTGCGCTCTTTCTTTCTCTCTGCGCTCTTTCTCTCTCTGCGCACTTTCTCTCTCTGCGCTCTTTCTTTCTCTTTCTCTCTCTCTGCGCTCTTTCTCTCTCTCTCTCTCTGCGCTCTTTCTCTCTCTCTCTGCGCTCTTTCTTTCTCTTTCTCTCTCTGCGCTCTCTCTCTCTGCGCTCTTTCTTTCTCTCTGCGCTCTTTCTTTCTTTCTCTCTGCGCTCTTTTTATCTCTCTTTGCGCTCTTTTTCTCTCTCTCTGCGCTCTTTCTTTCTCTCTCTCTGCACTCTTTCTTTCTCTGCGCTCTTTATTTCTCTCTCTGCGCTTTTTATTTCTCTCTCTGCGCTCTTTATTTCTCTCTCTGCGCTCTTTATTTCTCTCTCTGCGCTCTTTATTTCTCTCTCTGCGCTCTTTATTTCTCTCTCTGCGCTCTTTCTTTCTCTCTCTCTGTGCTCTTTCTCTCTCTCTGCGCTCTTTCTCTCTCTCTGCGCTCTTTCTCTCTCTCTGTGCTCTTTCTCTCTCTCTGCGCTCTTTCTCTCTCTCTGCGCTCTTTCTCTCTCTCTGCGCTCTTTCTCTCTCTCTGCGCTCTTTCTCTCTCTGCGCTCTTTATTTCTCTCTCTGCGCTCTTTATTTCTCTCTCTGCGCTCTTTATTTCTCTCTCTGCGCTCTTTATTTCTCTCTCTGCGCTCTATATTTCTCTCTCTCTGTGCTCTTTCTCTCTCTCTGCGCTCTTTCTCTCTCTCTGCGCTCTTTCTCTCTCTCTGCGCTCTTTCTCTCTCTCTCTCTGTGCTCTTTCTCTCTCTCTGTGCTCTTTCTCTCTCTCTGTGCTCTTTCTCTCTCTCTGCGCTCTTTCTCTCTCTCTGCGCTCTTTCTCTCTCTCTGCGCTCTTTCTTTCTCTCTCTGCGCTCTTTCTTTCTCTCTCTGCGCTCTTTCTTTCTCTTTCTCTCTCTCTGCGCTCTTTCTTTCTTTCTTTCTTTCTCTCTTTGCGCTCTTTCTTTCTCTCTCTGCGCTCTTTCTCTCTCTCTGCGCTCTTTCTTTCTCTCTGCGCTCTTTCTCTCTCTGCGCACTTTCTCTCTCTGCGCTCTTTCTTTCTCTTTCTCTCTCTCTGCGCTCTTTCTCTCTCTCTCTCTCTGCGCTCTTTCTCTCTCTCTCTGTGCTCTTTCTTTCTCTTTCTCTCTCTGCACTCTTTCTTTCTCTCTGCGCTCTTTCTTTCTTTCTCTCTGCGCTCTTTTTTTCTCTCTTTGCGCTCTTTTTCTCTCTCTCTGCGCTCTTTCTTTATCTCTCTCTGCGCTCTTTCTTTCTCTGCGCTCTTTATTTCTCTCTCTGCGCTCTTTATTTCTCTCTCTGCGCTCTTTATTTCTCTCTCTGCGCTCTTTATTTCTCTCTCTGCGCTCTTTATTTCTCTCTCTGCGCTCTTTATTTCTCTCTCTGCGCTCTTTATTTCTCTCTCTGCGCTCTTTATTTCTCTCTGCGCTCTTTATTTCTCTCTCTGCGCTCTTTATTTCTCTCTCTGCGCTCTTTATTTCTCTCTCTGTGCTCTTTCTCTCTCTCTGTGCTCTTTCTCTCTCTCTGTGCTCTTTCTCTCTCTCTGTGCTCTTTCTCTCTCTCTGTGCTCTTTCTCTCTCTCTGTGCTCTTTCTCTCTCTCTGTGCTCTTTCTCTCTCTCTGTGCTCTTTCTCTCTCTCTATGCTCTTTCTCTCTCTCTGTGCTCTTTCTCTCTCTCTGTGCTCTTTCTCTCTCTCTGTGCTCTTTCTCTCTCTCTGTGCTCTTTCTCTCTCTCTGCGCTCTTTCTCTCTCTCTGCGCTCTTTCTCTCTCTCTGCGCTCTTTCTCTCTCTCTGCGCTCTTTCTTCCTCTCTCTCTCTGCGGTCTTTCTTTCTCTCTCTCTCTGCGCTCTTTCTTTCTCTCTCTCTCTGCGCTCTTTATTTCTCTCTCTGCGCTCTTTATTTCTCTCTCTGCGCTCTTTATTTCTCTCTCTGCGCTCTTTATTTCTCTCTCTGCGCTCTTTCTTTCTCTCTCTCTGTGCTCTTTCTCTCTCTCTGCGCTCTTTCTCTCTCTCTGCGCTCTTTCTCTCTCTCTGCGCTCTTTCTCTCTCTCTGCGCTCTTTCTCTCTTTCTGCGCTCTTTCTTTCTCTCTCTGCGCTTTTTCTTTCTCTCTCTGCGCTCTTTCTTTCTCTTTCTCTCTCTGCGCTCTTTCTCTCTCTCTCTGCGCTCTTTCTCTCTCTCTCTGCGCTCTTTCTCTCTCTCTCTCTGCGCTCTTTCTTTCTCTTTCTCTCTCTGCGCTCTTTCTTTCTCTTTCTTTCTCTTTCTCTCTCTGCGCTCTCTTTCTCTGCGCTCTTTCTTTCTCTCTGCGCTCTTTCTTTCTTTCTGTCTGCGCTCTTTTTTTCTCTCTTTGCACTCTTTCTTTCTCTCTCTGCTCTCTTTCTTTCTCTCTCTGCGCTCTTTCTTTCTCTCTCTCTGCGCTCTTTCTTTCTCTGCGCTCTTTCTTTCTCTCTCTGCGCTTTTTCTCTCTCTCTGCGCTCTTTCTCTCTCTATGTGCTCTTTCTTTCTCTCTGCGCTCTTTCTTTCTCTCTCTCTGCGCTCTTTCTTCCTCTCTCTCTCTGCGCTCTTTCTCTCTCTCTGCGCTATTTCTTTCTCTCTCTGCGCTCTTTCTTTCT
This sequence comes from Ascaphus truei, assembly GCF_040206685.1. Lineage (NCBI taxonomy): Eukaryota > Metazoa > Chordata > Amphibia > Anura > Ascaphidae > Ascaphus > Ascaphus truei. The sequence continues at coordinate 387,448 of NW_027454039.1, forward strand.
CTCTCTCTCTGCGCTCTTTCTTTCTCTCTCTCTCTGCGCTCTTTCTTTCTCTCTGCGCTCTTTCTCTCTCTCTGCGCTCTTTCTTTCTCTCTCTCTGCGCTTTCTCTTTCTCTCTCTGCGCTCTTTTTTTCTCTTTCTCTCTGCGCTCTTTCTCTCTCTCTGCGCTCTTTCTCTCTCTCTGCGCTCTTTCTCTCTCTCTGCGCTCTTTCTCTCTCTCTGCGCTCTTTCTCTCTCTCTGTGCTCTTTCTCTCTCTCTCTGCGTTCTTTCTCTCTCTCTCTGCGTTCTTTCTCTCTCTCTCTGCGTTCTTTCTCTCTCTCTCTGCACTCTTTCTCTCTCTGCGCTCTCTCTCTCTCTGCGCTCTTTCTCTCTCTGTGCTCTTTCTCTCTCTGCGCTCTTTCTCTCTCTCTCTGTGCTCTTTCTCTCTCTCTCTCTGCGCTCTTTCTTTCTCTCTATTTGCGCTCTTTCTTTCTTTCTGCGCTCTTTTTTTCTCTCTTTGCGCTCTTTCTTTCTCTCTCTGCGCTCTCTCTCTCTCTCTTTCTCTGCGCTCTTTCTCTCTGCGCTCTTTCTCTCTCTGCGCACTTTCTTTCTCTTTCTCTCTCTCGGCGCTCTTTCTCTCTCTCTCTCTCTGCGCTCTTTCTTTCTCTTTCTCTTTCTGCGCTCTCTCTCTCTGCGCTCTTTCTTTCTCTCTGCGCTCTTTCTTTCTTTCTCTCTGCGCTCTTTTTTTCTCTCTTTGCGCTCTTTTTTTCTCTCTTTGCGCTCTTTCTTTCTCTCTCTGCGCTCTTTCTTTCTCTCTCTCTGCGCTCTTTCTTTCTCTGCGCTCTTTATTTCTCTCTCTGCGCTCTTTATTTCTCTCTCTGCGCTCTTTATTTCTCTCTCTGCGCTCTTTATTTCTCTCTCTGCGCTCTTTATTTCTCTCTCTGCGCTCTTTCTCTCTCTCTGCGCTCTCTCTCTGCGCTCTTTCTTTCTCTCTGCGCTCTTTCTTTCTCTCTCTGCGCTCTTGCTCTCTCTCTGCGCTCTTTCTTTCTCTCTCTCTGCGCTCTTTCTCTCTCTCTGTGCTCTTTCTCTCTCTCTGCGCTCTCTCTCTGTCTGCGCTCTCTCTCTGTCTGCGCTCTCTCTCTGTGCTCTCTTTTTCTCTCTGCGCTCTTTCTCTCTCTCTCTGCGCTCTTTCTCTCTCTATGTGCTCTTTCTTTCTCTCTGTGCTCTTTCTTTCTCTCTCTCTGCGCTCTTTCTTCCTCTCTCTGCGCTCTTTCTTTCTCTCTCTGCGCTCTTTCTTTCTCTCTCTCTCTGCGCTCTTTCTTTCTCTCTCTCTCTGCGCTCTTTCTTTCTCTCTCTCTCTGCGCTCTTTCTTTCTCTCTGCGCTCTTTCTCTCTCACTCTCTGCGCTCTTTCTTTCTCTCTCTGCGCTTTTTCTTTCTCTCTCTCTGCGCTCTTTTTTCTCTCTCTCTGCGCTCTTTCTCTCTCTCTGCGCTCTTTCTCTCTCTCTGCGCTCTTTCTCTCTCTCTGTGCTCTTTCTCTCTCTCTCTCTGCGCTCTTTCTTTCTCTCTGCGCTCTTTCTGCGCTCTTTCTCTCTCTGCGCTCTTTCTTTCTCTTTCTCTCTCTGCGCTCTTTCTCTTTCTCTGCGCTCTTTCTCTCTCTCTCTGCGCTCTTTCTCTCTCTCTCTCTGCGCTCTTTCTTCCTCTCTCTCTGCGCTCTCTCTCTCTCTCTGCGCTCTTTCTTTCTCTCTCTGCGCTCTTTCTTTCTCTCTCTCTCTGCGCTCTTTCTTTCTCTCTCTCTCTGCGCTCTTTTTTCTCTCTCTCTGCGCTCTTTCTCTCCCTCTGCGCTCTTTCTTTCTCTCTGCGCACTTTCTTTCTCTCTGCTCTCTTTCTCTCTCTCTGCACTCTTTCTCTCTCTCTGCACTCTTTCTCTCTCTCTGCACTCTTTCTCTCTCTCTGCGCTCTCTCTCTCTCTGCGCAATCTCTCTCTCTGCGCTCTCTCACTCTCTGCGCTCTCTCTCTTTCTGCGCTCTCTCTCTCTCTGCGCTCTCTCTCTCTGCGCTCTCTCTCTCTCTGCGCTCTCTCTCTCTCTCTGCGCTCTCTCTCTCTCTGCGCTCTCTCTCTCTCTGCGCTCTCTCTCACTCTCTGCGCTCTTTCTTTCTCTCTTTGCGCTCTCTTTCTCTCTCTCTGCGCTCTTTCTCTCTCTCTGCGCTCTTTCTTTCTCTCTCTCTCTCTGCGCTCTTTCTTCCTCTCTCTGCGCTCTTTCTTTCTCTGCGCTTTTTTTTTCTCTCTCTCTCTGCGCTCTTTCTTTCTCTCTCTCTGCGCTCTTTCTCTCTCTCTGCGCTCTTTCTCTCTCTCTGCGCTCTTTCTTTCTCTTTCTCTCTCTCTGCGCTCTTTCTCTCTCTCTCTGCGCTCTTTCTCTCTCTCTCTCTCTGCGCTCTTTCTTTCTCTTTCTCTCTCTGCGCTCTTTCTCTCTGTGCTCTTTCTTTCTCTCTGCGCACTTTCTTTCTCTCTCTCTGCGCTCTTTCTCTCTCTCTGCGCTCTTTCTTTCTCTCTGCGCTCTTTCTTTCTCTCTGCGCTCTTTCTTTCTCTCTGCGCTCTCTCTCTCTGCGCTCTTTCTTTCTCTCTCTGCGCTCTTTCTCTCTCTCTCTGTGCGCTCTTTCTCTCTCTCTTTGCGCTCTTTCTTTCTCTTTCTCTCTCTGTGCTCTTTCTTTCTCTTTCTCTCTCTGCGCTCTTTCTCTCTGCGCTCTTTCTTTCTTTCTGCGCACTTTCTTTCTCTCTCTCTGCGCTCTTTCTCTCTCTCTGCGCTCTTTCTTTCTCTCTGCGCTCTCTCTCTGCGCTCTTTCTTTCTCTCTCTGCGCTCTTTCTTTCTCTCTCTCTGCGCTCTTTCTTTCTCTTTCTCTCTCTGCGCTCTCTCTCTCTGCGCTCTTTCTTTCTCTCTGCGCTCTTTTTTTCTCTCTTCGCGCTCTTTTTTTCTCTCTTTGCGCTCTTTCTTTCTCTCTCTGCGCTCTTTCTTTCTCTCTCTCTGCGCTCTTTCTTTCTCTGCGCTCTTTCTTTCTCTCTCTGCGCTCTTTATTTCTCTCTCTGCGCTCTCTCTCTCTCTGCGCTCTCTCTCTGCGCTCTTTCTTTCTCTCTCTCTGCGCTCTTTCTTTCTCTCTCTGCGCTCTTTCTTTCTCTCTCTGCGTTCTTTCTCTCTCTCTGCGCTCTTTCTCTCTCTCTGTGCTCTTTCTCTCTCTGCGCTCTTTCTCTCTCTGCGCTCTTTCTTTCTCTCTCTCTCTGCACTCTTTCTTTCTTTCTCTCTGCGCTCTTTCTTTCTCTCTGCACTCTTACTTTCTCTCTCTCTGCGCTCTTTCTCTCTCTCTGCGCTCTTTCTTTCTCTTTCTCTCTCTCTGCGCTCTTTCTCTCTCTCTCTCTGCGCTCTTTCTCTCTCTCTCTCTGCGCTCTTTCTTTCTCTTTCTCTCTCTGCGCTCTTTCTCTCTGCGCTCTTTCTTTCTCTCTGCGCACTTTCTTTCTCTCTCTCTGCGCTCTTTCTTTCTCTCTGCGCTCTCTCTCTCTGCGCTCTTTCTTTCTCTCTCTGCGCTCTTTCTTTCTCTCTTTCTGCGCTCTTTCTCTCTCTCTCTCTGCGCTCTTTCTCTCTCTCTCTCTGCGCTCTTTCTTTCTCTCTCTCTCTGCGCTCTTTCTTTCTCTCTGCGCTCTTTCTCTCACTCTCTGCGCTCTTTCTTTCTCTCTCTGCGCTTTTTCTTTCTCTCTCTCTGCGCTCTTTTTTCTCTCTCTCTGCGCACTTTCTTTCTCTCTCTCTGCGCTCTTACTTTCTCTCTCTGCGCTCTTTCTTTCTCTCTCTGCGCTCTTTCTTTCTCTCTCTCTGCGCTCTTTCTCTCTCTCTGCGCTCTTTCTCTCTCTCTGCGCTCTTTCTTTCTCTCTCTGCGCTCTTTCTTTCTCTCTCTATGCGCTCTTTCTCTCTCTCTTTCTGCGCTCTTTCTTTCTCTTTCTCTCTCTGCGCTCTTTCTTTCTCTTTCTCTCTCTGCGCTCTCTCTCTCTCTGCGCTCTTTCTTTCTCGCTGCACTCTTTCTTTCTCTCTGCGCTCTTTTTTTCTCTCTTTGCACTCTTTTTTTCTCTCTTTGCGCTCTTTCTTTCTCTCTCTGCACTCTTTCTTTCTCTCTCTCTGCGCTCTTTCTTTCTCTGCGCTCTTTCTTTCTCTCTCTGCGCTCTTTATTTCTCTCTCTGCGCTCTTTCTTTCTCTCTCTGCGCTCTTTCTTTCTCTCTCTGCGCTCTTTCTCTCTCTCTGTGCTCTTTCTCTCTCTGTGCTCTTTCTCTCTCTCTGCGCTCTTTCTCTCTCTCTGCGCTCTTTCTTTCTCTCTCTGCGCTCTTTCTTTCTCTTTCTCTCTCTCTGCGCTCTCTTTCTTTCTCTCTTTGCGCTCTTTCTTTCTCTCTCTGCGCTCTTTCTCTCTCTCTCTCTCTGCGCTCTTTCTTTCTCTCTGCGCTCTTTCTCTCTCTGCGCACTTTCTCTCTCTGCGCTCTTTCTTTCTCTTTCTCTCTCTCTGCGCTCTTTCTCTCTCTCTCTCTCTGCGCTCTTTCTCTCTCTCTCTGCGCTCTTTCTTTCTCTTTCTCTCTCTGCGCTCTCTCTCTCTGCGCTCTTTCTTTCTCTCTGCGCTCTTTCTTTCTTTCTCTCTGCGCTCTTTTTTTCTCTCTTTGCGCTCTTTTTCTCTCTCTCTGCGCTCTTTCTTTCTCTCTCTCTGCACTCTTTCTTTCTCTGCGCTCTTTATTTCTCTCTCTGCGCTTTTTATTTCTCTCTCTGCGCTCTTTATTTCTCTCTCTGCGCTCTTTATTTCTCTCTCTGCGCTCTTTATTTCTCTCTCTGCGCTCTTTATTTCTCTCTCTGCGCTCTTTCTTTCTCTCTCTCTGTGCTCTTTCTCTCTCTCTGTGCTCTTTCTCTCTCTCTGCGCTCTTTCTCTCTCTCTGTGCTCTTTCTCTCTCTCTGTGCTCTTTCTCTCTCTCTGCGCTCTTTCTCTCTCTCTGCGCTCTTTCTCTCTCTCTGCGCTCTTTCTCTCTCTCTGCGCTCTTTCTCTCTCTGCGCTCTTTCTTCCTCTCTCTCTCTGTGCTCTTTCTTTCTCTCTCTCTCTGCGCTCTTTATTTCTCTCTCTGCGCTCTTTATTTCTCTCTCTGCGCTCTTTATTTCTCTCTCTGCGCTCTTTATTTCTCTCTCTGCGCTCTATATTTCTCTCTCTCTGTGCTCTTTCTCTCTCTCTGCGCTCTTTCTCTCTCTCTGCGCTCTTTCTCTCTCTCTGCGCTCTTTCTCTCTCTCTGCGCTCTTTCTTTCTCTCTCTCTGTGCTCTTTCTCTCTCTCTGTGCTCTTTCTCTCTCTCTGTGCTCTTTCTCTCTCTCTGCGCTCTTTCTCTCTCTCTGCGCTCTTTCTCTCTCTCTGCGCTCTTTCTTTCTCTCTCTGCGCTCTTTCTTTCTCTCTCTGCGCTCTTTCTTTCTCTTTCTCTCTCTCTGCGCTCTTTCTTTCTTTCTCTCTTTGCGCTCTTTCTTTCTCTTTCTGCGCTCTTTCTCTCTCTCTCTCTCTGCGCTCTTTCTTTCTCTCTGCGCTCTTTCTCTCTCTGCGCACTTTCTCTCTCTGCGCTCTTTCTTTCTCTTTCTCTCTCTCTGCGCTCTTTCTCTCTCTCTCTCTCTGCGCTCTTTCTCTCTCTCTCTGCGCTCTTTCTTTCTCTTTCTCTCTCTGCGCTATCTCTCTCTGCGCTCTTTCTTTCTTTCTCTCTGCGCTCTTTTTTTCTCTCTTTGCGCTCTTTTTCTCTCTCTCTGCGCTCTTTCTTTATCTCTCTCTGCGCTCTTTCTTTCTCTGCGCTCTTTATTTCTCTCTCTGCGCTCTTTATTTCTCTCTCTGCGCTCTTTATTTCTCTCTCTGCGCTCTTTATTTCTCTCTCTGCGCTCTTTATTTCTCTCTCTGCGCTCTTTATTTCTCTCTCTGCGCTCTTTATTTCTCTCTCTGCGCTCTTTATTTCTCTCTCTGCGCTCTTTATTTCTCTTTCTGCGCTCTTTCTCTCTCTGCGCTCTTTCTCTCTCTGCGCTCTTTCTTTCTGTCTCTCTCTGCGCTCTTTATTTCTCTCTCTGCGCTCTTTATTTCTCTCTCTGCGCTCTTTATTTCTCTCTCTGCGCTCTTTATTTCTCTCTCTGCGCTCTTTATTTCTCTCTCTGCGCTCTTTCTTTCTCTCTCTCTGTGCTCTTTCTCTCTCTCTGCGCTCTTTCTCTCTCTCTGCGCTCTTTCTCTCTCTCTGCGCTCTTTCTCTCTCTCTGCGCTCTTTCTCTCTCTCTGCGCTCTTTCTTTCTCTCTGCGCTCTTCTCTCTCTGTGCTCTTTCTTTCTCTCTGCGCTCTTTCTCTCTCTGCGCTCTTTCTTTCTCTGCGCTCTTTCTCTCTCTGCGCTCTTTCTTTCTCTTTCTCTCTCTGCGCTCTCTCTCTCTCTGCGCTCTTTCTCTCTCTCTCTCTGCGCTCTCTCTCTCTGCGCTCTTTCTTTCTCTTTCTCTCTCTGCGCTCTTTCTCTCTCTCTGCGCTCTTTCTTTCTTTCTCTCTGCGCTCTTTCTTTCTTTCTGCGCTCTTTTTTTCTCTCTTTGCGCTCTTTCTTTCTCTCTCTGCGCTCTTTCTCTCTCTCTCTCTCTGCGCTCTTTCTTTCTCGTTCTCTCTCTCTGCGCTCTTTCTCTCTCTCTCTCGGCGCTCTTTCTCTCTCTCTCTCTCTGCGCTCTTTCTTTCTCTTTCTCTCTCTGCGCTCTTTCTTTCTCTCTGCGCTCTTTCTTTCTTTCTCTCTGCGCTCTTTTTTTCTCTCTTTGCGCTCTTTTTCTCTCTCTCTGCGCTCTTTCTCTCTCTCTCTCGGCGCTCTTTCTCTCTCTCTCTCTCTCTGCGCTCTTTCTTTCTCTTTCTCTCTCTGCGCTCTCTCTCTCTGCGCTCTTTCTTTCTCTCTGCGCTCTTTCTTTCTTTCTCTCTGCGCTCTTTTTTTCTCTCTTTGCGCTCTTTTTCTCTCTCTCTGCGCTCTTTCTTTCTCTCTCTCTGCACTCTTTCTTTCTCTGCGCTCTTTATTTCTCTCTCTGCGCTTTTTATTTCTCTCTCTGCGCTCTTTATTTCTCTCTCTGCGCTCTTTATTTCTCTCTCTGCGCTCTTTATTTCTCTCTCTGCGCTCTTTATTTCTCTCTCTGCGCTCTTTCTTTCTCTCTCTCTGTGCTCTTTCTCTCTCTCTGTGCTCTTTCTCTCTCTCTGCGCTCTTTCTCTCTCTCTGTGCTCTTTCTCTCTCTCTGTGCTCTTTCTCTCTCTCTGCGCTCTTTCTCTCTCTCTGCGCTCTTTCTCTCTCTCTGCGCTCTTTCTCTCTCTCTGCGCTCTTTCTCTCTCTCTGCGCTCTTTCTCTCTCTGCGCTCTTTCTTCCTCTCTCTCTCTGTGCTCTTTCTTTCTCTCTCTCTCTGCGCTCTTTATTTCTCTCTCTGCGCTCTTTATTTCTCTCTCTGCGCTCTTTATTTCTCTCTCTGCGCTCTTTATTTCTCTCTCTGCGCTCTATATTTCTCTCTCTCTGTGCTCTTTCTCTCTCTCTGCGCTCTTTCTCTCTCTCTGCGCTCTTTCTCTCTCTCTGCGCTCTTTCTCTCTCTCTGCGCTCTCTTTCTTTCTCTCTTTGCGCTCTTTCTTTCTCTCTCTGCGCTCTTTCTCTCTCTCTCTCTCTGCGCTCTTTCTTTCTCTCTGCGCTCTTTCTCTCTCTGCGCACTTTCTCTCTCTGCGCTCTTTCTTTCTCTTTCTCTCTCTCTGCGCTCTTTCTCTCTCTCTCTCTCTGCGCTCTTTCTCTCTCTCTCTGCGCTCTTTCTTTCTCTTTCTCTCTCTGCGCTCTCTCTCTCTGCGCTCTTTCTTTCTCTCTGCGCTCTTTCTTTCTTTCTCTCTGCGCTCTTTTTTTCTCTCTTTGCGCTCTTTTTCTCTCTCTCTGCGCTCTTTCTTTCTCTCTCTCTGCACTCTTTCTTTCTCTGCGCTCTTTATTTCTCTCTCTGCGCTTTTTATTTCTCTCTCTGCGCTCTTTATTTCTCTCTCTGCGCTCTTTATTTCTCTCTCTGCGCTCTTTATTTCTCTCTCTGCGCTCTTTATTTCTCTCTCTGCGCTCTTTCTTTCTCTCTCTCTGTGCTCTTTCTCTCTCTCTGCGCTCTTTCTCTCTCTCTGCGCTCTTTCTCTCTCTCTGTGCTCTTTCTCTCTCTCTGTGCTCTTTCTATCTCTCTGCGCTCTTTCTCTCTCTCTGCGCTCTTTCTCTCTCTCTGCGCTCTTTCTCTCTCTCTGCGCTCTTTCTCTCTCTGCGCTCTTTCTTCCTCTCTCTCTCTGTGCTCTTTCTTTCTCTCTCTCTCTGCGCTCTTTATTTCTCTCTCTGCGCTCTTTATTTCTCTCTCTGCGCTCTTTATTTCTCTCTCTGCGCTCTTTATTTCTCTCTCTGCGCTCTATATTTCTCTCTCTCTGTGCTCTTTCTCTCTCTCTGCGCTCTTTCTCTCTCTCTGCGCTCTTTCTCTCTCTCTGCGCTCTTTCTCTCTCTCTGCGCTCTTTCTTTCTCTCTCTCTGTGCTCTTTCTCTCTCTCTGTGCTCTTTCTCTCTCTCTGTGCTCTTTCTCTCTCTCTGCGCTCTTTCTCTCTCTCTGCGCTCTTTCTCTCTCTCTGCGCTCTTTCTTTCTCTCTCTGCGCTCTTTCTTTCTCTCTCTGCGCTCTTTCTTTCTCTTTCTCTCTCTCTGCGCTCTTTCTTTCTTTCTCTCTTTGCGCTCTTTCTTTCTCTCTCTGCGCTCTTTCTCTCTCTCTCTCTCTGCGCTCTTTCTTTCTCTCTGCGCTCTTTCTCTCTCTGCGCACTTTCTCTCTCTGCGCTCTTTCTTTCTCTTTCTCTCTCTCTGCGCTCTTTCTCTCTCTCTCTCTCTGCGCTCTTTCTCTCTCTCTCTGCGCTCTTTCTTTCTCTTTCTCTCTCTGCGCTATCTCTCTCTGCGCTCTTTCTTTCTCTCTGCGCTCTTTCTTTCTTTCTCTCTGCGCTCTTTTTTTCTCTCTTTGCGCTCTTTTTCTCTCTCTCTGCGCTCTTTCTTTATCTCTCTCTGCGCTCTTTCTTTCTCTGCGCTCTTTATTTCTCTCTCTGCGCTCTTTATTTCTCTCTCTGCGCTCTTTATTTCTCTCTCTGCGCTCTTTATTTCTCTCTCTGCGCTCTTTATTTCTCTCTCTGCGCTCTTTATTTCTCTCTCTGCGCTCTTTATTTCTCTCTCTGCGCTCTTTATTTCTCTCTCTGCGCTCTTTATTTCTCTTTCTGCGCTCTTTCTCTCTCTGCGCTCTTTCTCTCTCTGCGCTCTTTCTTTCTGTCTCTCTCTGCGCTCTTTATTTCTCTCTCTGCGCTCTTTATTTCTCTCTCTGCGCTCTTTATTTCTCTCTCTGCGCTCTTTATTTCTCTCTCTGCGCTCTTTATTTCTCTCTCTGCGCTCTTTATTTCTCTCTCTGCGCTCTTTCTTTCTCTCTCTCTGTGCTCTTTCTCTCTCTCTGCGCTCTTTCTCTCTCTCTGCGCTCTTTCTCTCTCTCTGCGCTCTTTCTCTCTCTCTGCGCTCTTTCTCTCTTTCTGCGCTCTTTCTTTCTCTCTCTGCGCTTTTTCTTTCTCTCTCTGCGCTCTTTCTTTCTCTTTCTCTCTCTCTGCGCTCTTTCTCTCTCTCTCTGCGCTCTTTCTCTCTCTCTCTCTGCGCTCTTTCTTTCTCTTTCTCTCTCTGCGCTCTTTCTTTCTCTTTCTCTCTCTGCACTCTCTTTCTCTGCGCTCTTTCTTTCTCTCTGCGCTCTTTCTTTCTTTCTGTCTGCGCTCTTTTTTTCTCTCTTTGCGCTCTTTCTTTCTCTCTCTGCTCTCTTTCTTTCTCTTTCTGCGCTCTTTCTTTCTCTCTCTCTGCGCTCTTTCTTTCTCTGCGCTCTTTCTTTCTCTCTCTGCGCTCTTTCTTTCTCTCTCTGCGCTCTTTATTTCTCTCTCTGCGCTTTTTCTCTCTCTGCGCTCTTTCTCTCTCTATGTGCTCTTTCTTTCTCTCTGCGCTCTTTCTTTCTCTCTCTCTGCGCTCTTTCTTCCTCTCTCTCTCTGCGCTCTTTCTCTCTCTCTGCGCTATTTCTTTCTCTCTCTGCGCTCTTTCTTTCTCTCTCTCTCTGCGCTCTTTCTTTCTCTCTCTCTCTGCGCTCTTTCTTTCTCTCTGCGCTCTTTCTTTCTCTCTCTCTGCGCTTTTTCTTTCTCTCTCTGCGCTCTTTTTTTCTCTCTCTCTCTGCGCTCTTTCTCTTTCTCTGCGCTCTTTCTCTCTCTCTGCGCTCTTTCTCTCTCTCTGCGCTCTTTCTCTCTCTCTGCGCTCTTTCTCTCTCTCTGCGCTCTTTCTCTCTCTCTGCGCTCTTTCTCTCTCTCTGCCCTCTTTCTCTCTCTCTCTGCGTTCTTTCTCTCTCTCTCTGCACTCTTTCTCTCTCTGCGCTCTCTCTCTCTCTCTGCGCTCTTTCTCTCTCTGCGCTCTTTCTCTCTCTGCGCTCTTTCTCTCTCTCTCTGCGCTCTTTCTCTCTCTCTCTCTGCGCTCTTTCTTTCTCTCTCTCTGCGCTCTTTCTTTCTTTCTGCGCTCTTTTTTTCTCTCTTTGCGCTCTTTCTTTCTCTCTCTGCGCTCTCTCTCTCTCTCTTTCTCTGCGCTCTTTCTCTCTGCGCTCTTTCTCTCTCTGCGCACTTTCTTTCTCTTTCTCTCTCTCGGCGCTCTTTCTCTCTCTCTCTCTCTGCGCTCTTTCTTTCTCTTTCTCTCTCTGCGCTCTCTCTCTCTGCGCTCTTTCTTTCTCTCTGCGCTCTTTCTTTCTTTCTCTCTGCGCTCTTTTTTTCTCTCTTTGCGCTCTTTTTTTCTCTCTTTGCGCTCTTTCTTTCTCTCTCTGCGCTCTTTCTTTCTCTCTCTCTGCGCTCTTTCTTTCTCTGCGCTCTTTATTTCTCTCTCTGCGCTCTTTATTTCTCTCTCTGCGCTCTTTATTTCTCTCTCTGCGCTCTTTCTCTCTCTCTGCGCTCTCTCTCTGCGCTCTTTCTTTCTCTCTGCGCTCTTTCTCTCTCTCTCTCTGCGCTCTTTCTTTCTCTTTCTCTCTCTGCGCTCTCTCTCTCTGCGCTCTTTCTCTCTCTCTCTCTGCGCTCTTTCTTTCTCTTTCTCTCTCTGCGCTCTTTCTTTCTCTTTCTCTCTCTCTGCGCTCTTTCTCTCTCTCTCTGCGCTCTTTCTCTCTCTCTCTCTGCGCTCTTTCTTTCTCTTTCTCTCTCTGCGCTCTTTCTTTCTCTTTCTCTCTCTGCGCTCTCTCTCTCTGCGCTCTTTCTTTCTCTCTGTGCTCTTTCTTTCTTTCTCTCTGCGCTCTTTTTTTCTCTCTTTGCGTTCTTTTTTTCTCTCTTTGCGCTCTTTCTTTCTCTCTCTGCTCTCTTTCTTTCTCTCTCTGTGCTCTTTCTTTCTCTCTATCTGCGCTCTTTCTTTCTCTGCGCTCTTTCTTTCTCTCTCTGCGCTCTTTATTTCTCTCTCTGCGCTTATTCTCTCTCTCTGCTCCCTCTCTCTCTCTCTCTGCGCTCTTTCTTTCTCTTTCTCTCTCTGCGCTCTTTCTCTCTCTCTCTCTGCGCTCTTTCTTTCTTTCTCTCTGCGCTCTTTCTTTCTTTCTGCGCTCTTTTTTTCTCTCTTTGCGCTCTTTCTTTCTCTCTCTGCGCTCTTTCTCTCTCTCTCTCTCTGCGCTCTTTCTTTCTCTCGGCGCTCTTTCTCTCTCTGCGCACTTTCTCTCTGTGCGCTCTTTCTTTCTCTTTCTCTCTCTCTGCGCTCTTTCTCTCTCTCTCTCGGCGCTCTTTCTCTCTCTCTCTCTCTGCGCTCTTTCTTTCTCTTTCTCTCTCTGCGCTCTCTCTCTGCGCTCTTTCTTTCTTTCTCTCTGCGCTCTTTCTTTCTCTCTGCGCTCTTTTTTTCTCTCTTTGCGCTCTTTTTCTCTCTCTCTGTGCTCTTTCTTTCTCTCTCTCTGCGCTCTTTATTTCTCTCTCTGCGCTCTTTATTTCTCTCTCTGCGCTCTTTATTTCTCTCTCTGCGCTCTTTATTTCTCTCTCTGCGCTCTTTTTCTCTCTCTCTGCGCTCTTTCTTTATCTCTCTCTGCGCTCTTTCTTTCTCTGCGCTCTTTATTTCTCTCTCTGCGCTTTTTATTTCTCTCTCTGCGCTCTTTATTTCTCTCTCTGCGCTCTTTATTTCTCTCTCTGCGCTCTTTATTTCTCTCTCTGCGCTCTTTATTTCTCTCTCTGCGCTCTTTATTTCTCTCTCTGCGCTCTTTATTTCTCTCTGTGCTCTTTATTTCTCTCTCTGCGCTCTTTCTCTCTCTCTCTGCGCTCTTTCTCTCTCTCTCTCTGCGCTCTTTCTTTCTCTTTCTCTCTCTGCGCTCTTTCTTTCTCTTTCTCTCTCTGCGCTCTCTCTCTCTGCGCTCTTTCTTTCTCTCTGCGCTCTTTCTTTCTTTCTCTCTGCACTCTTTTTTTCTCTCTTTGCGTTCTTTTTTTCTCTCTTTGCGCTCTTTCTTTCTCTCTCTGCTCTCTTTCTTTCTCTCTCTGCGCTCTTTCTTTCTCTCTATCTGCGCTCTTTCTTTCTCTGCGCTCTTTCTTTCTCTCTCTGCGCTCTTTATTTCTCTCTCTGCGCTTATTCTCTCTCTCTGCGCCCTCTCTCTCTCTCTGCGCTCTTTCTTTCTCTTTCTCTCTCTGCGCTCATTCTCTCTCTCTGCGCTCTTTCTTTCTTTCTCTCTGCGCTCTTTCTTTCTTTCTGCGCTCTTTTTTTCTCTCTTTGCGCTCTTTCTTTCTCTCTCTGCGCTCTTTCTCTCTCTCTCTCTCTGCGCTCTTTCTTTCTCTCGGCGCTCTTTCTCTCTCTGCGCACTTTCTCTCTGTGCGCTCTTTCTTTCTCTTTCTCTCTCTCTGCGCTCTTTCTCTCTCTCTCTCGGCGCTCTTTCTCTCTCTCTCTCTCTGCGCTCTTTCTTTCTCTTTCTCTCTCTGCGCTCTCTCTCTCTGCGCTCTTTCTTTCTTTCTCTCTGCGCTCTTTCTTTCTCTCTGCGCTCTTTTTTTCTCTCTTTGCGCTCTTTTTCTCTCTCTCTGCGCTCTTTCTTTCTCTCTCTCTGCGCTCTTTATTTCTCTCTCTGCGCTCTTTATTTCTCTCTCTGCGCTCTTTATTTCTCTCTCTGCGCTCTTTATTTCTCTCTCTGCGCTCTTTTTCTCTCTCTCTGCGCTCTTTCTTTATCTCTCTCTGCGCTCTTTCTTTCTCTGCGCTCTTTATTTCTCTCTCTGCGCTTTTTATTTCTCTCTCTGCGCTCTTTATTTCTCTCTCTGCGCTCTTTATTTCTCTCTCTGCGCTCTTTATTTCTCTCTCTGCGCTCTTTATTTCTCTCTCTGCGCTCTTTATTTCTCTCTCTGCGCTCTTTATTTCTCTCTGTGCTCTTTCTCTCTCTCTGTGCTCTTTCTCTCTCTCTATGCTCTTTCTCTCTCTCTGTGCTCTTTCTCTCTCTCTGTGCTCTTTCTCTCTCTCTGTGCTCTTTCTCTCTCTCTGTGCTCTTTCTCTCTCTCTGCGCTCTTTCTCTCTCTCTGCGCTCTTTCTCTCTCTCTGCGCTCTTTCTCTCTCTCTGCGCTCTTTCTCTCTCTCTGCGCTCTTTCTTCCTCTCTCTCTCTGCGCTCTTTCTTTCTCTCTCTCTCTGCGCTCTTTCTTTCTCTCTCTCTCTGCGCTCTTTATTTCTCTCTCTGCGCTCTTTATTTCTCTCTCTGCGCTCTTTATTTCTCTCTCTGCGCTCTTTATTTCTCTCTCTGCGCTTTTTCTTTCTCTCTCTGTGCTCTTTCTTTCTCTTTCTCTCTCTCTGCGCTCTTTCTCTCTCTCTCTGCGCTCTTTCTCTCTCTCTCTCTCTGCGCTCTTTCTTTCTCTTTCTCTCTCTGCGCTCTTTCTTTCTCTTTCTCTCTCTGCGCTCTCTTTCTCTGCGCTCTTTCTTTCTCTCTGCGCTCTTTCTTTCTCTCTCTCTCTGCGCTCTTTCTTTCTCTCTCTCTCTGCGCTCTTTTTTTCTCTCTTTGCGCTCTTTCTTTCTCTCTCTGCTCTCTTTCTTTCTCTCTCTGCGCTCTTTCTTTCTCTCTCTGCGCTCTTTCTTTCTCTCTCTCTGCGCTCTTTCTTTCTCTGCGCTCTTTCTTTCTCTCTCTGCGCTCTTTCTTTCTCTCTCTGCGCTCTTTATTTCTCTCTGCGCTTTTTCTCTCTCTCTGCGCTCTTTCTCTCTCTATGTGCTCTTTCTTTCTCTCTGCGCTCTTTCTTTCTCTCTCTCTGCGCTCTTTCTTCCTCTCTCTCTCTGCGCTCTTTCTTTCTCTTTCTCTCTCTGCGCTCTCTCTCTGCGCTCTTTCTTTCTCTCTGCGCACTTTCTTTCTCTCTCTCTGCGCTCTTTCTTTCTCTCTGCGCTCTATCTCTCTCTCTGCGCTCTTTCTCTCTCTCTCTCTGCGCTCTTTCTCTCTCTCTCTCTGCGCTCTTTCTTTCTCTCTGCGCTCTTTCTCTCTTTGCGCTCTTTCTCTCTCTGCGCTCTTTCTTTCTCTTTCTCTCTCTGCGCTCTTTCTCTTTCTCTGCGCTCTTTCTCTCTCTCTCTGCGTTCTTTCTCTCTCTCTCTGCGCTCTTTCTTCCTCTCTCTCTGCGCTCTCTCTCTGCGCTCTCTCTCTCTCTCTGCGCTCTTTCTTTCTCTCTCTGCGCTCTTTCTTTCTCTCTCTCTCTGCACTCTTTCTTTCTTTCTCTCTGCGCTCTTTCTCTCTCTCTCTGCGCTCTTTCTTTCTCTCTCTCTGCGCTCTTTCTTTCTCTCTGCGCTCTTTCTTTCTCTCTGCGCACTTTCTTTCTCTCTGCTCTCTTTCTCTCTCTCTGCGCTCTTTCTTTCTCTCTCTGCGCTCTTTCTTTCTCTTTCTCTCTCTGCGCTCTTTCTCTCTCTCTCTGCGCTCTTTCTCTATCTCTCTCTGCTCTCTTACTTTCTCTTTCTCTCTCTGCGCTCTTTCTTTCTCTGAATCTCTCTGCGCTCTCTCTCTCTGCGCTCTTTCTTTCTCTCTCTCTGCGCTCTTTCTTTCTCTGCGCTCTTTCTTTCTCTCTCTCTGCGCTCTTTCTTTCTCTGCGCTCTTTCTTTCTCTCTGCGCTCTTTCTCTCTCTGCGCTCTTTCTCTCTGCGCTCTTTCTTTCTCTCTGCGCACTTTCTTTCTCTCTCTCTGCACTCTTTCTCTCTCTCTGCGCTCTTTCTTTCTCTCTGCGCTTTCTCTCTCTGCGCTCTTTCTTTCTCTCTCTGCGCTCTTTCTTTCTCTCTCTCTGCGCTCTTTCTTTCTCTGCGCTCTTTCTTTCTCTCTGCGCTCTTTCTCTCTCTGCGCTCTTTCTCTCTCTCTGCGCTCTTTCTCTCTCTCTGCGCTCTTTCTTTCTCTCTCTGCGCTCTTTCTTTCTCTCTCTGCGCTCTTTCTTTCTCTCTCTGCGCTCTTTCTTTCTCTCTCTGCGCTTTTTCTTTCTCTCTCTCTGCGCTCTTTCTTTCTCTCTCTCTGCGCTCTTTCTCTCGCTCTCTGCACTCTTTCTCTCGCTCTCTGCACTCTTCTCTCTCTGCGCTCTTTCTTTCTCTCTGCGCTCTTTCTCTCTCTGCGCTCTTTCTCTCTCTGCGCTCTTTCTCTCTCTGCGCTCTTTCTCTCTCTGCGCTCTTTCTTTCTCTGCGCTCTTTCTCTCTCTGCGCTCTTTCTCTCTCTGCGCTCTTTCTCTCTCTTTCTCTCTCTGCGCTCTCTCTCTCTCTCTGCGCTCTTTCTCTCTCTCTCTGCGCCCTCTCTCTCTCTCTCTGCGCTCTTTCTTTCTCTTTCTCTCTCTGCGCTCTTTCTCTCTCTCTGCGCTCTTTCTTTCTTTCTCTCTGCGCTCTTTCTTTCTTTCTGCGCTCTTTTTTTCTCTCTTTGCGCTCTTTCTTTCTCTCTCTGCGCTCTTTCTCTCTCTCTCTCTCTGCGCTCTTTCTTTCTCTCTGCGCTCTTTCTCTCTCTGCGCACTTTCTCTCTCTGCGCTCTTTCTTTCTCATTCTCTCTCTCTGCGCTCTTTCTCTCTCTCTCTCGGCGCTCTTTCTCTCTCTCTCTCTCTGCGCTCTTTCTTTCTCTTTCTCTCTCTGCGCTCTCTCTCTCTGCGCTCTTTCTTTCTCTCTGCACTCTTTCTTTCTTTCTCTCTGCGCTCTTTTTTTCTCTCTTTGCGCTCTTTTTCTCTCTCTCTGCGCTCTTTATTTCTCTCTCTGCGCTCTTTATTTCTCTCTCTGCGCTCTTTCTTTCTCTCTCTCTGTGCTCTTTCTCTCTCTCTGTGCTCTTTCTCTCTCTCTGCTCTTTCTCTCTCTGCGCTCTTTCTCTCTCTCTGCGCTCTTTCTCTCTCTCTGCGCTCTTTCTTCCTCTCTCTCTCTGCGCTCTTTCTTTCTCTCTGCGCTCTTTCTTTCTCACTCTCTGCGCTCTTTCTCTCTCTCTCTGCGCTCTTTCTTTCTCTCTCTGCGCTTTTTCTTTCTCTCTCTCTGCGCTCTTTTTTTCTCTCTCTCTGCGCTCTTTTTTTCTCTCTCTCTGAGCTCTCTCTCTCTCTCTGCGCTCTTTCTTTCTCTGCGCTCTTTCTCTCTCTGCGCTCTTTCTCTCTCTGCGCTCTTTCTCTCTCTGCGCTCTTTCTCTCTCTGCGCTCTTTCTCTCTCTGCGCTCTTTCTCTCTCTGCGCTCTTTCTCTCTCTGCGCTCTTTCTCTCTCTGCGCTCTTTCTCTCTCTGCGCTCTTTCTCTCTCTCTGCGCTCTTTCTCTCTCTCTGCGCTCTTTCTCTCTCTCTGCGCTCTTTCTTTCTCTCTCTGCGCTCTTTCTTTCTCTCTCTCTCTGCGCTCTTTCTTTCTCTCTCTCTGCGCTCTCTCTCTCTCTCGCTGCGCTCTTTCTCTCTCTCTCTGCGCTCTTTCTTTCTCTCTCTGCGCTCTTTCTTTCTCTCTCTCTGCGCTCTTTCTTTCTCTCTGCGCACTTTCTTTCTCTCTGCTCTCTTTCTCTCTCTCTGCGCTCTTTCTTTCTCTCTGCGCTCTTTCTCTCTCTCTGCGCTCTCTCTCTCTGCACTCTCTCTCTTTCTGCGCTCTCTGTCTCTCTGCGCTCTCTCTCTCTGCGCTCTCTCTCTGCGCTCTCTCTCTGCGCTCTTTCTTTCTCTCTCTCTGCACTCTTTCTCTCTCTCTGCGCTCTTTCTTTCTCTCTCTCTGCGCTCTTTCTTCCTCTCTCTGCGCTCTTTCTTTCTCTGCGCTTTTTCTTTCTCTCTCTCTCTGCACTCTTTCTTTCTTTCTCTCTGCGCTCTTTCTTTCTCTCTGCACTCTTACTTTCTCTCTCTCTGCGCTCTTTCTTTCTCTCCCTCTGCGCTCTTTCTCTCTCTCTCTCTGCGCTCTTTCTCTCTCTCTGCGCTCTTTCTTTCTCTTTCTCTCTCTCTGCGCTCTTTCTCTCTCTCTCTCTGCGCTCTTTCTCTCTCTCTCTCTGCGCTCTTTCTTTCTCTTTCTCTCTCTGCGCTCTCTCTCTGCGCTCTTTCTTTCTCTCTGCGCACTTTCTTTCTCTCTCTCTGCGGTCTTTCTTTCTCTCTGCGCTCTTTCTCTCTCTCTGCGCTCTTTCTCTCTCTCTGCGCTCTTTCTCTCTCTCTCTCTGCGCTCTTTCTTTCTCTCTGCGCTCTTTCTCTCTTTGCGCTCTTTCTCTCTCTGCGCTCTATCTTTCTCTTTCTCTCTCTGCGCTCTTTCTCTTTCTCTGCGCTCTTTCTCTCTCTCTCTGCGCTCTTTCTCTCTCTCTCTGCGCTCTTTCTTCCTCTCTCTCTGCGCTCTCTCTCTCTCTCTCTGCGCTCTTTCTTTCTCTCTCTGCGCTCTTTCTTTCTCTCTCTCTCTGCGCTCTTTCTTTCTTTCTCTCTGCGCTCATTCTCTCTCTCTCTGCGCTCTTTCTTTCTCTCTCTCTGCGCTCTTTCTTTCTCTCTGCGCTCTTTCTTTCTCTCTGCGCACTTTCTTTCTCTCTGCTCTCTTTCTCTCTCTCTGCGCTCTTTCTTTCTCTCTCTGCGCTCTTTCTTTCTCTTTCTCTGCGCTCTTTCTCTCTCTCTGCGCTCTTTCTCTATCTCTCTCTGCGCTCTTTCTTTCTCTTTCTCTCTCTGCGCTCTTTCTTTCTCTTTCTCTCTCTGCGCTCTCTCTCTCTGCGCTCTTTCTTTCTCTCTTTGCGCTCTTTCTTTCTCTCTCTGCGCTCTTTCTTTCTCTCTCTCTGCGCTCTTTCTTTCTCTGCGCTCTTTCTTTCTCTCTCTCTGCGCTCTTTCTTTCTCTGCGCTCTTTCTTTCTCTCTCTGCGCTCTTTATTTCTCTCTCTGCGCTTTTTCTCTCTCTCTGCGCTCTTTCTTTCTCTCTCTCTGCGCTCTTTCTTTCTTTCTCTCTCTGCGCTCTTTCTTTCTCTCTCTGTGCTCTTTCTTTCTCTGCGCTCTTTCTCTCTCTGCGCTCTCTCTCTCTGCGCTCTTTCTTTCTCTGTCTGCGCTCTTTCTTCCTCTCTCTCTCTCTGCGCTCTTTTTTTTCTCTACGCTCTTTCTCTCTCTCTGCGCTCTTTCTTTCTTTCTCTCTCTCTGCGCTCTCTCTCTCTCTCTGCGCTCTCTCTCTCTCTCTGCGCTCTCTCTCTGTCTGCACTCTCTCTCTGTCTGCGCTCTCTCTCTGTGCTCTCTTTTTCTCTCTGCGCTCTTTCTCTCTCTCTCTGCGCTCTTTCTTTCTCTCTCTCTGCGCTCTTTCTTTCTCTCTGCGCTCTTTCTTTCTCTCTGCGCACTTTCTTTCTCTCTGCGCTCTTTCTTTCTCTCTCTGCGCTCTTTCTTTCTCTTTCTCTCTCTCTGCGCTCTTTCTTTCTCTCTCTGCGCTCTTTATTTCTCTCTCTGCGCTTTTTCTCTCTCTCTGCGCTCTTTCTTTCTCTCTCTCTGCGCTCTTTCTTTCTTTCTCTCTCTGCGCTCTTTCTTTCTCTCTCTGTGCTCTTTCTTTCTCTGCGCTCTCTCTCTCTGCGCTCTTTCTTTCTCTGTCTGCGCTCTTTCTTCCTCTCTCTCTCTCTGCGCTCTTTTTTTCTCTACGCTCTTTCTCTCTCTCTGTGCTCTTTCTTTCTTTCTCTCTCTCTGCGCTCTCTCTCTCTCTCTCTCTCTCTGCGCTCTCTCTCTCTCTGCGCTCTCTCTCTCTCTGCGCTCTTTCTTTCTCTCTCTCTGCACTCTTTCTCTCTCTCTGCGCTCTTTCTTTCTCTCTCTCTGCTCTCTTTCTTCCTCTCTCTGCGCTCTTTCTTTCTCTGCGCTTTTTCTTTCTCTCTCTCTCTGCACTCTTTCTTTCTTTCTCTCTGCGCTCTTTCTTTCTCTCTGCACTCTTACTTTCTCTCTCTCTGCGCTCTTTCTTTCTCTCCCTCTGCGCTCTTTCTCTCTCTCTCTCTGCGCTCTTTCTCTCTCTCTGCGCTCTTTCTTTCTCTTTCTCTCTCTCTGCGCTCTTTCTCTCTCTCTCTCTGCGCTCTTTCTCTCTCTCTCTCTGCGCTCTTTCTTTCTCTTTCTCTCTCTGCGCTCTCTCTCTGCGCTCTTTCTTTCTCTGTCTGCGCTCTTTCTTCCTCTCTCTCTCTCTGCGCTCTTTTTTTCTCTACGCTCTTTCTCTCTCTCTGTGCTCTTTCTTTCTTTCTCTCTCTCTGCGCTCTCTCTCTCTCTCTCTCTCTCTCTGCGCTCTCTCTCTCTGCGCTCTCTCTCTCTCTGCGCTCTTTCTTTCTCTCTCTCTGCACTCTTTCTCTCTCTCTGCGCTCTTTCTTTCTCTCTCTCTGCGCTCTTTCTTCCTTTCTCTGCGCTCTTTCTTTCTCTGCGCTTTTTCTTTCTCTCTCTCTCTGCGCTCTTTCTCTCTCTCTGCGCTCTTTCTTTCTCTTTCTCTCTCTCTGCGCTCTTTCTCTCTCTCTCTCTGCTCTCTTTCTCTCTCTCTCTCTGCGCTCTTTCTTTCTCTTTCTCTCTCTGCGCTCTCTCTCTGCGCTCTTTCTTTCTCTCTGCGCACTTTCTTTCTCTCTCTCTGCGGTCTTTCTTTCTCTCTGCGCTCTTTCTCTCTCTCTGCGCTCTTTCTCTCTCTCTGCGCTCTTTCTCTCTCTCTCTCTGCGCTCTTTCTTTCTCTCTGCGCTCTTTCTCTCTTTGCGCTCTTTCTCTCTCTGCGCTCTATCTTTCTCTTTCTCTCTCTGCGCTCTTTCTCTTTCTCTGCGCTCTTTCTCTCTCTCTCTGCGCTCTTTCTCTCTCTCTCTGCGCTCTTTCTTCCTCTCTCTCTGCGCTCTCTCTCTCTCTCTCTGCGCTCTTTCTTTCTCTCTCTGCGCTCTTTCTTTCTCTCTCTCTCTGCGCTCTTTCTTTCTTTCTCTCTGCGCTCATTCTCTCTCTCTCTGCGCTCTTTCTTTCTCTCTCTCTGCGCTCTTTCTTTCTCTCTGCGCTCTTTCTTTCTCTCTGCGCACTTTCTTTCTCTCTGCTCTCTTTCTCTCTCTCTGCGCTCTTTCTTTCTCTCTCTGCGCTCTTTCTTTCTCTTTCTCTGCGCTCTTTCTCTCTCTCTGCGCTCTTTCTCTATCTCTCTCTGCGCTCTTTCTTTCTCTTTCTCTCTCTGCGCTCTTTCTTTCTCTTTCTCTCTCTGCGCTCTCTCTCTCTGCGCTCTTTCTTTCTCTCTTTGCGCTCTTTCTTTCTCTCTCTGCGCTCTTTCTTTCTCTCTCTCTGCGCTCTTTCTTTCTCTGCGCTCTTTCTTTCTCTCTCTCTGCGCTCTTTCTTTCTCTGCGCTCTTTCTTTCTCTCTCTGCGCTCTTTATTTCTCTCTCTGCGCTTTTTCTCTCTCTCTGCGCTCTTTCTTTCTCTCTCTCTGCGCTCTTTCTTTCTTTCTCTCTCTGCGCTCTTTCTTTCTCTCTCTGTGCTCTTTCTTTCTCTGCGCTCTTTCTCTCTCTGCGCTCTCTCTCTCTGCGCTCTTTCTTTCTCTGTCTGCGCTCTTTCTTCCTCTCTCTCTCTCTGCGCTCTTTTTTTCTCTACGCTCTTTCTCTCTCTCTGCGCTCTTTCTTTCTTTCTCTCTCTCTGCGCTCTCTCTCTCTCTCTCTCTGCGCTCTCTCTCTCTCTCTGCGCTCTCTCTCTGTCTGCACTCTCTCTCTGTCTGCGCTCTCTCTCTGTGCTCTCTTTTTCTCTCTGCGCTCTTTCTCTCTCTCTCTGCGCTCTTTCTTTCTCTCTCTCTGCGCTCTTTCTTTCTCTCTGCGCTCTTTCTTTCTCTCTGCGCACTTTCTTTCTCTCTGCGCTCTTTCTTTCTCTCTCTGCGCTCTTTCTTTCTCTTTCTCTCTCTCTGCGCTCTTTCTTTCTCTCTCTGCGCTCTTTATTTCTCTCTCTGCGCTTTTTCTCTCTCTCTGCGCTCTTTCTTTCTCTCTCTCTGCGCTCTTTCTTTCTTTCTCTCTCTGCGCTCTTTCTTTCTCTCTCTGTGCTCTTTCTTTCTCTGCGCTCTCTCTCTCTGCGCTCTTTCTTTCTCTGTCTGCGCTCTTTCTTCCTCTCTCTCTCTCTGCGCTCTTTTTTTCTCTACGCTCTTTCTCT
The DNA here is from genome assembly GCF_040206685.1 of Ascaphus truei. Taxonomy (NCBI): domain Eukaryota; kingdom Metazoa; phylum Chordata; class Amphibia; order Anura; family Ascaphidae; genus Ascaphus; species Ascaphus truei. The sequence goes on from NW_027454039.1 coordinate 408,945, forward strand.
CTCTCTGTGCTCTTTCTTTCTTTCTCTCTCTCTGCGCTCTCTCTCTCTCTCTCTCTCTCTGCGCTCTCTCTCTCTCTGCGCTCTCTCTCTGTCTGCGCTCTCTCTCTGTGCTCTCTTTTTCTCTCTGCGCTCTTTCTCTCTCTCTCTGCGCTCTTTCTCTCTCTATGTGCTCTTTCTTTCTCTCTGTGCTCTTTCTTTCTCTCTGTGCTCTTTCTTTCTCTCTCTCTGCGCTCTTTCTTCCTCTCTCTCTCTGTGCTCTTTCTTTCTCTCTCTGCGCTCTTTCTCTCTCTGCGCTCTTTCTCTCTCTCTGCGCTCTTTCTCTCTCTCTGCGCTCTTTCTCTCTCTCTGCGTTCTTTCTCTCTTTCTGCGCTCTTTCTTTCTCTGTCTGCGCTCTTTCTTTCTCTGTCTGCGCTCTTTCTTCCTCTCTCTCTCTCTGCGCTCTTTTTTTCTCTACGCTCTTTCTCTCTCTCTGCGCTCTTTCTTTCTCTCTCTCTGCGCTCTCTCTCTCTGCGCTCTCTCTCTCTGCGCTCTCTCTCTGTCTGCGCTCTTTCTTTCTCTCTGCGCTCTTTCTCTCTCTGCGCACTTTCTCTCTCTGCCCTCTTTCTTTCTCTTTCTCTCTCTCTGCGCTCTTTCTCTCTCTCTCTCTGCGCTCTTTCTCTCTCTCTCTCTCTGCGCTCTTTCTTTTTCTTTCTCTATCTCTCTCTGCGCTCTCTATCTCTCTCTGCGCTCTCTCTCTGTCTGCGCTCTCTCTCTGTCTGCGCTCTCTCTCTGTGCTCTCTTTTTCTCTCTGCGCTCTTTCTCTCTCTCTGCGCTCTTTCTTTCTTTCTCTCTCTCTGCGCTCTCTCTCTCTCTGCGCTCTCTCTCTCTCTGCGCTCTCTCTCTCTGCGCTCTCTCTCTGTCTGCGCTCTCTCTCTGTCTGCGCTCTCTCTCTGTCTGCGCTCTCTCTCTGTGCTCTCTTTTTCTCTCTGCGCTCTTTCTCTCTCTCTCTGCGCTCTTTCTCTCTCTATGTGCTCTTTCTTTCTCTCTGTGCTCTTTCTTTCTCTCTCTCTGCGCTCTTTCTTCCTCTCTCTCTTTGCGCTCTTTTTTTCTCTCTCTCTCTGCGCTCTTTTTTTCTCTCTCTCTCTGCGCTCTTTCTTTCTCTCTCTCTCTGCGCTCTTTCTTTCTCTCTGCGCTCTTTCTCTCTCACTCTCTGCGCTCTTTCTCTCTCACTCTCTGCGCTCTTTCTTTCTCTCTCTGCGCTCTTTCTTTCTCTCTCTGCGCTTTTTCTTTCTCTCTCTGCGCTCTTTCTTTCTCTCTCTCCGCGCTCTTTGTCTCTCTCTGCGCTTTTTCTCTCTCTCTCTCTCTGCGCTCTTTTTTTCTCTCTCTCTGCGCTCTTTCTCTCTCTCTGCGCTCTTTCTCTCTCTCTGCGCTCTTTCTCTCTCTCTGCGCTCTTTCTCTCTCTCTCTGCGCTCTTTCTCTCTCTGCGCTCTTTCTTTCTCTTTCTCTCTCTGCGCTCTTTCTCTTTCTCTGCGCTCTTTCTCTCTCTCTCTGCGCTCTCTCTCTCTCTCTGCGCTCTTTCTTTCTCTCTCTGCGCTCTTTCTTTCTCTCTCTCTCTGCGCTCTTTCTTTCTTTCTCTCTGCGCTCTTTCTTTCGCTCTCTGCGCTCTTTCTTTCTCTCTCTGCTCTCTTTCTCTCTCTCTGCGCTCTTTCTCTCTCTCTGCGCTATCTCTCTCTCTGCGCTCTCTCTCTCTCTGCGCTCTCTCTCTCTCTGCGCTCTCTCTCTCTCTGCGCTCTCTCTCTCTCTGCGCTCTCTCTCTCTCTGCGCTCTCTCACTCTCTGCGCTCTCTCTCTCTCTGCGCTCTCTCTCTCTCTGCGCTCTCTCTCTCTCTGCGCTCTCTCTCTCTCTGCGCTCTCTCTCTCTCTGCGCTCTCTCTCTCTCTGCGCTCTCTCTCTCTCTGCGCTCTCTCTCTCTCTGCGCTCTCTCTCTCTCTGCGCTCTCTCTCTCTGCGCTCTCTCTCTCTCTGCGCTCTCTCTCTCTCTGCGCTCTCTCTCTCTCTGCGCTCTCTCTCTCTCTCTGCGCTCTCTCTCTCTCTCTGCGCTCTTTCTTTCTCTCTCTCTGCGCTCTTTCTCTCTCTCTGCGCTCTTTCTTTCTCTCTCTCTCTGCGCTCTTTCTTTCTTTCTCTCTGCACTCTTTCTTTCTCTCTGCACTCTTACTTTCTCTCTCTCTGCGCTCTTTCTTTCTCTCTCTCTGCGCTCTTTCTCTTTCTCTGCGCTCTTTCTCTCTCTCTGCGCTCTTTCGTTCTCTTTCTCTCTCTCTGCGCTCTTTCTCTCTCTCTCTCGGCACTCTTTCTCTCTCTCTCTCTCTGCGCTCTTTCTTTCTCTTTCTCTCTCTGCGCTCTTTCTCACTGTGCTCTTTTTTTCTCTCTGCGCACTTTCTTTCTCTCTCTCTGCGCTCTTTCTCTCTCTCTGCGCTCTTTCTCTCTGCGCTCTTTCTTTCTCTCTGCGCTCTTTCTTTCTCTCTGCTCTTTCTCTCTGCGCTCTTTCTTTCTCTCTGCGCTCTTTCTTTCTCTCTGCGCTCTCTCTCTCTCTGCGCTCTTTCTTTCTCTCTCTGCGCTCTTTCTCTCTCTCTCTGTGCGCCCTTTCTCTCTCTCTGCGCTCTTTCTTTCTCTTTCTCTCTCTGCGCTCTTTCTTTCTCTTTCTGTCTCTGCGCTCTTTCTCTCTGCACTCTTTCTTTCTCTCTGCGCACTTTCTTTCTCTCTCTCTGCGCTCTTTCTCTCTCTCTTCGCTCTTTCTTTCTCTCTGCGCTCTCTCTCTGCGCTCTTTCTTTCTCTCTCTGCGCTCTTTCTCTCTCTCTCTGCGCTCTTTCTCTCTCTCTCTCTGCGCTCTTTCTTTCTCTTTCTCTCTCTGCGCTCTCTCTCTCTGCGCTCTTTCTTTCTCTCTGCGCTCTTTTTTTCTCTCTTTGCGCTCTTTTTTTCTCTCTTTGCGCTCTTTCTTTCTCTCTCTGCGCTCTTTCTTTCTCTATGCGCTCTTTCTTTCTCTGCGCTCTTTCTTTCTCTCTGCGCTCTTTATTTCTCTCTCTGCGCTCTCTCTCTCTCTCTGCGCTCTCTCTGCGCTCTTTCTTTCTCTCTCTCTGCGCTCTTTCTTTCTCTCTGCGCTCTTTCTTTCTCTTTCTCTCTCTCTGCGCTCTTTCTCTTTCTCTCTCTGCGCTCTTTCTCTCTCTCTCTCTGCGCTCTTTCTTTCTCTTTCTCTCTCTGCGCTCTTTCTCTCTGCGCTCTTTCTTTCTCTCTGCGCTCTTTCTTTCTCTCTCTGCGCTCTTTCTTTCTCTCTTTCTGCGCTCTTTCTCTCTCTCGCTCTGCGCTCTTTCTCTCTCTCTCTCTGTGCTCTTTCTCTCTCTCTCTCTGCGCTCTTTCTTTCTCTTTCTCTCTCTGCGCTCTTTCTTTCTCTTTCTCTCTCTGCGCTCTTTCTCTCTGCGCTCTTTCTTTCTCTCTGCGCACTTTCTTTCTCTCTCTTTGCGCTCTTTCTCTCTCTCTGCGCTCTTTCTTTCTCTCTGTGCACTTTCTTTCTCTCTCTCTGCGCTCTTTCTTTCTCTCTGCGCTCTCTCTCTCTGCGCTCTTTCTTTCTCTCTCTGCGCTCTTTCTTTCTCTCTCTCTGCGCTCTTTCTCTCTCTCTTTCTGCGCTCTTTCTTTCTCTTTCTCTCTCTGCGCTCTCTCTCTCTGCGCTCTCTCTCTCTGCGCTCTTTCTTTCTCGCTGCACTCTTTCTTTCTCTCTGTGCTCTTTTTTTCTCTCTTTGCACTCTTTTTTTCTCTCTTTGCGCTCTTTCTTTCTCTCTCTGCGCTCTTTCTTTCTCTGCGCTCTTTCTTTCTCTCTCTGCGCTCTTTATTTCTCTCTCTGCGCTCTCTCTCTCTCTCTGCGCTCTCTCTCTGCGCTCTCTCTCTGCGCTCTTTCTTTCTCTCTCTGCGCTGTTTCTTTCTCTCGCTGCGCTCTTTCTCTCTCTCTGCGCTCTTTCTCTCTCTCTGCGCTCTTTCTCTCTCTCTGTGCTCTTTCTCTCTCTGCGCTCTTTCTCTCTCTGCGCTCTTTCTCTCTCTCTGCGCTCTTTCTCTCTCTCTGCGTTCTTTCTCTCTCTCTGCGTTCTTTCTCTCTCTCTGCATTCTTTCTCTCTCTCTGCGCTCTTTCTTTCTCTGTCTGCGCTCTTTCTTTCTCTGTCTGCGCTCTTTCTTCCTCTCTCTCTCTCTGCGCTCTTTTTTTCTCTACGCTCTTTCTCTCTCTCTGCGCTCTTTCTTTCTCTCTCTCTGCGCTCTCTCTCTCTGCGCTCTCTCTCTCTGCGCTCTCTCTCTGTCTGCGCTCTCTCTCTCTGCGCTCTTTCTCTCTCTCTCTGCGCTCTTTCTCTCTCTATGTGCTCTTACTTTCTCTCTGCGCTCTTTCTTTCTCTCTCTCTGCGCTCTTTCTTTCTCTCTCTCTCTGCGCTCTTTCTTTCTCTCTCTCTCTGCGCTCTTTCTTTCTCTCTGCGCTCTTTCTCTCTCACTCTCTGCGCTCTTTCTTTCTCTCTCTGCGCTCTTTCTTTCTCTCTCTGCGCTCTTTATTTCTCTCTCTCTGCGCCCTTTGTCTCTCTCTGCGCTTTTTCTTTCTCTCTCTGCACTCTTTTTTTCTCTCTCTCTGTGCTCTTTCTCTCTCTCTGCGCTCTTTCTCTCTCTCTGCGCTCTTTCTTTCTCTCTGCGCTCTTCTCTCTCTGCGCTCTTTCTTTCTCTCTGCGCTCTTTCTTTCTCTCTGCGCTCTTTCTTTCTCTCTGCGCTCTTTCTCTCTCTGCGCTCTTTCTCTCTCTGCGCTCTTTCTCTCTCTGCGCTCTTTCTCTCTCTGCGCTCTTTCTCTCTCTGCGCTCCTTCTCTCTCTGCGCTCTTTCTCTCTCTGCGCTCTTTCTCTCTCTGCGCTCTTTCTTTCTCTTTCTCTCTCTGCGCTCTCTCTCTCTCTCTGCGCTCTTTCTCTCTCTCTCTGCACTCTCTCTCTCTCTCTCTCTGCGCTCTTTCTTTCTCTTTCTCTCTCTGCGCTCTTTCTCTCTCTCGGCGCTCTTTCTTTCTTTCTCTCGGCGCTCTTTCTTTCTTTCTGCGCTCTTTTTTTCTCTCTTTGCGCTCTTTCTTTCTCTCTCTGCGCTCTTTCTTTCTCTCTCTCTGCGCTCTTTCTTTCTCTGCGCTCTTTCTTTCTCTCTGCGCTCTTTATTTCTCTCTCTGCGCTCTCTCTCTCTCTCTGCGCTCTCTCTGCGCTCTTTATTTCTCTCTCTCTGCGCTCTTTCTTTCTCTCTGCGCTCTTTCTTTCTCTTTCTCTCTCTCTGCGCTCTTTCTCTCTCTCTCTCTGCGCTCTTTCTCTCTCTCTCTCTGCGCTCTTTCTTTCTCTTTCTCTCTCTGCGCTCTTTCTCTCTGCGCTCTTTCTTTCTCTCTGCGCACTTTCTTTCTCTCTCTCTGCGCTCTTTCTCTCTCTCTGCGCTCTTTCTTTCTCTCTGCGCTCTTTCTTTCTCTCTCTGCGCTCTTTCTTTCTCTCTTTTTGCGCTCTTTCTCTCTCTCTCTCTGCGCTCTTTCTCTCTCTCTCTCTGCGCTCTTTCTCTCTCTCTCTCTCTGCGCTTTTTCTTTCTCTTTCTCTCTCTGCGCTCTTTCTTTCTCTTTCTCTCTCTGCGCTCTTTCTCTCTGCGCTCTTTCTTTCTCTCTGCGCACTTTCTTTCTCTCTCTTTGCGCTCTTTCTCTCTCTCTGCGCTCTTTCTTTCTCTCTGCGCACTTTCTTTCTCTCTCTCTGCGCTCTTTCTTTCTCTCTGCGCTCTCTCTCTCTGCGCTCTTTCTTTCTCTCTCTGCGCTCTTTCTTTCTCTCTCTCTGCGCTCTTTCTCTCTCTCTTTCTGCGCTCTTTCTTTCTCTTTCTCTCTCTGCGCTCTCTCTCTCTGCGCTCTCTCTCTCTGCGCTCTTTCTTTCTCTCTGCACTCTTTCTTTCTCTCTGCGCTCTTTTTTTCTCTCTTTGCACTCTTTTTTTCTCTCTTTGCGCTCTTTCTTTCTCTCTCTGCGCTCTTTCTTTCTCTGCGCTCTTTCTTTCTCTCTCTGCGCTCTTTATTTCTCTCTCTGCGCTCTCTCTCTCTCTCTGCGCTCTCTCTCTGCGCTCTCTCTCTGCGCTCTTTCTTTCTCTCTCTGCGCTCTTTCATTCTCTCTCTGCGCTCTTTCTCTCTCTCTGCGCTCTTTCTCTCTCTCTGCGCTCTTTCTCTCTCTGCGCTCTTTCTCTCTCTGCGCTCTTTCTCTCTCTCTGCGCTCTTTCTCTCTCTCTGCGCTCTTTCTCTCTCTCTGCGTTCTTTCTCTCTCTCTGCGCTCTTTCTTTCTCTGTCTGCGCTCTTTCTTTCTCTGTCTGCGCTCTTTCTTTCTCTGTCTGCGCTCTTTCTTCCTCTCTCTCTCTCTGCGCTCTTTTTTTCTCTACGCTCTTTCTCTCTCTCTGCGCTCTTTCTTTCTCTCTCTCTGCGCTCTCTCTCTCTGCACTCTCTCTCTCTGCGCTCTCTCTCTGTCTGCGCTCTCTCTCTCTGCGCTCTTTCTCTCTCTCTCTGCGCTCTTTCTCTCTCTATGTGCTCTTTCTTTCTCTCTCTGCGCTCTTTCTTTCTCTCTCTCTGCGCTCTTTCTTTCTCTGCGCTCTTTCTTTCTCTCTGCGCTCTTTATTTCTCTCTCTGCGCTCTCTCTCTCTCTCTGCGCTCTCTCTGCGCTCTTTATTTCTCTCTCTCTGCGCTCTTTCTTTCTCTCTGCGCTCTTTCTTTCTCTTTCTCTCTCTCTGCGCTCTTTCTCTCTCTCTCTCTGCGCTCTTTCTCTCTCTCTCTCTGCGCTCTTTCTTTCTCTTTCTCTCTCTGCGCTCTTTCTCTCTGCGCTCTTTCTTTCTCTCTGCGCACTTTCTTTCTCTCTCTCTGCGCTCTTTCTCTCTCTCTGCGCTCTTTCTTTCTCTCTGCGCTCTTTCTTTCTCTCTCTGCGCTCTTTCTTTCTCTCTTTCTGCGCTCTTTCTCTCTCTCTCTCTGCGCTCTTTCTCTCTCTCTCTCTCTGCGCTCTTTCTCTCTCTCTCTCTGCGCTCTTTCTTTCTCTTTCTCTCTCTGCGCTCTTTCTTTCTCTTTCTCTCTCTGCGCTCTTTCTCTCTGCGCTCTTTCTTTCTCTCTGCGCACTTTCTTTCTCTCTCTTTGCGCTCTTTCTCTCTCTCTGCGCTCTTTCTTTCTCTCTGCGCACTTTCTTTCTCTCTCTCTGCGCTCTTTCTTTCTCTCTGCGCTCTCTCTCTCTGCGCTCTTTCTTTCTCTCTCTGCGCTCTTTCTTTCTCTCTCTCTGCGCTCTTTCTCTCTCTCTTTCTGCGCTCTTTCTTTCTCTTTCTCTCTCTGCGCTCTCTCTCTCTGCGCTCTCTCTCTCTGCGCTCTTTCTTTCTCGCTGCACTCTTTCTTTCTCTCTGCGCTCTTTTTTTCTCTCTTTGCACTCTTTTTTTCTCTCTTTGCGCTCTTTCTTTCTCTCTCTGCGCTCTTTCTTTCTCTGCGCTCTTTCTTTCTCTCTCTGCGCTCTTTATTTCTCTCTCTGCGCTCTCTCTCTCTCTCTGCGCTCTCTCTCTGCGCTCTCTCTCTGCGCTCTTTCTTTCTCTCTCTGCGCTCTTTCTTTCTCTCTCTGCGCTCTTTCTCTCTCTCTGCGCTCTTTCTCTCTCTGCGCTCTTTCTCTCTCTGCGCTCTTTCTCTCTCTCTGCGCTCTTTCTCTCTCTCTGCGCTCTTTCTCTCTCTCTGCGCTCTTTCTCTCTCTCTGCGCTCTTTCTTTCTCTGTCTGCGCTCTTTCTTTCTCTGTCTGCGCTCTTTCTTTCTCTGTCTGCGCTCTTTCTTCCTCTCTCTCTCTCTGCGCTCTTTTTTTCTCTACGCTCTTTCTCTCTCTCTGCGCTCTTTCTTTCTCTCTCTCTGCGCTCTCTCTCTCTGCGCTCTCTCTCTCTGCGCTCTCTCTCTGTCTGCGCTCTCTCTCTCTGCGCTCTTTCTCTCTCTCTCTGCGCTCTTTCTCTCTCTATGTGCTCTTTCTTTCTCTCTGTGCTCTTTCTTTCTCTCTCTCTGCGCTCTTTCTTTCTCTCTCTCTCTGCGCTCTTTCTTTCTCTCTCTCTCTGCGCTCTTTCATTCTCTCTGCGCTCTTTCTCTCTCACTCTCTGCGCTCTTTCTTTCTCTCTCTGCGCTCTTTCTTTCTCTCTCTGCGCTCTTTATTTCTCTCTCTCTGCGCTCTTTGTCTCTCTCTGCGCTTTTTCTTTCTCTCTCTGCACTCTTTTTTTCTCTCTCTCTGTGCTCTTTCTCTCTCTCTGCGCTCTTTCTCTCTCTCTGCGCTCTTTCTTTCTCTCTGCGCTCTTCTCTCTCTGCGCTCTTTCTTTCTCTCTGCGCTCTTTCTTTCTCTCTGCGCTCTTTCTTTCTCTCTGCGCTCTTTCTCTCTCTGCGCTCTTTCTCTCTCTGCGCTCTTTCTCTCTCTGCGCTCTTTCTCTCTCTGCGCTCTTTCTCTCTCTGCGCTCCTTCTCTCTCTGAGCTCTTTCTCTCTCTGCGCTCTTTCTCTCTCTGCGCTCTTTCTTTCTCTTTCTCTCTCTGCGCTCTCTCTCTCTCTCTGCTCTCTTTCTCTCTCTCTCTGCACTCTCTCTCTCTCTCTGCGCTCTTTCTTTCTCTTTCTCTCTCTGCGCTCTTTCTCTCTCTGCGCTCTCTCTCTCTCTGCGCTCTCTCTCTCTCTGCGCTCTCTCTCTCTCTGCGCTCTCTCTCTCTCTGCGCTCTCTCTCTCTCTGCGCTCTCTCTCTCTCTCTGCGCTCTTTCTTTCTCTCTCTCTGCGCTCTTTCTCTCTCTCTGCGCTCTTTCTTTCTCTCTCTCTCTGCGCTCTTTCTTTCTTTCTCTCTGCACTCTTTCTTTCTCTCTGCACTCTTACTTTCTCTCTCTCTGCGCTCTTTCTTTCTCTCTCTCTGCGCTCTTTCTCTTTCTCTGCGCTCTTTCTCTCTCTCTGCGCTCTTTCTTTCTCTTTCTCTCTCTCTGCGCTCTTTCTCTCTCTCTCTCGGCGCTCTTTCTCTCTCTCTCTCTCTGCGCTCTTTCTTTCTCTTTCTCTCTCTGCGCTCTTTCTCTCTGTGCTCTTTCTTTCTCTCTGCGCACTTTCTTTCTCTCTCTCTGCGCTCTTTCTCTCTCTCTGCGCTCTTTCTCTCTGCGCTCTTTCTTTCTCTCTGCGCTCTTTCTTTCTCTCTGCGCTCTCTCTCTCTGCGCTCTTTCTTTCTCTCTCTGCGCTCTTTCTCTCTCTCTCTCTGTGCGCTCTTTCTCTCTCTCTGCGCTCTTTCTTTCTCTTTCTCTCTCTGCGCTCTTTCTTTCTCTTTCTCTCTCTGCGCTCTTTCTCTCTGCACTCTTTCTTTCTCTCTGCGCACTTTCTTTCTCTCTCTCTGCGCTCTTTCTCTCTCTCTGCGCTCTTTCTTTCTCTCTGCGCTCTCTCTCTGCGCTCTTTCTTTCTCTCTCTGCGCTCTTTCTCTCTCTCTCTGCGCTCTTTCTCTCTCTCTCTCTGCGCTCTTTCTTTCTCTTTCTCTCTCTGCGCTCTCTCTCTCTGCGCTCTTTCTTTCTCTCTGCGCTCTTTTTTTCTCTCTTTGCGCTCTTTTTTTCTCTCTTTGCGCTCTTTCTTTCTCTCTCTGCGCTCTTTCTTTCTCTATGCGCTCTTTCTTTCTCTGCGCTCTTTCTTTCTCTCTGCGCTCTTTATTTCTCTCTCTGCGCTCTCTCTCTCTCTCTGCGCTCTCTCTGCGCTCTTTCTTTCTCTCTCTCTGCGCTCTTTCTTTCTCTCTGCGCTCTTTCTTTCTCTTTCTCTCTCTCTGCGCTCTTTCTCTTTCTCTCTCTGCGCTCTTTCTCTCTCTCTCTCTGCGCTCTATCTTTCTCTTTCTCTCTCTGCGCTCTTTCTCTCTGCGCTCTTTCTTTCTCTCTGCGCTCTTTCTTTCTCTCTCTGCGCTCTTTCTTTCTCTCTTTCTGCGCTCTTTCTCTCTCTCGCTCTGCGCTCTTTCTCTCTCTCTCTCTGTGCTCTTTCTCTCTCTCTCTCTGCGCTCTTTCTTTCTCTTTCTCTCTCTGCGCTCTTTCTTTCTCTTTCTCTCTCTGCGCTCTTTCTCTCTGCGCTCTTTCTTTCTCTCTGCGCACTTTCTTTCTCTCTCTTTGCGCTCTTTCTCTCTCTCTGCGCTCTTTCTTTCTCTCTGCGCACATTCTTTCTCTCTCTCTGCGCTCTTTCTTTCTCTCTGCGCTCTCTCTCTCTGCGCTCTTTCTTTCTCTCTCTGCGCTCTTTCTTTCTCTCTCTCTGCGCTCTTTCTCTCTCTCTTTCTGCGCTCTTTCTTTCTCTTTCTCTCTCTGCGCTCTCTCTCTCTGCGCTCTCTCTCTCTGCGCTCTTTCTTTCTCGCTGCACTCTTTCTTTCTCTCTGTGCGCTCTTTCTTTCTCTCTCTGCGCTCTTTCTTTCTCTGCGCTCTTTCTTTCTCTCTCTGCGCTCTTTATTTCTCTCTCTGCGCTCTCTCTCTCTCTCTGCGCTCTCTCTCTGCGCTCTCTCTCTGCGCTCTTTCTTTCTCTCTCTGCGCTGTTTCTTTCTCTCGCTGCGCTCTTTCTCTCTCTCTGCGCTCTTTCTCTCTCTCTCTCTGCGCTCTTTCTTTCTCTTTCTCTCTCTGCGCTCTCTCTCTCTGCGCTCTTTCTTTCTCTCTGCGCTCTTTTTTTCTCTCTTTGCACTCTTTTTTTCTCTCTTTGCGCTCTTTCTTTCTCTCTCTGCGCTCTTTCTTTCTCTGCGCTCTTTCTTTCTCTCTCTGCGCTCTTTATTTCTCTCTCTGCGCTCTCTCTCTCTCTCTGCGCTCTCTCTCTGCGCTCTCTCTCTGCGCTCTTTCTTTCTCTCTCTGCGCTGTTTCTTTCTCTCGCTGCGCTCTTTCTCTCTCTCTGCGCTCTTTCTCTCTCTCTGCGCTCTTTCTCTCTCTCTGTGCTCTTTCTCTCTCTGCGCTCTTTCTCTCTCTCTGCGCTCTTTCTCTCTCTCTGCGCTCTTTCTCTCTCTCTGCGCTCTTTCTCTCTCTGCGCTCTTTCTCTCTCTCTGCGCTCTTTCTCTCTCTCTGCGTTCTTTCTCTCTCTCTGCATTCTTTCTCTCTCTGCGCTCTTTCTTTCTCTGTCTGCGCTCTTTCTTTCTCTGTCTGCGCTCTTTCTTCCTCTCTCTCTCTCTGCGCTCTTTTTTTCTCTACGCTCTTTCTCTCTCTCTGCGCTCTTTCTTTCTCTCTCTCTGCGCTCTCTCTCTCTGCGCTCTCTCTCTCTGCGCTCTCTCTCTGTCTGCGCTCTCTCTCTCTGCGCTCTTTCTCTCTCTCTCTGCGCTCTTTCTCTCTCTATGTGCTCTTTCTTTCTCTCTGCGCTCTTTCTTTCTCTCTCTCTGCGCTCTTTCTTTCTCTCTCTCTCTGCGCTCTTTTTTTCTCTACGCTCTTTCTCTCTCTCTGCGCTCTTTCTTTCTCTCTCTCTGCGCTCTCTCTCTCTGCGCTCTCTCTCTCTGCGCTCTCTCTCTCTGCGCTCTCTCTCTGTCTGCGCTCTCTCTCTCTGCGCTCTTTCTCTCTCTCTCTGCGCTCTTTCTCTCTCTATGTGCTCTTTCTTTCTCTCTCTGCGCTCTTTCTTTCTCTCTCTGCGCTCTTTATTTCTCTCTCTCTGCGCTCTTTGTCTCTCTCTGCGCTTTTTCTTTCTCTCTCTGCACTCTTTTTTTCTCTCTCTCTGTGCTCTTTCTCTCTCTCTGTGCTCTTTCTCTCTCTCTGCGCTCTTTCTTTCTCTCTGCGCTCTTCTCTCTCTGCGCTCTTTCTTTCTCTCTGCGCTCTTTCTTTCTCTCTGCGCTCTTTCTTTCTCTCTGCGCTCTTTCTCTCTCTGCGCTCTTTCTCTCTCTGCGCTCTTTCTCTCTCTGCGCTCCTTCTCTCTCTGCGCTCTTTCTCTCTCTGCGCTCTTTCTCTCTCTGCGCTCTTTCTTTCTCTTTCTCTCTCTGCGCTCTCTCTCTCTCTGCGCTCTTTCTCTCTCTCTCTGCACTCTCTCTCTCTCTCTCTGCGCTCTTTCTTTCTCTTTCTCTCTCTGCGCTCTTTCTCTCTCTCGGCGCTCTTTCTTTCTTTCTCTCTGCGCTCTTTCTTTCTTTCAGCGCTCTTTTTTTCTCTCTTTGCGCTCTTTCTTTCTCTCTCTGCGCTCTTTCTTTCTCTCTCTCTGCGCTCTTTCTTTCTCTGCGCTCTTTCTTTCTCTCTGCGCTCTTTATTTCTCTCTCTGCGCTCTCTCTCTCTCTCTGTGCTCTCTCTGCGCTCTTTATTTCTCTCTCTCTGCGCTCTTTCTTTCTCTCTGCGCTCTTTCTTTCTCTTTCTCTCTCTCTGCGCTCTTTCTCTCTCTCTCTCTGCGCTCTTTCTCTCTCTCTCTCTGCGCTCTTTCTTTCTCTTTCTCTCTCTGCGCTCTTTCTCTCTGCGCTCTTTCTTTCTCTCTGCGCACTTTCTTTCTCTCTCTCTGCGCTCTTTCTCTCTCTCTGCGCTCTTTCTTTCTCTCTGCGCTCTTTCTTTCTCTCTCTGCGCTCTTTCTTTCTCTCTTTCTGCGCTCTTTCTCTCTCTCTCTCTGCGCTCTTTCTCTCTCTCTCTCTGCGCTCTTTCTCTCTCTCTCTCTGCGCTCTTTCTTTCTCTTTCTCTCTCTGCGCTCTTTCTTTCTCTTTCTCTCTCTGCGCTCTTTCTCTCTGCGCTCTTTCTTTCTCTCTGCGCACTTTCTTTCTCTCTCTTTGCGCTCTTTCTCTCTCTCTGCGCTCTTTCTTTCTCTCTGCGCACTTTCTTTCTCTCTCTCTGCGCTCTTTCTTTCTCTCTGCGCTCTCTCTCTCTGCGCTCTTTCTTTCTCTCTCTGCGCTCTTTCTTTCTCTCTCTTTGCGCTCTTTCTCTCTCTCTGTGCTCTTTCTCTCTCTCTCTCTGCGCTCTTTCTTTCTCTTTCTCTCTCTGCGCTCTTTCTTTCTCTTTCTCTCTCTGCGCTCTTTCTCTCTGCGCTCTTTCTTTCTCTCTGCGCACTTTCTTTCTCTCTCTTTGCGCTCTTTCTCTCTCTCTGCGCTCTTTCTTTCTCTCTGCGCACTTTCTTTCTCTCTCTCTCTGCGCTCTTTCTTTCTCTCTGCGCTCTCTCTCTCTGCGCTCTTTCTTTCTCTCTCTGCGCTCTTTCTTTCTCTCTCTCTGCGCTCTTTCTCTCTCTCTTTCTGCGCTCTTTCTTTCTCTTTCTCTCTCTGCGCTCTCTCTCTCTGCGCTCTCTCTCTCTGCGCTCTTTCTTTCTCGCTGCACTCTTTCTTTCTCTCTGTGCTCTTTTTTTTCTCTCTTTGCACTCTTTTTTTCTCTCTTTGCGCTCTTTCTTTCTCTCTCTGCGCTCTTTCTTTCTCTGCGCTCTTTCTTTCTCTCTCTGCGCTCTTTATTTCTCTCTCTGCGCTCTCTCTCTCTCTCTGCGCTCTCTCTCTGCGCTCTCTCTCTGCGCTCTTTCTTTCTCTCTCTGCGCTGTTTCTTTCTCTCGCTGCGCTCTTTCTCTCTCTCTGCGCTCTTTCTCTCTCTCTGCGCTCTTTCTCTCTCTCTGTGCTCTTTCTCTCTCTGCGCTCTTTCTCTCTCTGCGCTCTTTCTCTCTCTCTGCGCTCTTTCTCTCTCTCTGCGTTCTTTCTCTCTCTCTGCATTCTTTCTCTCTCTCTGCGCTCTTTCTTTCTCTGTCTGCGCTCTTTCTTTCTCTGTCTGCGCTCTTTCTTCCTCTCTCTCTCTCTGCGCTCTTTTTTTCTCTACGCTCTTTCTCTCTCTCTGCGCTCTTTCTTTCTCTCTCTCTGCGCTCTCTCTCTCTGCGCTCTCTCTCTGTCTGCGCTCTCTCTCTCTGCGCTCTTTCTCTCTCTCTCTGCGCTCTTTCTCTCTCTATGTGCTCTTTCTTTCTCTCTGCGCTCTTTCTTTCTCTCTCTCTGCGCTCTTTCTTTCTCTCTCTGTCTGCGCTCTTTCTTTCTCTCTCTCTCTGCGCTCTTTCTTTCTCTCTGCGCTCTTTCTCTCTCACTCTCTGCGCTCTTTCTTTCTCTCTCTGCGCTCTTTCTTTCTCTCTCTGCGCTCTTTATTTCTCTCTCTCTGCGCCCTTTGTCTCTCTCTGCGCTTTTTCTTTCTCTCTCTGCACTCTTTTTTTCTCTCTCTCTGTGCTCTTTCTCTCTCTCTGCGCTCTTTCTCTCTCTCTGCGCTCTTTCTTTCTCTCTGCGCTCTTCTCTCTCTGCGCTCTTTCTTTCTCTCTGCGCTCTTTCTTTCTCTCTGCGCTCTTTCTTTCTCTCTGCGCTCTTTCTCTCTCTGCGCTCTTTCTCTCTCTGCGCTCTTTCTCTCTCTGCGCTCTTTCTCTCTCTGCGCTCTTTCTCTCTCTGCGCTCCTTCTCTCTCTGCGCTCTTTCTCTCTCTGCGCTCTTTCTCTCTCTGCGCTCTTTCTTTCTCTTTCTCTCTCTGCGCTCTCTCTCTCTCTCTGCGCTCTTTCTCTCTCTCTCTGCACTCTCTCTCTCTCTCTCTCTGCGCTCTTTCTTTCTCTTTCTCTCTCTGCGCTCTTTCTCTCTCTCGGCGCTCTTTCTTTCTTTCTCTCGGCGCTCTTTCTTTCTTTCTGCGCTCTTTTTTTCTCTCTTTGCGCTCTTTCTTTCTCTCTCTGCGCTCTTTCTTTCTCTCTCTCTGCGCTCTTTCTTTCTCTGCGCTCTTTCTTTCTCTCTGCGCTCTTTATTTCTCTCTCTGCGCTCTCTCTCTCTCTCTGCGCTCTCTCTGCGCTCTTTATTTCTCTCTCTCTGCGCTCTTTCTTTCTCTCTGCGCTCTTTCTTTCTCTTTCTCTCTCTCTGCGCTCTTTCTCTCTCTCTCTCTGTGCTCTTTCTCTCTCTCTCTCTGCGCTCTTTCTTTCTCTTTCTCTCTCTGCGCTCTTTCTCTCTGCGCTCTTTCTTTCTCTCTGCGCACTTTCTTTCTCTCTCTCTGCGCTCTTTCTCTCTCTCTGCGCTCTTTCTTTCTCTCTGCGCTCTTTCTTTCTCTCTCTGCGCTCTTTCTTTCTCTCTTTCTGCGCTCTTTCTCTCTCTCTCTCTGCGCTCTTTCTCTCTCTCTCTCTGCGCTCTTTCTCTCTCTCTCTCTCTGCGCTCTTTCTTTCTCTTTCTCTCTCTGCGCTCTTTCTTTCTCTTTCTCTCTCTGCGCTCTTTCTCTCTGCGCTCTTTCTTTCTCTCTGCGCACTTTCTTTCTCTCTCTTTGCGCTCTTCTCTCTCTGCGCTCTTTCTTTCTCTCTGCGCTCTTTCTTTCTCTCTGCGCTCTTTCTTTCTCTCTGCGCTCTTTCTCTCTCTGCGCTCTTTCTCTCTCTGCGCTCTTTCTCTCTCTGCGCTCTTTCTCTCTCTGCGCTCCTTCTCTCTCTGCGCTCTTTCTCTCTCTGCGCTCTTTCTCTCTCTGCGCTCTTTCTTTCTCTTTCTCTCTCTGCGCTCTCTCACTCTCTCTGCGCTCTTTCTCTCTCTCTCTGCACTCTCTCTCTCTCTCTCTGCGCTCTTTCTTTCTCTTTCTCTCTCTGCGCTCTTTCTCTCTCTCGGCGCTCTTTCTTTCTTTCTCTCGGCGCTCTTTCTTTCTTTCTGCGCTCTTTTTTTCTCTCTTTGCGCTCTTTCTTTCTCTCTCTGCGCTCTTTCTTTCTCTCTCTCTGCGCTCTTTCTTTCTCTGCGCTCTTTCTTTCTCTCTGCGCTCTTTATTTCTCTCTCTGCGCTCTCTCTCTCTCTCTGCGCTCTCTCTGCGCTCTTTATTTCTCTCTCTCTGCGCTCTTTCTTTCTCTCTGCGCTCTTTCTTTCTCTTTCTCTCTCTCTGCGCTCTTTCTCTCTCTCTCTCTGCGCTCTTTCTCTCTCTCTCTCTGCGCTCTTTCTTTCTCTTTCTCTCTCTGCGCTCTTTCTCTCTGCGCTCTTTCTTTCTCTCTGCGCACTTTCTTTCTCTCTCTCTGCGCTCTTTCTCTCTCTCTGCGCTCTTTCTTTCTCTCTGCGCTCTTTCTTTCTCTCTCTGCGCTCTTTCTTTCTCTCTTTCTGCGCTCTTTCTCTCTCTCTCTCTGCGCTCTTTCTCTCTCTCTCTCTGCGCTCTTTCTCTCTCTCTCTCTGCGCTCTTTCTTTCTCTTTCTCTCTCTGCGCTCTTTCTTTCTCTTTCTCTCTCTGCGCTCTTTCTCTCTGCGCTCTTTCTTTCTCTCTGCGCACTTTCTTTCTCTCTCTTTGCGCTCTTTCTCTCTCTCTGCGCTCTTTCTTTCTCTCTGCGCACTTTCTTTCTCTCTCTCTGCGCTCTTTCTTTCTCTCTGCGCTCTCTCTCTCTGCGCTCTTTCTTTCTCTCTCTGCGCTCTTTCTTTCTCTCTCTCTGCGCTCTTTCTCTCTCTCTTTCTGCGCTCTTTCTTTCTCTTTCTCTCTCTGCGCTCTCTCTCTCTGCGCTCTCTCTCTGCGCTCTTTCTTTCTCGCTGCACTCTTTCTTTCTCTCTCTGCGCTCTTTCTTTCTCTCTCTGCGCTCTTTCTCTCTCTCTGCGCTCTTTCTCTCTCTCTGCGCTCTTTCTCTCTCTGCGCTCTTTCTCTCTCTGCGCTCTTTCTCTCTCTCTGCGCTCTTTCTCTCTCTCTGCGCTCTCTCTCTCTCTCTGCGTTCTTTCTCTCTCTCTGCGCTCTTTCTTTCTCTGTCTGCGCTCTTTCTTTCTCTGTCTGCGCTCTTTCTTTCTCTGTCTGCGCTCTTTCTTCCTCTCTCTCTGCGCTCTTTTTTTCTCTACGCTCTTTCTCTCTCTCTGCGCTCTTTCTTTCTCTCTCTCTGCGCTCTCTCTCTCTGCACTCTCTCTCTCTGCGCTCTCTCTCTGTCTGCGCTCTCTCTCTCTGCGCTCTTTCTCTCTCTCTCTGCGCTCTTTCTCTCTCTATGTGCTCTTTCTTTCTCTCTGTGCTCTTTCTTTCTCTCTCTCTGCGCTCTTTCTTTCTCTCTCTCTCTGCGCTCTTTCTTTCTCTCTGCGCTCTTTCTTTCTTTCTCTGTCTGCGCTCTTTCTTCCTCTCTCTCTCTCTGCGCTCTTTTTTTCTCTACGCTCTTTCTCTCTCTCTGCGCTCTTTCTTTCTCTCTCTCTGCGCTCTCTCTCTCTGCGCTCTCTCTCTCTGCGCTCTCTCTCTGTCTGCGCTCTCTCTCTCTGCGCTCTTTCTCTCTCTCTCTGCGCTCTTTCTCTCTCTATGTGCTCTTTCTTTCTCTCTGTGCTCTTTCTTTCTCTCTCTCTGCGCTCTTTCTTTCTCTCTCTCTCTGCGCTCTTTCTTTCTCTCTCTCTCTGCGCTCTTTCATTCTCTCTGCGCTCTTTCTCTCTCACTCTCTGCGCTCTTTCTTTCTCTCTCTGCGCTCTTTCTTTCTCTCTCTGCGCTCTTTATTTCTCTCTCTCTGCGCTCTTTGTCTCTCTCTGCGCTTTTTCTTTCTCTCTCTGCACTCTTTTTTTCTCTCTCTCTGTGCTCTTTCTCTCTCTCTGCGCTCTTTCTCTCTCTCTGCGCTCTTTCTTTCTCTCTGCGCTCTTCTCTCTCTGCGCTCTTTCTTTCTCTCTGCGCTCTTTCTTTCTCTCTGCGCTCTTTCTTTCTCTCTGCGCTCTTTCTCTCTCTGCGCTCTTTCTCTCTCTGCGCTCTTTCTCTCTCTGCGCTCTTTCTCTCTCTGCGCTCCTTCTCTCTCTGCGCTCTTTCTCTCTCTGCGCTCTTTCTCTCTCTGCGCTCTTTCTTTCTCTTTCTCTCTCTGCGCTCTCTCTCTCTGCGCTCTTTCTCTCTCTCTCTGCACTCTCTCTCTCTCTCTCTGCGCTCTTTCTTTCTCTTTCTCTCTCTGCGCTCTTTCTCTCTCTGCGCTCTCTCTCTCTCTGCGCTCTCTCTCTCTCTGCGCTCTCTCTCTCTCTGCGCTCTCTCTGCGCTCTCTCTCTCTCTGCGCTCTCTCTCTCTCTGCGCTCTCTCTCTCTCTCTGCGCTCTTTCTTTCTCTCTCTCTGCGCTCTTTCTCTCTCTCTGCGCTCTTTCTTTCTCTCTCTCTCTGCGCTCTTTCTTTCTTTCTCTCTGCACTCTTTCTTTCTCTCTGCACTCTTACTTTCTCTCTCTCTGCGCTCTTTCTTTCTCTCTCTCTGCGCTCTTTCTCTTTCTCTGCGCTCTTTCTCTCTCTCTACGCTCTTTCTTTCTCTTTCTCTCTCTCTGCGCTCTTTCTCTCTCTCTCTCGGCGCTCTTTCTCTCTGTCTCTCTCTGCGCTCTTTCTTTCTCTTTCTCTCTCTGCGCTCTTTCTCTCTGTGCTCTTTCTTTCTCTCTGCGCACTTTCTTTCTCTCTCTCTGCGCTCTTTCTCTCTCTCTGCGCTCTTTCTCTCTGCGCTCTTTCTTTCTCTCTGCGCTCTTTCTTTCTCTCTGCGCTCTCTCTCTGCGCTCTTTCTTTCTCTCTCTGCGCTCTTTCTCTCTCTCTCTGTGCGCTCTTTCTCTCTCTCTGCGCTCTTTCTTTCTCTTTCTCTCTCTGCGCTCTTTCTTTCTCTTTCTCTCTCTGCGCTCTTTCTCTCTGCACTCTTTCTTTCTCTCTGCGCACTTTCTTTCTCTCTCTCTGCGCTCTTTCTCTCTCTCTGCGCTCTTTCTTTCTCTCTGCGCTCTCTCTCTGCGCTCTTTCTTTCTCTCTCTGCGCTCTTTCTCTCTCTCTCTGCGCTCTTTCTCTCTCTCTCTCTGCGCTCTTTCTTTCTCTTTCTCTCTCTGCGCTCTCTCTCTCTGCGCTCTTTCTTTCTCTCTGCGCTCTTTTTTTCTCTCTTTGCGCTCTTTTTTTCTCTCTTTGCGCTCTTTCTTTCTCTCTCTGCGCTCTTTCTTTCTCTATGCGCTCTTTCTTTCTCTGCGCTCTTTCTTTCTCTCTGCGCTCTTTATTTCTCTCTCTGCGCTCTCTCTCTCTGCGCTCTCTCTGCGCTCTTTCTTTCTCTCTCTCTGCGCTCTTTCTTTCTCTCTGCGCTCTTTCTTTCTCTTTCTCTCTCTCTGCGCTCTTTCTCTTTTTCTCTCTGCGCTCTTTCTCTCTCTCTCTCTGCGCTCTTTCTTTCTCTTTCTCTCTCTGCGCTCTTTCTCTCTGCGCTCTTTCTTTCTCTCTGCGCTCTTTCTTTCTCTCTCTGCGCTCTTTCTTTCTCTATGCGCTCTTTCTTTCTCTGCGCTCTTTCTTTCTCTCTGCGCTCTTTATTTCTCTCTCTGCGCTCTCTCTCTCTCTCTGCGCTCTCTCTGCGCTCTTTCTTTCTCTCTCTCTGCGCTCTTTCTTTCTCTCTGCGCTCTTTCTTTCTCTTTCTCTCTCTCTGCGCTCTTTCTCTTTCTCTCTCTGCGCTCTTTCTCTCTCTCTCTCTGCGCTCTTTCTTTCTCTTTCTCTCTCTGCGCTCTTTCTCTCTGCGCTCTTTCTTTCTCTCTGCGCTCTTTCTTTCTCTCTCTGCGCTCTTTCTTTCTCTCTTTCTGCGCTCTTTCTCTCTCTCGCTCTGCGCTCTTTCTCTCTCTCTCTCTGTGCTCTTTCTCTCTCTCTCTCTGCGCTCTTTCTTTCTCTTTCTCTCTCTGCGCTCTTTCTTTCTCTTTCTCTCTCTGCGCTCTTTCTCTCTGCGCTCTTTCTTTCTCTCTGCGCACTTTCTTTCTCTCTCTTTGCGCTCTTTCTCTCTCTCTGCGCTCTTTCTTTCTCTCTGCGCACTTTCTTTCTCTCTCTCTGCGCTCTTTCTTTCTCTCTGCGCTCTCTCTCTCTGCGCTCTTTCTTTCTCTCTCTGCGCTCTTTCTTTCTCTCTCTCTGCGCTCTTTCTCTCTCTTTCTGCGCTCTTTCTTTCTCTTTCTCTCTCTGCGCTCTCTCTCTCTGCGCTCTCTCTCTCTGCGCTCTTTCTTTCTCGCTGCACTCTTTCTTTCTCTCTGTGCTCTTTTTTTCTCTCTTTGCACTCTTTTTTTCTCTCTTTGCGCTCTTTCTTTCTCTCTCTGCGCTCTTTCTTTCTCTGCGCTCTTTCTTTCTCTCTCTGCGCTCTTTATTTCTCTCTCTGCGCTCTCTCTCTCTGCGCTCTCTCTCTGCGCTCTCTCTCTGCGCTCTTTCTTTCTCTCTCTGCGCTGTTTCTTTCTCTCGCTGCGCTCTTTCTCTCTCTCTGCGCTCTTTCTCTCTCTCTGCGCTCTTTCTCTCTCTCTGTGCTCTTTCTCTCTCTGCGCTCTTTCTCTCTCTGCGCTCTTTCTCTCTCTCTGCGCTCTTTCTCTCTCTCTGCGTTCTTTCTCTCTCTCTGCATTCTTTCTCTCTCTCTGCGCTCTTTCTTTCTCTGTCTGCGCTCTTTCTTTCTCTGTCTGCGCTCTTTCTTCCTCTCTCTCTCTCTGCGCTCTTTTTTTCTCTACGCTCTTTCTCTCTCTCTGCGCTCTTTCTTTCTCTCTCTCTGCGCTCTCTCTCTCTGCGCTCTCTCTCTCTGCGCTCTCTCTCTGTCTGCGCTCTCTCTCTCTGCGCTCTTTCTCTCTCTCTCTGCGCTCTTTCTCTCTCTATGTGCTCTTTCTTTCTCTCTGCGCTCTTTCTTTCTCTCTCTCTGCGCTCTTTCTTTCTCTCTCTCTCTGCGCTCTTTTTTTCTCTACGCTCTTTCTCTCTCTCTGCGCTCTTTCTTTCTCTCTCTCTGCGCTCTCTCTCTCTGCGCTCTCTCTCTCTGCGCTCTCTCTCTGTCTGCGCTCTCTCTCTCTGCGCTCTTTCTCTCTCTCTCTGCGCTCTTTCTCTCTCTATGTGCTCTTTCTTTCTCTCTCTGCGCTCTTTCTTTCTCTCTCTGCGCTCTTTATTTCTCTCTCTCTGCGCTCTTTGTCTCTCTCTGCGCTTTTTCTTTCTCTCTCTGCACTCTTTTTTTCTCTCTCTCTGTGCTCTTTCTCTCTCTCTGTGCTCTTTCTCTCTCTCTGCGCTCTTTCTTTCTCTCTGCGCTCTTCTCTCTCTGCGCTCTTTCTTTCTCTCTGCGCTCTTTCTTTCTCTCTGCGCTCTTTCTTTCTCTCTGCGCTCTTTCTCTCTCTGCGCTCTTTCTCTCTCTGCGCTCTTTCTCTCTCTGCGCTCTTTCTCTCTCTCTGCGCTCTTTCTCTCTCTCTGCGTTCTTTCTCTCTCTCTGCATTCTTTCTCTCTCTCTGCGCTCTTTCTTTCTCTGTCTGCGCTCTTTCTTTCTCTGTCTGCGCTCTTTCTTCCTCTCTCTCTCTCTGCGCTCTTTTTTTCTCTACGCTCTTTCTCTCTCTCTGCGCTCTTTCTTTCTCTCTCTCTGCGCTCTCTCTCTCTGCGCTCTCTCTCTCTGCGCTCTCTCTCTGTCTGCGCTCTCTCTCTCTGCGCTCTTTCTCTCTCTCTCTGCGCTCTTTCTCTCTCTATGTGCTCTTTCTTTCTCTCTGCGCTCTTTCTTTCTCTCTCTCTGCGCTCTTTCTTTCTCTCTCTCTCTGCGCTCTTTTTTTCTCTACGCTCTTTCTCTCTCTCTGCGCTCTTTCTTTCTCTCTCTCTGCGCTCTCTCTCTCTGCGCTCTCTCTCTCTGCGCTCTCTCTCTGTCTGCGCTCTCTCTCTCTGCGCTCTTTCTCTCTCTCTCTGCGCTCTTTCTCTCTCTATGTGCTCTTTCTTTCTCTCTCTGCGCTCTTTCTTTCTCTCTCTGCGCTCTTTATTTCTCTCTCTCTGCGCTCTTTGTCTCTCTCTGCGCTTTTTCTTTCTCTCTCTGCACTCTTTTTTTCTCTCTCTCTGTGCTCTTTCTCTCTCTCTGTGCTCTTTCTCTCTCTCTGCGCTCTTTCTTTCTCTCTGCGCTCTTCTCTCTCTGCGCTCTTTCTTTCTCTCTGCGCTCTTTCTTTCTCTCTGCGCTCTTTCTTTCTCTCTGCGCTCTTTCTCTCTTTGCGCTCTTTCTCTCTCTGCGCTCTTTCTCTCTCTGCGCTCTTTCTCTCTCTGCGCTCCTTCTCTCTCTGCGCTCTTTCTCTCTCTGCGCTCTTTCTCTCTCTGCGCTCTTTCTTTCTCTTTCTCTCTCTGCGCTCTCTCTCTCTCTCTCTGCGCTCTTTCTCTCTCTCTCTGCACTCTCTCTCTCTCTCTCTGCGCTCTTTCTTTCTCTTTCTCTCTCTGCGCTCTTTCTCTCTCTCGGCGCTCTTTCTTTCTTTCTCTCTGCGCTCTTTCTTTCTTTCTGCGCTCTTTTTTTCTCTCTTTGCGCTCTTTCTTTCTCTCTATGCGCTCTTTCTTTCTCTCTCTCTGCGCTCTTTCTTTCTCTGCGCTCTTTCTTTCTCTCTGCGCTCTTTATTTCTCTCTCTGCGCTCTCTCTCTCTCTCTGCGCTCTCTCTGCGCTCTTTATTTCTCTCTCTCTGCGCTCTTTCTTTCTCTCTGCGCTCTTTCTTTCTCTTTCTCTCTCTCTGCGCTCTTTCTCTCTCTCTCTCTGCGCTCTTTCTCTCTCTCTCTCTGCGCTCTTTCTTTCTCTTTCTCTCTCTGCGCTCTTTCTCTCTGCGCTCTTTCTTTCTCTCTGCGCACTTTCTTTCTCTCTCTCTGCGCTCTTTCTTTCTCTCTGCGCTCTTTCTTTCTCTCTGCGCTCTTTCTTTCTCTCTCTGCGCTCTTTCTTTCTCTCTTTCTGCGCTCTTTCTCTCTCTCTCTCTCTGCGCTCTTTCTCTCTCTCTCTCTGCGCTCTTTCTCTCTCTCTCTCTGCGCTCTTTCTTTCTCTTTCTCTCTCTGCGCTCTTTCTTTCTCTTTCTCTCTCTGCGCTCTTTCTCTCTGCGCTCTTTCTTTCTCTCTGCGCACTTTCTTTCTCTCTCTTTGCGCTCTTTCTCTCTCTCTGCGCTCTTTCTTTCTCTCTGCGCACTTTCTTTCTCTCTCTCTGCGCTCTTTCTTTCTCTCTGCGCTCTCTCTCTCTGCGCTCTTTCTTTCTCTCTCTGCGCTCTTTCTTTCTCTCTCTCTGCGCTCTTTCTCTCTCTCTTTCTGCGCTCTTTCTTTCTCTTTCTCTCTCTGCGCTCTCTCTCTCTGCGCTCTCTCTCTCTGCGCTCTTTCTTTCTCGCTGCACTCTTTCTTTCTCTCTGCGCTCTTTTTTTCTCTCTTTGCACTCTTTTTTTCTCTCTTTGCGCTCTTTCTTTCTCTCTCTGCGCTCTTTCTTTCTCTGCGCTCTTTCTTTCTCTCTCTGCGCTCTTTATTTCTCTCTCTGCGCTCTCTCTCTCTCTCTGCGCTCTCTCTCTGCGCTCTCTCTCTGCGCTCTTTCTTTCTCTCTCTGCGCTGTTTCTTTCTCTCTCTGCGCTCTTTCTCTCTCTCTGCGCTCTTTCTCTCTCTCTGCGCTCTTTCTCTCTCTGCGCTCTTTCTCTCTCTGCGCTCTTTCTCTCTCTCTGCGCTCTTTCTCTCTCTCTGCGCTCTTTCTCTCTCTCTGCGTTCTTTCTCTCTCTCTGCGCTCTTTCTTTCTCTGTCTGCGCTCTTTCTTTCTCTGTCTGCGCTCTTTCTTTCTCTGTCTGCGCTCTTTCTTCCTCTCTCTCTCTCTGCGCTCTTTTTTTCTCTACGCTCTTTCTCTCTCTCTGCGCTCTTTCTTTCTCTCTCTCTGCGCTCTCTCTCTCTGCGCTCTCTCTCTCTGCGCTCTCTCTCTGTCTGCGCTCTCTCTCTCTGCGCTCTTTCTCTCTCTATGTGCTCTTTCTTTCTCTCTGTGCTCTTTCTTTCTCTCTCTCTGCGCTCTTTCTTTCTCTCTCTCTCTGCGCTCTTTCTTTCTCTCTCTCTCTGCGCTCTTTCATTCTCTCTGCGCTCTTTCTCTCTCACTCTCTGCGCTCTTTCTTTCTCTCTCTGCGCTCTTTCTTTCTCTCTCTGCGCTCTTTATTTCTCTCTCTCTGCGCTCTTTGTCTCTCTCTGCGCTTTTTCTTTCTCTCTCTGCACTCTTTTTTTCTCTCTCTCTGTGCTCTTTCTCTCTCTCTGCGCTCTTTCTCTCTCTCTGCGCTCTTTCTTTCTCTCTGCGCTCTTCTCTCTCTGCGCTCTTTCTTTCTCTCTGGGATCTTTCTTTCTCTCTGCGCTCTTTCTTTCTCTCTGCGCTCTTTCTCTCTCTGCGCTCTTTCTCTCTCTGCGCTCTTTCTCTCTCTGCGCTCTTTCTCTCTCTGCGCTCTTTCTCTCTCTGCGCTCTTTCTCTCTCTGTGCTCCTTCTCTCTCTGCGCTCTTTCTCTCTCTGCGCTCTTTCTCTCTCTGCGCTCTTTCTTTCTCTTTCTCTCTCTGCGCTCTCTCTCTCTCTCTGCGCTCTTTCTCTCTCTCTCTGCACTCTCTCTCTCTCTCTCTGCACTCTTTCTTTCTCTTTCTCTCTCTGCGCTCTTTCTCTCTCTGCGCTCTCTCTCTCTCTGCGCTCTCTCTCTCTCTGCGCTCTCTCTCTCTCTGCGCTCTCTCTCTCTGCGCTCTCTCTCTCTCTGCGCTCTCTCTCTCTCTGCGCTCTCTCTCTCTCTGCGCTCTCTCTCTCTCTCTGCGCTCTTTCTTTCTCTCTCTCTGCGCTCTTTCTCTCTCTCTGCGCTCTTTCTTTCTCTCTCTCTCTGCGCTCTTTCTTTCTTTCTCTCTGCACTCTTTCTTTCTCTCTGCACTCTTACTTTCTCTCTCTCTGCGCTCTTTCTTTCTCTCTCTCTGCGCTCTTTCTCTTTCTCTGCGCTCTTTCTCTCTCTCTGCGCTCTTTCTTTCTCTTTCTCTCTCTCTGCGCTCTTTCTCTCTCTCTCTCGGCGCTCTTTCTCTCTCTCTCTCTCTGCGCTCTTTCTTTCTCTTTCTCTCTCTGCGCTCTTTCTCTCTGTGCTCTTTCTTTCTCTCTGCGCACTTTCTTTCTCTCTCTCTGCGCTCTTTCTCTCTCTCTGCGCTCTTTCTCTCTGCGCTCTTTCTTTCTCTCTGCGCTCTTTCTTTCTCTCTGCGCTCTCTCTCTCTGCGCTCTTTCTTTCTCTCTCTGCGCTCTTTCTCTCTCTCTCTGTGCGCTCTTTCTCTCTCTCTGCGCTCTTTCTTTCTCTTTCTCTCTCTGCGCTCTTTCTTTCTCTTTCTCTCTCTGCGCTCTTTCTCTCTGCACTCTTTCTTTCTCTCTGCGCACTTTCTTTCTCTCTCTCTGCGCTCTTTCTCTCTCTCTGCGCTCTTTCTTTCTCTCTGCGCTCTCTCTCTGCGCTCTTTCTTTCTCTCTCTGCGCTCTTTCTCTCTCTCTCTGCGCTCTTTCTCTCTCTCTCTCTGCGCTCTTTCTTTCTCTTTCTCTCTCTGCGCTCTCTCTCTCTGCGCTCTTTCTTTCTCTCTGCGCTCTTTTTTTCTCTCTTTGCGCTCTTTTTTTCTCTCTTTGCGCTCTTTCTTTCTCTCTCTGCGCTCTTTCTTTCTCTATGCGCTCTTTCTTTCTCTGCGCTCTTTCTTTCTCTCTGCGCTCTTTATTTCTCTCTCTGCGCTCTCTCTCTCTCTCTGCGCTCTCTCTGCGCTCTTTCTTTCTCTCTCTCTGCGCTCTTTCTTTCTCTCTGCGCTCTTTCTTTCTCTTTCTCTCTCTCTGCGCTCTTTCTCTTTCTCTCTCTGCGCTCTTTCTCTCTCTCTCTCTGCGCTCTTTCTTTCTCTTTCTCTCTCTGCGCTCTTTCTCTCTGCGCTCTTTCTTTCTCTCTGCGCTCTTTCTTTCTCTCTCTGCGCTCTTTCTTTCTCTCTTTCTGCGCTCTTTCTCTCTCTCGCTCTGCGCTCTTTCTCTCTCTCTCTCTGTGCTCTTTCTCTCTCTCTCTCTGCGCTCTTTCTTTCTCTTTCTCTCTCTGCGCTCTTTCTTTCTCTTTCTCTCTCTGCGCTCTTTCTCTCTGCGCTCTTTCTTTCTCTCTGCGCACTTTCTTTCTCTCTCTTTGCGCTCTTTCTCTCTCTCTGCGCTCTTTCTTTCTCTCTGCGCACTTTCTTTCTCTCTCTCTGCGCTCTTTCTTTCTCTCTGCGCTCTCTCTCTCTGCGCTCTTTCTTTCTCTCTTTGCACTCTTTTTTTCTCTCTTTGCGCTCTTTCTTTCTCTCTCTGCGCTCTTTCTTTCTCTGCGCTCTTTCTTTCTCTCTCTGCGCTCTTTATTTCTCTCTCTGCGCTCTCTCTCTCTCTGCGCTCTCTCTCTGCGCTCTCTCTCTGCGCTCTTTCTTTCTCTCTCTGCGCTGTTTCTTTCTCTCGCTGCGCTCTTTCTCTCTCTCTGCGCTCTTTCTCTCTCTCTGCGCTCTTTCTCTCTCTCTGTGCTCTTTCTCTCTCTGCGCTCTTTCTCTCTCTGCGCTCTTTCTCTCTCTCTGCGCTCTTTCTCTCTCTCTGCGTTCTTTCTCTCTCTCTGCATTCTTTCTCTCTCTCTGCGCTCTTTCTTTCTCTGTCTGCGCTCTTTCTTTCTCTGTCTGCGCTCTTTCTTCCTCTCTCTCTCTCTGCGCTCTTTTTTTCTCTACGCTCTTTCTCTCTCTCTGCGCTCTTTCTTTCTCTCTCTCTGCGCTCTCTCTCTCTGCGCTCTCTCTCTCTGCGCTCTCTCTCTGTCTGCGCTCTCTCTCTCTGCGCTCTTTCTCTCTCTCTCTGCGCTCTTTCTCTCTCTATGTGCTCTTTCTTTCTCTCTGCGCTCTTTCTTTCTCTCTCTCTGCGCTCTTTCTTTCTCTCTCTCTCTGCGCTCTTTCTTTCTTTCTCTCTGCACTCTTTCTTTCTCTCTGCACTCTTACTTTCTCTCTCTCTGCGCTCTTTCTTTCTCTCTCTCTGCGCTCTTTCTCTTTCTCTGCGCTCTTTCTCTCTCTCTGCGCTCTTTCTTTCTCTTTCTCTCTCTCTGCGCTCTTTCTCTCTCTCTCTCGGCGCTCTTTCTCTCTCTCTCTCTCTGCGCTCTTTCTTTCTCTTTCTCTCTCTGCGCTCTTTCTCTCTGTGCTCTTTCTTTCTCTCTGCGCACTTTCTTTCTCTCTCTCTGCGCTCTTTCTCTCTCTCTGCGCTCTTTCTCTCTGCGCTCTTTCTTTCTCTCTGCGCTCTTTCTTTCTCTCTGCGCTCTCTCTCTCTGCGCTCTTTCTTTCTCTCTCTGCGCTCTTTCTCTCTCTCTCTGTGCGCTCTTTCTCTCTCTCTGCGCTCTTTCTTTCTCTTTCTCTCTCTGCGCTCTTTCTTTCTCTTTCTCTCTCTGCGCTCTTTCTCTCTGCACTCTTTCTTTCTCTCTGCGCACTTTCTTTCTCTCTCTCTGCGCTCTTTCTCTCTCTCTGCGCTCTTTCTTTCTCTCTGCGCTCTCTCTCTGCGCTCTTTCTTTCTCTCTCTGCGCTCTTTCTCTCTCTCTCTGCGCTCTTTCTCTCTCTCTCTCTGCGCTCTTTCTTTCTCTTTCTCTCTCTGCGCTCTCTCTCTCTGCGCTCTTTCTTTCTCTCTGCGCTCTTTTTTTCTCTCTTTGCGCTCTTTTTTTCTCTCTTTGCGCTCTTTCTTTCTCTCTCTGCGCTCTTTCTTTCTCTATGCGCTCTTTCTTTCTCTGCGCTCTTTCTTTCTCTCTGCGCTCTTTATTTCTCTCTCTGCGCTCTCTCTCTCTCTCTGCGCTCTCTCTGCGCTCTTTCTTTCTCTCTCTCTGCGCTCTTTCTTTCTCTCTGCGCTCTTTCTTTCTCTTTCTCTCTCTCTGCGCTCTTTCTCTTTCTCTCTCTGCGCTCTTTCTCTCTCTCTCTCTGCGCTCTTTCTTTCTCTTTCTCTCTCTGCGCTCTTTCTCTCTGCGCTCTTTCTTTCTCTCTGCGCTCTTTCTTTCTCTCTCTGCGCTCTTTCTTTCTCTCTTTCTGCGCTCTTTCTCTCTCTCGCTCTGCGCTCTTTCTCTCTCTCTCTCTGTGCTCTTTCTCTCTCTCTCTCTGCGCTCTTTCTTTCTCTTTCTCTCTCTGCGCTCTTTCTTTCTCTTTCTCTCTCTGCGCTCTTTCTCTCTGCGCTCTTTCTTTCTCTCTGCGCACTTTCTTTCTCTCTCTTTGCGCTCTTTCTCTCTCTCTGCGCTCTTTCTTTCTCTCTGCGCACTTTCTTTCTCTCTCTCTGCGCTCTTTCTTTCTCTCTGCGCTCTCTCTCTCTGCGCTCTTTCTTTCTCTCTTTGCACTCTTTTTTTCTCTCTTTGCGCTCTTTCTTTCTCTCTCTGCGCTCTTTCTTTCTCTGCGCTCTTTCTTTCTCTCTCTGCGCTCTTTATTTCTCTCTCTGCGCTCTCTCTCTCTCTGCGCTCTCTCTCTGCGCTCTCTCTCTGCGCTCTTTCTTTCTCTCTCTGCGCTGTTTCTTTCTCTCGCTGCGCTCTTTCTCTCTCTCTGCGCTCTTTCTCTCTCTCTGCGCTCTTTCTCTCTCTCTGTGCTCTTTCTCTCTCTGCGCTCTTTCTCTCTCTGCGCTCTTTCTCTCTCTCTGCGCTCTTTCTCTCTCTCTGCGTTCTTTCTCTCTCTGCATTCTTTCTCTCTCTCTGCGCTCTTTCTTTCTCTGTCTGCGCTCTTTCTTTCTCTGTCTGCGCTCTTTCTTCCTCTCTCTCTCTCTGCGCTCTTTTTTTCTCTACGCTCTTTCTCTCTCTCTGCGCTCTTTCTTTCTCTCTCTCTGCGCTCTCTCTCTCTGCGCTCTCTCTCTCTGCGCTCTCTCTCTGTCTGCGCTCTCTCTCTCTGCGCTCTTTCTCTCTCTCTCTGCGCTCTTTCTCTCTCTATGTGCTCTTTCTTTCTCTCTGCGCTCTTTCTTTCTCTCTCTCTGCGCTCTTTCTTTCTCTCTCTCTCTGCGCTCTTTTTTTCTCTACGCTCTTTCTCTCTCTCTGCGCTCTTTCTTTCTCTCTCTCTGCGCTCTCTCTCTCTGCGCTCTCTCTCTCTGCGCTCTCTCTCTGTCTGCGCTCTCTCTCTCTGCGCTCTTTCTCTCTCTCTCTGCGCTCTTTCTCTCTCTATGTGCTCTTTCTTTCTCTCTCTGCGCTCTTTCTTTCTCTCTCTGCGCTCTTTATTTCTCTCTCTCTGCGCTCTTTGTCTCTCTCTGCGCTTTTTCTTTCTCTCTCTGCACTCTTTTTTTCTCTCTCTCTGTGCTCTTTCTCTCTCTCTGTGCTCTTTCTCTCTCTCTGCGCTCTTTCTTTCTCTCTGCGCTCTTCTCTCTCTGCGCTCTTTCTTTCTCTCTGCGCTCTTTCTTTCTCTCTGCGCTCTTTCTTTCTCTCTGCGCTCTTTCTCTCTCTGCGCTCTTTCTCTCTCTGCGCTCTTTCTCTCTCTGCGCTCTTTCTCTCTCTGCGCTCCTTCTCTCTCTGTGCTCTTTCTCTCTCTGCGCTCTTTCTCTCTCTGCGCTCTTTCTTTCTCTTTCTCTCTCTGCGCTCTCTCTCTCTCTCTGCGCTCTTTCTCTCTCTCTCTGCACTCTCTCTCTCTCTCTCTGCGCTCTTTCTTTCTCTCTCTCTCTCTGCGCTCTTTCTCTCTCTCTCTGCACTCTCTCTCTCTCTCTCTGCGCTCTTTCTTTCTCTTTCTCTCTCTGCGCTCTTTCTTTCTTTCTGCGCTCTTTTTTTCTCTGCGCTCTTTCTTTCTCTCTGCGCTCTTTATTTCTCTCTCTGCGCTCTCTCTCTCTCTCTGCGCTCTCTCTGCGCTCTTTATTTCTCTCTCTCTGCGCTCTTTCTTTCTCTCTGCGCTCTTTCTTTCTCTTTCTCTCTCTCTGCGCTCTTTCTCTCTCTCTCTCTGCGCTCTTTCTCTCTCTCTCTCTGCGCTCTTTCTTTCTCTTTCTCTCTCTGCGCTCTTTCTCTCTGCGCTCTTTCTTTCTCTCTGCGCACTTTCTTTCTCTCTCTCTGCGCTCTTTCTCTCTCTCTGCGCTCTTTCTTTCTCTCTGCGCTCTTTCTTTCTCTCTCTGCGCTCTTTCTTTCTCTCTTTCTGCGCTCTTTCTCTCTCTCTCTCTGCGCTCTTTCTCTCTCTCTCTCTGCGCTCTTTCTCTCTCTCTCTCTGCGCTCTTTCTTTCTCTTTCTCTCTCTGCGCTCTTTCTTTCTCTTTCTCTCTCTGCGCTCTTTCTCTCTGCGCTCTTTCTTTCTCTCTGCGCACTTTCTTTCTCTCTCTTTGCGCTCTTTCTCTCTCTCTGCGCTCTTTCTTTCTCTCTGCGCACTTTCTTTCTCTCTCTCTGCGCTCTTTCTTTCTCTCTGCGCTCTCTCTCTCTGCGCTCTTTCTTTCTCTCTCTGCGCTCTTTCTTTCTCTCTCTCTGCGCTCTTTCTCTCTCTCTTTCTGCGCTCTTTCTTTCTCTTTCTCTCTCTGCGCTCTCTCTCTCTGCGCTCTCTCTCTCTGCGCTCTTTCTTTCTCGCTGCACTCTTTCTTTCTCTCTGCGCTCTTTTTTTCTCTCTTTGCACTCTTTTTTTCTCTCTTTGCGCTCTTTCTTTCTCTCTCTGCGCTCTTTCTTTCTCTGCGCTCTTTCTTTCTCTCTCTGCGCTCTTTATTTCTCTCTCTGCGCTCTCTCTCTCTCTCTGCGCTCTCTCTCTGCGCTCTCTCTCTGCGCTCTTTCTTTCTCTCTCTGCGCTGTTTCTTTCTCTCTCTGCGCTCTTTCTCTCTCTCTGCGCTCTTTCTCTCTCTCTGCGCTCTTTCTCTCTCTGCGCTCTTTCTCTCTCTGCGCTCTTTCTCTCTCTCTGCGCTCTTTCTCTCTCTCTGCGCTCTTTCTCTCTCTCTGCGTTCTTTCTCTCTCTCTGCGCTCTTTCTTTCTCTGTCTGCGCTCTTTCTTTCTCTGTCTGCGCTCTTTCTTTCTCTGTCTGCGCTCTTTCTTCCTCTCTCTCTCTCTGCGCTCTTTTTTTCTCTACGCTCTTTCTCTCTCTCTGCGCTCTTTCTTTCTCTCTCTCTGCGCTCTCTCTCTCTGCGCTCTCTCTCTCTGCGCTCTCTCTCTGTCTGCGCTCTCTCTCTCTGCGCTCTTTCTCTCTCTATGTGCTCTTTCTTTCTCTCTGTGCTCTTTCTTTCTCTCTCTCTGCGCTCTTTCTTTCTCTCTCTCTCTGCGCTCTTTCTTTCTCTCTCTCTCTGCGCTCTTTCATTCTCTCTGCGCTCTTTCTCTCTCACTCTCTGCGCTCTTTCTTTCTCTCTCTGCGCTCTTTCTTTCTCTCTCTGCGCTCTTTATTTCTCTCTCTCTGCGCTCTTTGTCTCTCTCTGCGCTTTTTCTTTCTCTCTCTGCACTCTTTTTTTCTCTCTCTCTGTGCTCTTTCTCTCTCTCTGCGCTCTTTCTCTCTCTCTGCGCTCTTTCTTTCTCTCTGCGCTCTTCTCTCTCTGCGCTCTTTCTTTCTCTCTGGGATCTTTCTTTCTCTCTGCGCTCTTTCTTTCTCTCTGCGCTCTTTCTCTCTCTGCGCTCTTTCTCTCTCTGCGCTCTTTCTCTCTCTGCGCTCTTTCTCTCTCTGCGCTCTTTCTCTCTCTGCGCTCTTTCTCTCTCTGCGCTCCTTCTCTCTCTGCGCTCTTTCTCTCTCTGCGCTCTTTCTCTCTCTGCGCTCTTTCTTTCTCTTTCTCTCTCTGCGCTCTCTCTCTCTCTCTGCGCTCTTTCTCTCTCTCTCTGCACTCTCTCTCTCTCTCTCTGCACTCTTTCTTTCTCTTTCTCTCTCTGCGCTCTTTCTCTCTCTGCGCTCTCTCTCTCTCTGCGCTCTCTCTCTCTCTGCGCTCTCTCTCTCTCTGCGCTCTCTCTCTCTGCGCTCTCTCTCTCTCTGCGCTCTCTCTCTCTCTGCGCTCTCTCTCTCTCTGCGCTCTCTCTCTCTCTCTGCGCTCTTTCTTTCTCTCTCTCTGCGCTCTTTCTCTCTCTCTGCGCTCTTTCTTTCTCTCTCTCTCTGCGCTCTTTCTTTCTTTCTCTCTGCACTCTTTCTTTCTCTCTGCACTCTTACTTTCTCTCTCTCTGCGCTCTTTCTTTCTCTCTCTCTGCGCTCTTTCTCTTTCTCTGCGCTCTTTCTCTCTCTCTGCGCTCTTTCTTTCTCTTTCTCTCTCTCTGCGCTCTTTCTCTCTCTCTCTCGGCGCTCTTTCTCTCTCTCTCTCTCTGCGCTCTTTCTTTCTCTTTCTCTCTCTGCGCTCTTTCTCTCTGTGCTCTTTCTTTCTCTCTGCGCACTTTCTTTCTCTCTCTCTGCGCTCTTTCTCTCTCTCTGCGCTCTTTCTCTCTGCGCTCTTTCTTTCTCTCTGCGCTCTTTCTTTCTCTCTGCGCTCTCTCTCTCTGCGCTCTTTCTTTCTCTCTCTGCGCTCTTTCTCTCTCTCTCTGTGCGCTCTTTCTCTCTCTCTGCGCTCTTTCTTTCTCTTTCTCTCTCTGCGCTCTTTCTTTCTCTTTCTCTCTCTGCGCTCTTTCTCTCTGCACTCTTTCTTTCTCTCTGCGCACTTTCTTTCTCTCTCTCTGCGCTCTTTCTCTCTCTCTGCGCTCTTTCTTTCTCTCTGCGCTCTCTCTCTGCGCTCTTTCTTTCTCTCTCTGCGCTCTTTCTCTCTCTCTCTGCGCTCTTTCTCTCTCTCTCTCTGCGCTCTTTCTTTCTCTTTCTCTCTCTGCGCTCTCTCTCTCTGCGCTCTTTCTTTCTCTCTGCGCTCTTTTTTTCTCTCTTTGCGCTCTTTTTTTCTCTCTTTGCGCTCTTTCTTTCTCTCTCTGCGCTCTTTCTTTCTCTATGCGCTCTTTCTTTCTCTGCGCTCTTTCTTTCTCTCTGCGCTCTTTATTTCTCTCTCTGCGCTCTCTCTCTCTCTCTGCGCTCTCTCTGCGCTCTTTCTTTCTCTCTCTCTGCGCTCTTTCTTTCTCTCTGCGCTCTTTCTTTCTCTTTCTCTCTCTCTGCGCTCTTTCTCTTTCTCTCTCTGCGCTCTTTCTCTCTCTCTCTCTGCGCTCTTTCTTTCTCTTTCTCTCTCTGCGCTCTTTCTCTCTGCGCTCTTTCTTTCTCTCTGCGCTCTTTCTTTCTCTCTCTGCGCTCTTTCTTTCTCTCTTTCTGCGCTCTTTCTCTCTCTCGCTCTGCGCTCTTTCTCTCTCTCTCTCTGTGCTCTTTCTCTCTCTCTCTCTGCGCTCTTTCTTTCTCTTTCTCTCTCTGCGCTCTTTCTTTCTCTTTCTCTATCTGCGCTCTTTCTCTCTGCGCTCTTTCTTTCTCTCTGCGCACTTTCTTTCTCTCTCTTTGCGCTCTTTCTCTCTCTCTGCGCTCTTTCTTTCTCTCTGCGCACTTTCTTTCTCTCTCTCTGCGCTCTTTCTTTCTCTCTGCGCTCTCTCTCTCTGCGCTCTTTCTTTCTCTCTTTGCACTCTTTTTTTCTCTCTTTGCGCTCTTTCTTTCTCTCTCTGCGCTCTTTCTTTCTCTGCGCTCTTTCTTTCTCTCTCTGCGCTCTTTATTTCTCTCTCTGCGCTCTCTCTCTCTCTGCGCTCTCTCTCTGCGCTCTCTCTCTGCGCTCTTTCTTTCTCTCTCTGCGCTGTTTCTTTCTCTCGCTGCGCTCTTTCTCTCTCTCTGCGCTCTTTCTCTCTCTCTGCGCTCTTTCTCTCTCTCTGTGCTCTTTCTCTCTCTGCGCTCTTTCTCTCTCTGCGCTCTTTCTCTCTCTCTGCGCTCTTTCTCTCTCTCTGCGTTCTTTCTCTCTCTCTGCATTCTTTCTCTCTCTCTGCGCTCTTTCTTTCTCTGTCTGCGCTCTTTCTTTCTCTGTCTGCGCTCTTTCTTCCTCTCTCTCTCTCTGCGCTCTTTTTTTCTCTACGCTCTTTCTCTCTCTCTGCGCTCTTTCTTTCTCTCTCTCTGCGCTCTCTCTCTCTGCGCTCTCTCTCTCTGCGCTCTCTCTCTGTCTGCGCTCTCTCTCTCTGCGCTCTTTCTCTCTCTCTCTGCGCTCTTTCTCTCTCTATGTGCTCTTTCTTTCTCTCTGCGCTCTTTCTTTCTCTCTCTCTGCGCTCTTTCTTTCTCTCTCTCTCTGCGCTCTTTCTTTCTTTCTCTCTGCACTCTTTCTTTCTCTCTGCACTCTTACTTTCTCTCTCTCTGCGCTCTTTCTTTCTCTCTCTCTGCGCTCTTTCTCTTTCTCTGCGCTCTTTCTCTCTCTCTGCGCTCTTTCTTTCTCTTTCTCTCTCTCTGCGCTCTTTCTCTCTCTCTCTCGGCGCTCTTTCTCTCTCTCTCTCTCTGCGCTCTTTCTTTCTCTTTCTCTCTCTGCGCTCTTTCTCTCTGTGCTCTTTCTTTCTCTCTGCGCACTTTCTTTCTCTCTCTCTGCGCTCTTTCTCTCTCTCTGCGCTCTTTCTCTCTGCGCTCTTTCTTTCTCTCTGCGCTCTTTCTTTCTCTCTGCGCTCTCTCTCTCTGCGCTCTTTCTTTCTCTCTCTGCGCTCTTTCTCTCTCTCTCTGTGCGCTCTTTCTCTCTCTCTGCGCTCTTTCTTTCTCTTTCTCTCTCTGCGCTCTTTCTTTCTCTTTCTCTCTCTGCGCTCTTTCTCTCTGCACTCTTTCTTTCTCTCTGCGCACTTTCTTTCTCTCTCTCTGCGCTCTTTCTCTCTCTCTGCGCTCTTTCTTTCTCTCTGCGCTCTCTCTCTGCGCTCTTTCTTTCTCTCTCTGCGCTCTTTCTCTCTCTCTCTGCGCTCTTTCTCTCTCTCTCTCTGCGCTCTTTCTTTCTCTTTCTCTCTCTGCGCTCTCTCTCTCTGCGCTCTTTCTTTCTCTCTGCGCTCTTTTTTTCTCTCTTTGCGCTCTTTTTTTCTCTCTTTGCGCTCTTTCTTTCTCTCTCTGCGCTCTTTCTTTCTCTATGCGCTCTTTCTTTCTCTGCGCTCTTTCTTTCTCTCTGCGCTCTTTATTTCTCTCTCTGCGCTCTCTCTCTCTCTCTGCGCTCTCTCTGCGCTCTTTCTTTCTCTCTCTCTGCGCTCTTTCTTTCTCTCTGCGCTCTTTCTTTCTCTTTCTCTCTCTCTGCGCTCTTTCTCTTTCTCTCTCTGCGCTCTTTCTCTCTCTCTCTCTGCGCTCTTTCTTTCTCTTTCTCTCTCTGCGCTCTTTCTCTCTGCGCTCTTTCTTTCTCTCTGCGCTCTTTCTTTCTCTCTCTGCGCTCTTTCTTTCTCTCTTTCTGCGCTCTTTCTCTCTCTCGCTCTGCGCTCTTTCTCTCTCTCTCTCTGTGCTCTTTCTCTCTCTCTCTCTGCGCTCTTTCTTTCTCTTTCTCTCTCTGCGCTCTTTCTTTCTCTTTCTCTCTCTGTGCTCTTTCTCTCTGCGCTCTTTCTTTCTCTCTGCGCACTTTCTTTCTCTCTCTTTGCGCTCTTTCTCTCTCTCTGCGCTCTTTCTTTCTCTCTGCGCACTTTCTTTCTCTCTCTCTGCGCTCTTTCTTTCTCTCTGCGCTCTCTCTCTCTGCGCTCTTTCTTTCTCTCTTTGCACTCTTTTTTTCTCTCTTTGCGCTCTTTCTTTCTCTCTCTGCGCTCTTTCTTTCTCTGCGCTCTTTCTTTCTCTCTCTGCGCTCTTTATTTCTCTCTCTGCGCTCTCTCTCTCTCTGCGCTCTCTCTCTGCGCTCTCTCTCTGCGCTCTTTCTTTCTCTCTCTGCGCTGTTTCTTTCTCTCGCTGCGCTCTTTCTCTCTCTCTGCGCTCTTTCTCTCTCTCTGCGCTCTTTCTCTCTCTCTGTGCTCTTTCTCTCTCTGCGCTCTTTCTCTCTCTGCGCTCTTTCTCTCTCTCTGCGCTCTTTCTCTCTCTCTGCGTTCTTTCTCTCTCTCTGCATTCTTTCTCTCTCTCTGCGCTCTTTCTTTCTCTGTCTGCGCTCTTTCTTTCTCTGTCTGCGCTCTTTCTTCCTCTCTCTCTCTCTGCGCTCTTTTTTTCTCTACGCTCTTTCTCTCTCTCTGCGCTCTTTCTTTCTCTCTCTCTGCGCTCTCTCTCTCTGCGCTCTCTCTCTCTGCGCTCTCTCTCTGTCTGCGCTCTCTCTCTCTGCGCTCTTTCTCTCTCTCTCTGCGCTCTTTCTCTCTCTATGTGCTCTTTCTTTCTCTCTGCGCTCTTTCTTTCTCTCTCTCTGCGCTCTTTCTTTCTCTCTCTCTCTGCGCTCTTTTTTTCTCTACGCTCTTTCTCTCTCTCTGCGCTCTTTCTTTCTCTCTCTCTGCGCTCTCTCTCTCTGCGCTCTCTCTCTCTGCGCTCTCTCTCTGTCTGCGCTCTCTCTCTCTGCGCTCTTTCTCTCTCTCTCTGCGCTCTTTCTCTCTCTATGTGCTCTTTCTTTCTCTCTCTGCGCTCTTTCTTTCTCTCTCTGCGCTCTTTATTTCTCTCTCTCTGCGCTCTTTGTCTCTCTCTGCGCTTTTTCTTTCTCTCTCTGCACTCTTTTTTTCTCTCTCTCTGTGCTCTTTCTCTCTCTCTGTGCTCTTTCTCTCTCTCTGCGCTCTTTCTTTCTCTCTGCGCTCTTCTCTCTCTGCGCTCTTTCTTTCTCTCTGCGCTCTTTCTTTCTCTCTGCGCTCTTTCTTTCTCTCTGCGCTCTTTCTCTCTCTGCGCTCTTTCTCTCTCTGCGCTCTTTCTCTCTCTGCGCTCTTTCTCTCTCTGCGCTCCTTCTCTCTCTGTGCTCTTTCTCTCTCTGCGCTCTTTCTCTCTCTGCGCTCTTTCTTTCTCTTTCTCTCTCTGCGCTCTCTCTCTCTCTCTGCGCTCTTTCTCTCTCTCTCTGCACTCTCTCTCTCTCTCTCTGCGCTCTTTCTTTCTCTCTCTCTCTCTGCGCTCTTTCTCTCTCTCTCTGCACTCTCTCTCTCTCTCTCTGCGCTCTTTCTTTCTCTTTCTCTCTCTGCGCTCTTTCTTTCTTTCTGCGCTCTTTTTTTCTCTCTTTGCGCTCTTTCTTTCTCTCTCTGCGCTCTTTCTTTCTCTCTCTCTGCGCTCTTTCTTTCTCTGCGCTCTTTCTTTCTCTCTGCGCTCTTTATTTCTCTCTCTGCGCTCTCTCTCTCTCTCTGCGCTCTCTCTGCGCTCTTTATTTCTCTCTCTCTGCGCTCTTTCTTTCTCTCTGCGCTCTTTCTTTCTCTTTCTCTCTCTCTGCGCTCTTTCTCTCTCTCTCTCTGCGCTCTTTCTCTCTCTCTCTCTGCGCTCTTTCTTTCTCTTTCTCTCTCTGCGCTCTTTCTCTCTGCGCTCTTTCTTTCTCTCTGCGCACTTTCTTTCTCTCTCTCTGCGCTCTTTCTCTCTCTCTGCGCTCTTTCTTTCTCTCTGCGCTCTTTCTTTCTCTCTCTGCGCTCTTTCTTTCTCTCTTTCTGCGCTCTTTCTCTCTCTCTCTCTGCGCTCTTTCTCTCTCTCTCTCTGCGCTCTTTCTCTCTCTCTCTCTGCGCTCTTTCTTTCTCTTTCTCTCTCTGCGCTCTTTCTTTCTCTTTCTCTCTCTGCGCTCTTTCTCTCTGCGCTCTTTCTTTCTCTCTGCGCACTTTCTTTCTCTCTCTTTGCGCTCTTTCTCTCTCTCTGCGCTCTTTCTTTCTCTCTGCGCACTTTCTTTCTCTCTCTCTGCGCTCTTTCTTTCTCTCTGCGCTCTCTCTCTCTGCGCTCTTTCTTTCTCTCTCTGCGCTCTTTCTTTCTCTCTCTCTGCGCTCTTTCTCTCTCTCTTTCTGCGCTCTTTCTTTCTCTTTCTCTCTCTGCGCTCTCTCTCTCTGCGCTCTCTCTCTCTGCGCTCTTTCTTTCTCGCTGCACTCTTTCTTTCTCTCTGCGCTCTTTTTTTCTCTCTTTGCACTCTTTTTTTCTCTCTTTGCGCTCTTTCTTTCTCTCTCTGCGCTCTTTCTTTCTCTGCGCTCTTTCTTTCTCTCTCTGCGCTCTTTATTTCTCTCTCTGCGCTCTCTCTCTCTCTCTGCGCTCTCTCTCTGCGCTCTCTCTCTGCGCTCTTTCTTTCTCTCTCTGCGCTGTTTCTTTCTCTCTCTGCGCTCTTTCTCTCTCTCTGCGCTCTTTCTCTCTCTCTGCGCTCTTTCTCTCTCTGCGCTCTTTCTCTCTCTGCGCTCTTTCTCTCTCTCTGCGCTCTTTCTCTCTCTCTGCGCTCTTTCTCTCTCTCTGCGTTCTTTCTCTCTCTCTGCGCTCTTTCTTTCTCTGTCTGCGCTCTTTCTTTCTCTGTCTGCGCTCTTTCTTTCTCTGTCTGCGCTCTTTCTTCCTCTCTCTCTCTCTGCGCTCTTTTTTTCTCTACGCTCTTTCTCTCTCTCTGCGCTCTTTCTCTCTCTCTGCGCTCTCTCTCTCTGCGCTCTCTCTCTCTGCGCTCTCTCTCTGTCTGCGCTCTCTCTCTCTGCGCTCTTTCTCTCTCTCTCTGCACTCTTTCTCTCTCTATGTGCTCTTTCTTTCTCTCTGCGCTCTTTCTTTCTCTCTCTCTGCGCTCTTTCTTTCTCTCTCTCTCTGCGCTCTTTCTTTCTCTCTCTCTCTGCGCTCTTTCTTTCTCTCTGCGCTCTTTCTCTCTCACTCTCTGCGCTCTTTCTTTCTCTCTCTGCGCTCTTTCTTTCTCTCTCTGCGCTCTTTATTTCTCTCTCTGCGCTCTTTATTTCTCTCTCTCTGCGCTCTTTCTTTCTCTCTCTCTGCGCTCTTTCTTTCTCTCTCTCTGCGCTCTTTCTTTCTCTCTCTCTCTGCGCTCTTTCTTTCTCTCTCTCTCTGCGCTCTTTCTTTCTCTCTGCGCTCTTTCTCTCTCACTCTCTGCGCTCTTTCTTTCTCTCTCTGCGCTCTTTCTTTCTCTCTCTGCGCTCTTTATTTCTCTCTCTCTGCGCTCTTTGTCTCTCTCTGCGCTTTTTCTTTCTCTCTCTGCACTCTTTTTTTCTCTCTCTCTGTGCTCTTTCTCTCTCTCTGCGCTCTTTCTCTCTCTCTGCGCTCTTTCTTTCTCTCTGCGCTCTTCTCTCTCTGCGCTCTTTCTTTCTCTCTGCGCTCTTTCTTTCTCTCTGCGCTCTTTCTTTCTCTCTGCGCTCTTTCTTTCTCTCTGCGCTCTTTCTCTCTCTGCGCTCTTTCTCTCTCTGCGCTCTTTCTCTCTCTGCGCTCTTTCTCTCTCTGCGCTCTTTCTTTCTCTTTCTCTCTCTGCGCTCTCTCTCTCTCTCTGCGCTCTTTCTCTCTCTCTCTGCACTCTCTCTCTCTCTCTGCGCTCTTTCTTTCTCTTTCTATCTCTGCGCTCTCTCTCTGCGCTCTTTCTTTCTCTCTCTGCGCTGTTTCTTTCTCTCTCTGCGCTCTTTCTCTCTCTCTGCACTCTTTCTCTCTCTGCGCTCTTTCTCTCTCTGCGCTCTTTCTCTCTCTCTGCGCTCTTTCTCTCTCTCTGCGCTCTTTCTCTCTCTCTGCGTTATTTCTCTCTCTCTGCGCTCTTTCTTTCTCTGTCTGCGCTCTTTCTTTCTCTGTCTGCGCTCTTTCTTCCTCTCTCTCTCTCTGCGCTCTTTTTTTCTCTACGCTCTTTCTCTCTCTCTGCGCTCTTTCTTTCTCTCTCTCTGCGCTCTCTCTCTCTGCGCTCTCTCTCTCTGCGCTCTCTCTCTGTCTGCGCTCTTTCTTTCTCTCTGCGCTCTTTCTCTCTCTGCGCACTTTCTCTCTCTGCCCTCTTTCTTTCTCTTTCTCTCTCTCTGCGCTCTTTCTCTCTCTCTCTCGGCGCTCTTTCTCTCTCTCTCTCTCTGCGCTCTTTCTTTTTCTTTCTCTATCTCTCTCTGCGCTCTCTCTCTCTGCGCTCTTTCTTTCTCTCTGCGCTCTTTCTTTCTTTCTCTCTGCGCTCTTTTTTTCTCTCTTTGCGCTCTTTTTCTCTCTCTCTGCGCTCTTTCTTTCTCTCTCTCTGCGCTCTTTATTTCTCTCTCTGCGCTTTTTATTTCTCTCTCTACGCTCTTTATTTCTCTCTCTGCGCTCTTTATTTCTCTCTCTGCGCTTTTTATTTCTCTCTCTGCGCTCTTTATTTCTCTCTCTGCGCTCTTTATTTCTCTCTCTGCGCTCTTTCTTTCTCTCTCTCTGCGCTCTTTCTTTCTCTCTCTCTGTGCTCTTTCTCTCTCTCTGTGCTCTTTCTCTCTCTCTGTGCTCTTTCTCTCTCTCTGTGCTCTTTCTCTCTCTCTGCGCTCTTTCTTTCTCTCTGCGCTCTTTCTCTCTCTCTGCGCTCTTTCTCCCTCTTTGCACTCTTTCTTTCTCTCTCTGCGCTCTTTCTTTCTCTCTCTCTCTGCGCTCTTTCTTTCTCTCTCTCTGTGCTCTCTCTCTCTCTTGCTGCGCTCTTTCTCTCTCTCTCTGCGCTCTTTCTTTCACTCTCTGCGCTCTTTCTTTCTCTCTCTCTGCGCTCTTTCTTTCTCTCTCTCTGCGCTCTTTCTTTCTCTCTGCGCTCTTTCTTTCTCTCTGCGCACTTTCTTTCTCTCTGCTCTCTTTCTCTCTCTCTGCTCTCTTTCTTTCTCTCTGCGCTCTTTCTTTCTCTCTGCGCTCTCTCTCTCTCTGCGCTCTCTATCTCTCTGCGCTCTCTCTCTCTCTGCGCTCTTTCTCTCTCTCTGCGCTATCTCTCTCTCTGCACTCTCTCTCTTTCTGCGCTCTCTCTCTCTCTGCGCTCTCTCTCTCTGCGCTCTCTCTCTCTGCGCTCTCTCTCTGCGCTCTTTCTTTCTCTCTCTCTGCGCTCTTTCTCTCTCTCTGTGCTCTTTCTTTCTCTCTCTCTGCGCTCTTTCTTCCTCTCTCTGCGCTCTTTCTTTCTCTGCGCTTTTTCTTTCTCTCTCTCTCTCTGCGCTCTTTCTTTCTTTCTCTCTGCGCTCTTTCTTTCTCTCTGCACTCTTACTTTCTCTCTCTCTGCGCTCTTTCTTTCTCTCCCTCTGCGCTCTTTCTCTCTCTCTCTCTCTGCGCTCTTTCTCTCTCTCTGCGCTCTTTCTCTCTCTCTGCGCTCTTTCTTTCTCTTTCTCTCTCTCTGCGCTCTTTCTCTCTCTCTCTCTGCGCTCTTTCTCTCTCTCTCTCTGCGCTCTTTCTTTCTCTTTCTCTCTCTGCATTCTCTCTCTGCGCTCTTTCTTTCTCTCTGCGCACTTTCTTTCTCTCTCTCTGCGCTCTTTCTTTCTCTCTGCGCTCTTTCTCTCTCTCTGCGCTCTTTCTCTCTCTCTCTCTGCGCTCTTTCTTTCTCTCTGCGCTCTTTCTCTCTTTGCGCTCTTTCTCTCTCTGCGCTCTTTCTTTCTCTTTCTCTCTCTGCGCTCTTTCTCTTTCTCTGCGCTCTCTCTCTCTCTCTGCGCTCTTTCTCTCTCTCTCTGCGCTCTTTCTTCCTCTCTCTCTGCACGCTCTCTCTCTCTCTCTGCGCTCTTTCTTTCTCTCTCTGCGCTCTTTCTTTCTCTCTCTCTCTGCGCTCTTTCTTTCTTTCTCTCTGCGCTCTTTCTCTCTCTCTCTGCGCTCTTTCTTTCTCTCTCTCTGCGCTCTTTCTTTCTCTCTGCGCTCTTTCTTTCTCTCTGCGCACTTTCTTTCTCTCTGCTCTCTTTCTCTCTCTCTGCGCTCTTTCTTTCTCTCTCTGCGCTCTTTCTTTCTCTTTCTCTCTCTCTGCGCTCTTTCTCTCTCTCTCTGCGCTCTTTCTCTATCTCTCTCTGCGCTCTTTCTTTCTCTTTCTCTCTCTGCGCTCTTTCTTTCTCTTTCTCTCTCTGCGCTCTCTCTCTCTGCGCTCTTTCTTTCTCTCTTTGCGCTCTTTCTTTCTCTCTCTGCGCTCTTTCTTTCTCTCTCTCTGCGCTCTTTCTTTCTCTGCGCTCTTTCTTTCTCTCTCTCTGCGCTCTTTCTTTCTCTGCGCTCTTTCTTTCTCTCTCTGCGCTCTTTCTTTCTCTCTCTGCGCTCTTTATTTCTCTCTCTGCGCTTTTTCTCTCTCTCTGCGCTCTTTCTTTCTCTCTCTCTGCGCTCTTTCTTTCTTTCTCTCTCTGCGCTCTTTCTTTCTCTCTCTGTGCTCTCTCTCTCTCTGCGCTCTCTCTCTCTCTGCGCTCTCTCTCTGTCTGCGCTCTCTCTCTGTGCTCTCTTTTTATCTCTGCGCTCTTTCTCTCTCTCTGCGCTCTTTCTCTCTCTATGTGCTCTTTCTTTCTCTCTGTGCTCTTTCTTTCTCTCTCTCTGCGCTCTTTCTTCCTCTCTCTCTCTGCGCTCTTTCTTTCTCTCACTGCGCTCTTTTTTTCTCTCTCTCTCTGCGCTCTTTCTTTCTCTCTCTCTCTGCGCTCTTTCTTTCTCTCTGCGCTCTTTCTCTCTCACTCTCTGCGCTCTTTCTTTCTCTCTCTGTGCTCTTTCTTTCTCTCTCTGCGCTTTTTCTTTCTCTCTCTGCGCTCTTTCTTTCTCTCTCTCCGCGCTCTTTGTCTCTCTCTGCGCTTTTTCTTTCTCTCTCTCTGCGCTCTTTTTTTCTCTACGCTCTTTCTCTCTCTCTGCGCTCTTTCTTTCTTTCTCTCTCTCTGCGCTCTCTCTCTGCGCTCTCTCTCTCTGCGCTCTCTCTCTGTCTGCGCTCTCTCTCTGTCTGCGCTCTCTCTCTGTGCTCTCTTTTTCTCTCTGCGCTCTTTCTCTCTCTCTCTGCGCTCTTTCTCTCTCTATGTGCTCTTTCTTTCTCTCTGTGCTCTTTCTTTCTCTCTGTGCTCTTTCTTTCTCTCTCTCTGCGCTCTTTCTTCCTCTCTCTCTCTGCGCTCTTTCTTTCTCTCTCTGCGCTCTTTCTCTCTCTGCGCTCTTTCTCTCTCTCTGCGCTCTTTCTCTCTCTCTGCGCTCTTTCTCTCTCTCTGCGTTCTTTTTCTCTTTCTGCGCTCTTTCTTTCTCTGTCTGCGCTCTTTCTTTCTCTGTCTGCGCTCTTTCTTCCTCTCTCTCTCTCTGCGCTCTTTTTTTCTCTACGCTCTTTCTCTCTCTCTGCGCTCTTTCTTTCTCTCTCTCTGCGCTCTCTCTCTCTGCGCTCTCTCTCTCTGCGCTCTCTCTCTGTCTGCGCTCTTTCTTTCTCTCTGCGCTCTTTCTCTCTCTGCGCACTTTCTCTCTCTGCCCTCTTTCTTTCTCTTTCTCTCTCTCTGCGCTCTTTCTCTCTCTCTCTCGGCGCTCTTTCTCTCTCTCTCTCTCTGCGCTCTTTCTTTTTCTTTCTCTATCTCTCTCTGCGCTCTCTCTCTCTGCGCTCTTTCTTTCTCTCTGCGCTCTTTCTTTCTTTCTCTCTGCGCTCTTTTTTTCTCTCTTTGCGCTCTTTTTCTCTCTCTCTGCACTCTTTCTTTCTCTCTCTCTGCGCTCTTTCTTTCTCTGCGCTCTTTATTTCTCTCTCTGCGCTTTTTATTTCTCTCTCTACGCTCTTTATTTCTCTCTCTGCGCTCTTTATTTCTCTCTCTGCGCTTTTTATTTCTCTCTCTGCGCTCTTTATTTCTCTCTCTGCGCTCTTTATTTCTCTCTCTGCGCTCTTTCTTTCTCTCTCTCTGCGCTCTTTCTTTCTCTCTCTCTGTGCTCTTTCTCTCTCTCTGTGCTCTTTCTCTCTCTCTGTGCTCTTTCTCTCTCTCTGTGCTCTTTCTCTCTCTCTGCGCTCTTTCTTTCTCTCTGCGCTCTTTCTTTCTCTCTGCGCTCTTTCTCTCTCTCTGCGCTCTTTCTCCCTCTTTGCACTCTTTCTTTCTCTCTCTGCGCTCTTTCTTTCTCTCTCTCTCTGCGCTCTTTCTTTCTCTCTCTCTGCGCTCTTTCTCTCTCTCTCTCTGCGCTCTTTCTCTCTCTCTGCGCTCTTTCTTTCTCTTTCTCTCTCTGCATTCTCTCTCTGCGCTCTTTCTTTCTCTCTGCGCACTTTCTTTCTCTCTCTCTGCGCTCTTTCTTTCTCTCTGCGCTCTTTCTCTCTCTCTGCGCTCTTTCTCTCTCTCTCTCTGCGCTCTTTCTTTCTCTCTGCGCTCTTTCTCTCTTTGCGCTCTTTCTCTCTCTGCGCTCTTTCTTTCTCTTTCTCTCTCTGCGCTCTTTCTCTTTCTCTGCGCTCTCTCTCTCTCTCTGCGCTCTTTCTCTCTCTCTCTGCGCTCTTTCTTCCTCTCTCTCTGCGCGCTCTCTCTCTCTCTCTGCGCTCTTTCTTTCTCTCTCTGCGCTCTTTCTTTCTCTCTCTCTCTGCGCTCTTTCTTTCTTTCTCTCTGCGCTCTTTCTCTCTCTCTCTGCGCTCTTTCTTTCTCTCTCTCTGCGCTCTTTCTTTCTCTCTGCGCTCTTTCTTTCTCTCTGCGCACTTTCTTTCTCTCTGCTCTCTTTCTCTCTCTCTGCGCTCTTTCTTTCTCTCTCTGCGCTCTTTCTTTCTCTTTCTCTCTCTCTGCGCTCTTTCTCTCTCTCTCTGCGCTCTTTCTCTATCTCTCTCTGCGCTCTTTCTTTCTCTTTCTCTCTCTGCGCTCTTTCTTTCTCTTTCTCTCTCTGCGCTCTTTCTCTCTGCACTCTTTCTTTCTCTCTGCGCACTTTCTTTCTCTCTCTCTGCGCTCTTTCTCTCTCTCTGCGCTCTTTCTTTCTCTCTGCGCGCTCTCTCTGCGCTCTTTCTTTCTCTCTCTGCGCTCTTTCTCTCTCTCTCTGCGCTCTTTCTCTCTCTCTCTCTGCGCTCTTTCTTTCTCTTTCTCTCTCTGCGCTCTCTCTCTCTGCGCTCTTTCTTTCTCTCTGCGCTCTTTTTTTCTCTCTTTGCGCTCTTTTTTTCTCTCTTTGCGCTCTTTCTTTCTCTCTCTGCGCTCTTTCTTTCTCTATGCGCTCTTTCTTTCTCTGCGCTCTTTCTTTCTCTCTGCGCTCTTTATTTCTCTCTCTGCGCTCTCTCTCTCTCTCTGCGCTCTCTCTGCGCTCTTTCTTTCTCTCTCTCTGCGCTCTTTCTTTCTCTCTGCGCTCTTTCTTTCTCTTTCTCTCTCTCTGCGCTCTTTCTCTTTCTCTCTCTGCGCTCTTTCTCTCTCTCTCTCTGCGCTCTTTCTTTCTCTTTCTCTCTCTGCGCTCTTTCTCTCTGCGCTCTTTCTTTCTCTCTGCGCTCTTTCTTTCTCTCTCTGCGCTCTTTCTTTCTCTCTTTCTGCGCTCTTTCTCTCTCTCGCTCTGCGCTCTTTCTCTCTCTCTCTCTGTGCTCTTTCTCTCTCTCTCTCTGCGCTCTTTCTTTCTCTTTCTCTCTCTGCGCTCTTTCTTTCTCTTTCTCTCTCTGCGCTCTTTCTCTCTGCGCTCTTTCTTTCTCTCTGCGCACTTTCTTTCTCTCTCTTTGCGCTCTTTCTCTCTCTCTGCGCTCTTTCTTTCTCTCTGCGCACTTTCTTTCTCTCTCTCTGCGCTCTTTCTTTCTCTCTGCGCTCTCTCTCTCTGCGCTCTTTCTTTCTCTCTCTGCGCTCTTTCTTTCTCTCTCTCTGCGCTCTTTCTCTCTCTCTTTCTGCGCTCTTTCTTTCTCTTTCTCTCTCTGCGCTCTCTCTCTC
Organism: Ascaphus truei; assembly: GCF_040206685.1. Taxonomy (NCBI): domain Eukaryota; kingdom Metazoa; phylum Chordata; class Amphibia; order Anura; family Ascaphidae; genus Ascaphus; species Ascaphus truei. The sequence continues at coordinate 453,773 of NW_027454039.1, forward strand.
TGCGCTCTCTCTCTCTGCGCTCTTTCTTTCTCGCTGCACTCTTTCTTTCTCTCTGTGCTCTTTTTTTCTCTCTTTGCACTCTTTTTTTCTCTCTTTGCGCTCTTTCTTTCTCTCTCTGCGCTCTTTCTTTCTCTGCGCTCTTTCTTTCTCTCTCTGCGCTCTTTATTTCTCTCTCTGCGCTCTCTCTCTCTCTCTGCGCTCTCTCTCTGCGCTCTCTCTCTGCGCTCTTTCTTTCTCTCTCTGCGCTCTTTCTCTCTCTCTGTGCTCTTTCTCTCTCTGCGCTCTTTCTCTCTCTGCGCTCTTTCTCTCTCTCTGCGCTCTTTCTCTCTCTCTGCGTTCTTTCTCTCTCTCTGCATTCTTTCTCTCTCTCTGCGCTCTTTCTTTCTCTGTCTGCGCTCTTTCTTTCTCTGTCTGCGCTCTTTCTTCCTCTCTCTCTCTCTGCGCTCTTTTTTTCTCTACGCTCTTTCTCTCTCTCTGCGCTCTTTCTTTCTCTCTCTCTGCGCTCTCTCTCTCTGCGCTCTCTCTCTCTGCGCTCTCTCTCTCTCTGCGCTCTTTCTTTCTCTCTCTGCGCTCTTTCTCTCTCTCTGTGCTCTTTCTCTCTCTGCGCTCTTTCTCTCTCTGCGCTCTTTCTCTCTCTCTGCGCTCTTTCTCTCTCTCTGTGCTCTTTCTCTCTCTGCGCTCTTTCTCTCTCTGCGCTCTTTCTCTCTCTCTGCGCTCTTTCTCTCTCTCTGCGTTCTTTCTCTCTCTCTGCATTCTTTCTCTCTCTCTGCGCTCTTTCTTTCTCTGTCTGCGCTCTTTCTTTCTCTGTCTGCGCTCTTTCTTCCTCTCTCTCTCTCTGCGCTCTTTTTTTCTCTACGCTCTTTCTCTCTCTCTGCGCTCTTTCTTTCTCTCTCTCTGCGCTCTCTCTCTCTGCGCTCTCTCTCTCTGCGCTCTCTCTCTGTCTGCGCTCTCTCTCTCTGCGCTCTTTCTCTCTCTCTCTGCGCTCTTTCTCTCTCTATGTGCTCTTTCTTTCTCTCTGCGCTCTTTCTTTCTCTCTCTCTGCGCTCTTTCTTTCTCTCTCTCTCTGCGCTCTTTTTTTCTCTACGCTCTTTCTCTCTCTCTGCGCTCTTTCTTTCTCTCTCTCTGCGCTCTCTCTCTCTGCGCTCTCTCTCTCTGCGCTCTCTCTCTGTCTGCGCTCTCTCTCTCTGCGCTCTTTCTCTCTCTCTCTGCGCTCTTTCTCTCTCTATGTGCTCTTTCTTTCTCTCTCTGCGCTCTTTCTTTCTCTCTCTGCGCTCTTTATTTCTCTCTCTCTGCGCTCTTTGTCTCTCTCTGCGCTTTTTCTTTCTCTCTCTGCACTCTTTTTTTCTCTCTCTCTGTGCTCTTTCTCTCTCTCTGTGCTCTTTCTCTCTCTCTGCGCTCTTTCTTTCTCTCTGCGCTCTTCTCTCTCTGCGCTCTTTCTTTCTCTCTGCGCTCTTTCTTTCTCTCTGCGCTCTTTCTTTCTCTCTGCGCTCTTTCTCTCTCTGCGCTCTTTCTCTCTCTGCGCTCTTTCTCTCTCTGCGCTCTTTCTCTCTCTGCGCTCCTTCTCTCTCTGCGCTCTTTCTCTCTCTGCGCTCTTTCTCTCTCTGCGCTCTTTCTTTCTCTTTCTCTCTCTGCGCTCTCTCTCTCTCTCTCTGCGCTCTTTCTCTCTCTCTCTGCACTCTCTCTCTCTCTCTCTGCGCTCTTTCTTTCTCTTTCTCTCTCTGCGCTCTTTCTCTCTCTCGGCGCTCTTTCTTTCTTTCTCTCTGCGCTCTTTCTTTCTTTCTGCGCTCTTTTTTTCTCTCTTTGCGCTCTTTCTTTCTCTCTCTGCGCTCTTTCTTTCTCTCTCTCTGCGCTCTTTCTTTCTCTGCGCTCTTTCTTTCTCTCTGCGCTCTTTATTTCTCTCTCTGCGCTCTCTCTCTCTCTCTGCGCTCTCTCTGCGCTCTTTATTTCTCTCTCTCTGCGCTCTTTCTTTCTCTCTGCGCTCTTTCTTTCTCTTTCTCTCTCTCTGCGCTCTTTCTCTCTCTCTCTCTGCGCTCTTTCTCTCTCTCTCTCTGCGCTCTTTCTTTCTCTTTCTCTCTCTGCGCTCTTTCTCTCTGCGCTCTTTCTTTCTCTCTGCTCACTTTCTTTCTCTCTCTCTGCGCTCTTTCTCTCTCTCTGCGCTCTTTCTTTCTCTCTGCGCTCTTTCTTTCTCTCTCTGCGCTCTTTCTTTCTCTCTTTCTGCGCTCTTTCTCTCTCTCTCTCTGCGCTCTTTCTCTCTCTCTCTCTGCGCTCTTTCTCTCTCTCTCTCTGCGCTCTCTTTCTCTTTCTCTCTCTGCGCTCTTTCTTTCTCTTTCTCTCTCTGCGCTCTTTCTCTCTGCGCTCTTTCTTTCTCTCTGCGCACTTTCTTTCTCTCTCTTTGCGCTCTTTCTCTCTCTCTGCGCTCTTTCTTTCTCTCTGCGCACTTTCTTTCTCTCTCTCTGCGCTCTTTCTTTCTCTCTGCGCTCTCTCTCTCTGCGCTCTTTCTTTCTCTCTCTGCGCTCTTTCTTTCTCTCTCTCTGCGCTCTTTCTCTCTCTCTTTCTGCGCTCTTTCTTTCTCTTTCTCTCTCTGCGCTCTCTCTCTCTGCGCTCTCTCTCTCTCTGCGCTCTTTCTTTCTCGCTGCACTCTTTCTTTCTCTCTGCGCTCTTTTTTTCTCTCTTTGCACTCTTTTTTTCTCTCTTTGCGCTCTTTCTTTCTCTCTCTGCGCTCTTTCTTTCTCTGCGCTCTTTCTTTCTCTCTCTGCGCTCTTTATTTCTCTCTCTGCGCTCTCTCTCTCTGCGCTCTCTCTCTGCGCTCTCTCTCTGCGCTCTTTCTTTCTCTCTCTGTGCTGTTTCTTTCTCTCTCTGCGCTCTTTCTCTCTCTCTGCGCTCTTTCTCTCTCTCTGCGCTCTTTCTCTCTCTGCGCTCTTTCTCTCTCTGCGCTCTTTCTCTCTCTCTGCGCTCTTTCTCTCTCTCTGCGCTCTTTCTCTCTCTCTGCGTTCTTTCTCTCTCTCTGCGCTCTTTCTTTCTCTGTCTGCGCTCTTTCTTTCTCTGTCTGCGCTCTTTCTTTCTCTGTCTGCGCTCTTTCTTCCTCTCTCTCTCTCTGCGCTCTTTTTTTCTCTACGCTCTTTCTCTCTCTCTGCGCTCTTTCTTTCTATCTCTCTGCGCTCTCTCTCTCTGCGCTCTCTCTCTCTCTGCGCTCTCTCTCTGTCTGCGCTCTCTCTCTCTGCGCTCTTTCTCTCTCTCTCTGCACTCTTTCTCTCTCTATGTGCTCTTTCTTTCTCTCTGCGCTCTTTCTTTCTCTCTCTCTGCGCTCTTTCTTTCTCTCTCTCTCTGCGCTCTTTCTTTCTCTCTCTCTCTGCACTCTTTCTTTCTCTCTGCGCTCTTTCTCTCTCACTCTCTGCGCTCTTTCTTTCTCTCTCTGCGCTCTTTCTTTCTCTCTCTGCGCTCTTTATTTCTCTCTCTGCGCTCTTTATTTCTCTCTCTCTGCGCTCTTTCTTTCTCTCTCTCTGCGCTCTTTCTTTCTCTCTCTCTGCGCTCTTTCTTTCTCTCTCTCTGCGCTCTTTCTTTCTCTCTCTCTCTGCGCTCTTTCTTTCTCTCTGCGCTCTTTCTCTCTCACTCTCTGCGCTCTTTCTTTCTCTCTCTGCGCTCTTTCTTTCTCTCTGCACTCTTACTTTCTCTCTCTCTGCGCTCTTTCTTTCTCTCTCTCTGCGCTCTTTCTCTTTCTCTGCGCTCTTTCTCTCTCTCTGCGCTCTTTCTTTCTCTTTCTCTCTCTCTGCGCTCTTTCTCTCTCTCTCTCGGCGCTCTTTCTCTCTCTCTCTCTCTGCGCTCTTTCTTTCTCTTTCTCTCTCTGCGCTCTTTCTCTCTGTGCTCTTTCTTTCTCTCTGCGCACTTTCTTTCTCTCTCTCTGCGCTCTTTCTCTCTCTCTGCGCTCTTTCTCTCTGCGCTCTTTCTTTCTCTCTGCGCTCTTTCTTTCTCTCTGCACTCTCTCTCTCTGCGCTCTTTCTTTCTCTCTCTGCGCTCTTTCTCTCTCTCTCTGTGCGCTCTTTCTCTCTCTCTGCGCTCTTTCTTTCTCTTTCTCTCTCTGCGCTCTCTCTCTCTGCGCTCTCTCTCTCTGCGCTCTTTCTTTCTCGCTGCACTCTTTCTTTCTCTTTCTCTCTCTGCGCTCTCTCTCTCTGCGCTCTCTCTCTCTGCGCTCTTTCTTTCTCGCTGCACTCTTTCTTTCTCTCTGTGCTCTTTTTTTCTCTCTTTGCACTCTTTTTTTCTCTCTTTGCGCTCTTTCTTTCTCTCTCTGCGCTCTTTCTTTCTCTGCGCTCTTTCTTTCTCTCTCTGCGCTCTTTATTTCTCTCTCTGCGCTCTCTCTCTCTCTCTGCGCTCTCTCTCTGCGCTCTCTCTCTGCGCTCTTTCTTTCTCTCTCTGCGCTCTTTCTCTCTCTCTGTGCTCTTTCTCTCTCTGCGCTCTTTCTCTCTCTCTGCGCTCTTTCTCTCTCTCTGCGTTCTTTCTCTCTCTCTGCATTCTTTCTCTCTCTCTGCGCTCTTTCTTTCTCTGTCTGCGCTCTTTCTTTCTCTGTCTGCGCTCTTTCTTCCTCTCTCTCTCTCTGCGCTCTTTTTTTCTCTACGCTCTTTCTCTCTCTCTGCGCTCTTTCTTTCTCTCTCTCTGCGCTCTCTCTCTCTGCGCTCTCTCTCTCTGCGCTCTCTCTCTGTCTGCGCTCTCTCTCTCTGCGCTCTTTCTCTCTCTCTCTGCGCTCTTTCTCTCTCTATGTGCTCTTTCTTTCTCTCTGCGCTCTTTCTTTCTCTCTCTCTGCGCTCTTTCTTTCTCTCTCTCTCTGTGCTCTTTTTTTCTCTACGCTCTTTCTCTCTCTCTGCGCTCTTTCTTTCTCTCTCTCTGCGCTCTCTCTCTCTGCGCTCTCTCTCTCTGCGCTCTCTCTCTGTCTGCGCTCTCTCTCTCTGCGCTCTTTCTCTCTCTCTCTGCGCTCTTTCTCTCTCTATGTGCTCTTTCTTTCTCTCTCTGCGCTCTTTCTTTCTCTCTCTGCGCTCTTTATTTCTCTCTCTCTGCGCTCTTTGTCTCTCTCTGCGCTTTTTCTTTCTCTCTCTGCACTCTTTTTTTCTCTCTCTCTGTGCTCTTTCTCTCTCTCTGTGCTCTTTCTCTCTCTCTGCGCTCTTTCTTTCTCTCTGCGCTCTTCTCTCTCTGCGCTCTTTCTTTCTCTCTGCGCTCTTTCTTTCTCTCTGCGCTCTTTCTTTCTCTCTGCGCTCTTTCTCTCTCTGCGCTCTTTCTCTCTCTGCGCTCTTTCTCTCTCTGCGCTCTTTCTCTCTCTGCGCTCCTTCTCTCTCTGCGCTCTTTCTCTCTCTGCGCTCTTTCTCTCTCTGCGCTCTTTCTTTCTCTTTCTCTCTCTGCGCTCTCTCTCTCTCTCTGCGCTCTTTCTCTCTCTCTCTGCACTCTCTCTCTCTCTCTCTGCGCTCTTTCTTTCTCTTTCTCTCTCTGCGCTCTTTCTCTCTCTCGGCGCTCTTTCTTTCTTTCTCTCTGCGCTCTTTCTTTCTTTCTGCGCTCTTTTTTTCTCTCTTTGCGCTCTTTCTTTCTCTCTCTGCGCTCTTTCTTTCTCTCTCTCTGCGCTCTTTCTTTCTCTGCGCTCTTTCTTTCTCTCTGCGCTCTTTATTTCTCTCTCTGCGCTCTCTCTCTCTCTCTGCGCTCTCTCTGCGCTCTTTATTTCTCTCTCTCTGCGCTCTTTCTTTCTCTCTGCGCTCTTTCTTTCTCTTTCTCTCTCTCTGCGCTCTTTCTCTCTCTCTCTCTGCGCTCTTTCTCTCTCTCTCTCTGCGCTCTTTCTTTCTCTTTCTCTCTCTGCGCTCTTTCTCTCTGCGCTCTTTCTTTCTCTCTGCGCACTTTCTTTCTCTCTCTCTGCGCTCTTTCTCTCTCTCTGCGCTCTTTCTTTCTCTCTGCGCTCTTTCTTTCTCTCTCTGCGCTCTTTCTTTCTCTCTTTCTGCGCTCTTTCTCTCTCTCTCTCTGCGCTCTTTCTCTCTCTCTCTCTGCGCTCTTTCTCTCTCTCTCTCTGTGCTCTTTCTTTCTCTTTCTCTCTCTGCGCTCTTTCTTTCTCTTTCTCTCTCTGCGCTCTTTCTCTCTGCGCTCTTTCTTTCTCTCTGCGCACTTTCTTTCTCTCTCTTTGCGCTCTTTCTCTCTCTCTGCGCTCTTTCTTTCTCTCTGCGCACTTTCTTTCTCTCTCTCTGCGCTCTTTCTTTCTCTCTGCGCTCTCTCTCTCTGCGCTCTTTCTTTCTCTCTCTGCGCTCTTTCTTTCTCTCTCTCTGCGCTCTTTCTCTCTCTCTTTCTGCGCTCTTTCTTTCTCTTTCTCTCTCTGCGCTCTCTCTCTCTGCGCTCTCTCTCTCTGCGCTCTTTCTTTCTCGCTGCACTCTTTCTTTCTCTCTGCGCTCTTTTTTTCTCTCTTTGCACTCTTTTTTTCTCTCTTTGCGCTCTTTCTTTCTCTCTCTGCGCTCTTTCTTTCTCTGCGCTCTTTCTTTCTCTCTCTGCGCTCTTTATTTCTCTCTCTGCGCTCTCTCTCTCTCTCTGCGCTCTCTCTCTGCGCTCTCTCTCTGCGCTCTTTCTTTCTCTCTCTGCGCTGTTTCTTTCTCTCTCTGCGCTCTTTCTCTCTCTCTGCGCTCTTTCTCTCTCTGCGCTCTTTCTCTCTCTGCGCTCTTTCTCTCTCTCTGCGCTCTTTCTCTCTCTCTGCGCTCTTTCTCTCTCTCTGCGTTCTTTCTCTCTCTCTGCGCTCTTTCTTTCTCTGTCTGCGCTCTTTCTTTCTCTGTCTGCGCTCTTTCTTTCTCTGTCTGCGCTCTTTCTTCCTCTCTCTCTCTCTGCGCTCTTTTTTTCTCTACGCTCTTTCTCTCTCTCTGCGCTCTTTCTTTCTATCTCTCTGCGCTCTCTCTCTCTGCGCTCTCTCTCTCTCTGCGCTCTCTCTCTGTCTGCGCTCTCTCTCTCTGCGCTCTTTCTCTCTCTCTCTGCACTCTTTCTCTCTCTATGTGCTCTTTCTTTCTCTCTGCGCTCTTTCTTTCTCTCTCTCTGCGCTCTTTCTTTCTCTCTCTCTCTGCGCTCTTTCTTTCTCTCTCACTCTCTGCGCTCTTTCTTTCTCTCTCTGCGCTCTTTCTTTCTCTCTCTGCGCTCTTTATTTCTCTCTCTGCGCTCTTTATTTCTCTCTCTCTGCGCTCTTTCTTTCTCTCTCTCTGCGCTCTTTCTTTCTCTCTCTCTGCGCTCTTTCTTTCTCTCTCTCTCTGCGCTCTTTCTTTCTCTCTCTCTCTGCGCTCTTTCTTTCTCTCTGCGCTCTTTCTCTCTCACTCTCTGCGCTCTTTCTTTCTCTCTCTGCGCTCTTTCTTTCTCTCTCTGCGCTCTTTATTTCTCTCTCTCTGCGCTCTTTGTCTCTCTCTGCGCTTTTTCTTTCTCTCTCTGCACTCTTTTTTTCTCTCTCTCTGTGCTCTTTCTCTCTCTCTGCGCTCTTTCTCTCTCTCTGCGCTCTTTCTTTCTCTCTGCGCTCTTCTCTCTCTGCGCTCTTTCTTTCTCTCTGCGCTCTTTCTTTCTCTCTGCGCTCTTTCTTTCTCTCTGCGCTCTTTCTTTCTCTCTGCGCTCTTTCTCTCTCTGCGCTCTTTCTCTCTCTGCGCTCTTTCTCTCTCTGCGCTCTTTCTTTCTCTTTCTCTCTCTGCGCTCTCTCTCTCTCTCTGCGCTCTTTCTCTCTCTCTCTGCACTCTCTCTCTCTCTCTCTGCGCTCTTTCTTTCTCTTTCTATCTCTGCGCTCTCTCTCTGCGCTCTTTCTTTCTCTCTCTGCGCTGTTTCTTTCTCTCTCTGCGCTCTTTCTCTCTCTCTGCGCTCTTTCTCTCTCTGCGCTCTTTCTCTCTCTGCGCTCTTTCTCTCTCTCTGCGCTCTTTCTCTCTCTCTGCGCTCTTTCTCTCTCTCTGCGTTCTTTCTCTCTCTCTGCGCTCTTTCTTTCTCTGTCTGCGCTCTTTCTTTCTCTGTCTGCGCTCTTTCTTCCTCTCTCTCTCTCTGCGCTCATTTTTTCTCTACGCTCTTTCTCTCTCTCTGCGCTCTTTCTTTCTCTCTCTCTGCGCTCTCTCTCTCTGCGCTCTCTCTCTCTGCGCTCTCTCTCTGTCTGCGCTCTTTCTTTCTCTCTGCGCTCTTTCTCTCTCTGCGCACTTTCTCTCTCTGCCCTCTTTCTTTCTCTTTCTCTCTCTCTGCGCTCTTTCTCTCTCTCTCTCGGCGCTCTTTCTCTCTCTCTCTCTCTGCGCTCTTTCTTTTTCTTTCTCTATCTCTCTCTGCGCTCTCTCTCTCTGCGCTCTTTCTTTCTCTCTGCGCTCTTTCTTTCTTTCTCTCTGCGCTCTTTTTTTCTCTCTTTGCGCTCTTTTTCTCTCTCTCTGCGCTCTTTCTTTCTCTCTCTCTGCGCTCTTTCTTTCTCTGCGCTCTTTATTTCTCTCTCTGCGCTTTTTATTTCTCTCTCTACGCTCTTTATTTCTCTCTCTGCGCTCTTTATTTCTCTCTCTGCGCTTTTTATTTCTCTCTCTGCGCTCTTTATTTCTCTCTCTGCGCTCTTTATTTCTCTCTATGCGCTCTTTCTTTCTCTCTCTCTGCGCTCTTTCTTTCTCTCTCTCTGTGCTCTTTCTCTCTCTCTGTGCTCTTTCTCTCTCTCTGTGCTCTTTCTCTCTCTCTGTGCTCTTTCTCTCTCTCTGCGCTCTTTCTTTCTCTCTGCGCTCTTTCTCTCTCTCTGCGCTCTTTCTCCCTCTTTGCACTCTTTCTTTCTCTCTCTGCGCTCTTTCTTTCTCTCTCTCTCTGCGCTCTTTCTTTCTCTCTCTCTGTGCTCTCTCTCTCTCTCGCTGCGCTCTTTCTCTCTCTCTCTGCGCTCTTTCTTTCACTCTCTGCGCTCTTTCTTTCTCTCTCTCTGCGCTCTTTCTTTCTCTCTCTCTGCGCTCTTTCTTTCTCTCTGCGCTCTTTCTTTCTCTCTGCGCACTTTCTTTCTCTCTGCTCTCTTTCTCTCTCTCTGCTCTCTTTCTTTCTCTCTGCGCTCTTTCTTTCTCTCTGCGCTCTCTCTCTCTCTGCGCTCTCTATCTCTCTGCGCTCTCTCTCTCTCTGCACTCTCTCTCTTTCTGCGCTCTCTCTCTCTCTGCGCTCTCTCTCTCTGCGCTCTCTCTCTGCGCTCTCTCTCTGCGCTCTTTCTTTCTCTCTCTCTGCGCTCTTTCTCTCTCTCTGCGCTCTTTCTTTCTCTCTCTCTGCGCTCTTTCTTCCTCTCTCTGCGCTCTTTCTTTCTCTGCGCTTTTTCTTTCTCTCTCTCTCTCTGCGCTCTTTCTTTCTTTCTCTCTGCGCTCTTTCTTTCTCTCTGCACTCTTACTTTCTCTCTCTCTGCGCTCTTTCTTTCTCTCCCTCTGCGCTCTTTCTCTCTCTCTCTCTCTGCGCTCTTTCTCTCTCTCTGCGCTCTTTCTCTCTCTCTGCGCTCTTTCTTTCTCTTTCTCTCTCTCTGCGCTCTTTCTCTCTCTCTCTCTGCGCTCTTTCTCTCTCTCTCTCTGCGCTCTTTCTTTCTCTTTCTCTCTCTGCATTCTCTCTCTGCGCTCTTTCTTTCTCTCTGCGCACTTTCTTTCTCTCTCTCTGCGCTCTTTCTTTCTCTCTGCGCTCTTTCTCTCTCTCTGCTCTCTTTCTCTCTCTCTCTCTGCGCTCTTTCTTTCTCTCTGCGCTCTTTCTCTCTTTGCGCTCTTTCTCTCTCTGCGCTCTTTCTTTCTCTTTCTCTCTCTGCGCTCTTTCTCTTTCTCTGCGCTCTCTCTCTCTCTCTGCGCTCTTTCTCTCTCTCTCTGCGCTCTTTCTTCCTCTCTCTCTGCGCGCTCTCTCTCTCTCTCTGCGCTCTTTCTTTCTCTCTCTGCGCTCTTTCTTTCTCTCTCTCTCTGCGCTCTTTCTTTCTTTCTCTCTGCGCTCTTTCTCTCTCTCTCTGCGCTCTTTCTTTCTCTCTCTCTGCGCTCTTTCTTTCTCTCTGCGCTCTTTCTTTCTCTCTGCGCACTTTCTTTCTCTCTGCTCTCTTTCTCTCTCTCTGCGCTCTTTCTTTCTCTCTCTGCGCTCTTTCTTTCTCTTTCTCTCTCTCTGCGCTCTTTCTCTCTTTCTCTATCTCTCTCTGCGCTCTTTCTTTCTCTTTCTCTCTCTGCGCTCTTTCTTTCTCTTTCTCTCTCTGCGCTCTCTCTCTCTGCGCTCTTTCTTTCTCTCTTTGCGCTCTTTCTTTCTCTCTCTGCGCTCTTTCTTTCTCTCTCTCTGCGCTCTTTCTTTCTCTGCGCTCTTTCTTTCTCTCTCTCTGCGCTCTTTCTTTCTCTGCGCTCTTTCTTTCTCTCTCTGCGCTCTTTCTTTCTCTCTCTGCGCTCTTTATTTCTCTCTCTGCGCTTTTTCTCTCTCTCTGCGCTCTTTCTTTCTCTCTCTCTGCGCTCTTTCTTTCTTTCTCTCTCTGCGCTCTTTCTTTCTCTCTCTGTGCTCTTTCTTTCTCTGCGCTCTCTCTCTCTGCGCTCTTTCTTCCTCTCTCTCTCTCTGCGCTCTTTTTTTCTCTACGCTCTTTCTCTCTCTCTGCGCTCTTTCTTTCTTTCTCTCTCTCTGCGCTCTCTCTCTCTCTCTGCGCTCTCTCTCTCTCTGCGCTCTCTCTCTGTCTGCGCTCTCTCTCTGTCTGCGCTCTCTCTCTGTGCTCTCTTTTTATCTCTGCGCTCTTTCTCTCTCTCTGCGCTCTTTCTCTCTCTATGTGCTCTTTCTTTCTCTCTGTGCTCTTTCTTTCTCTCTCTCTGCGCTCTTTCTTCCTCTCTCTCTCTGCGCTCTTTCTTTCTCTCACTGCGCTCTTTTTTTCTCTCTCTCTCTGCGCTCTTTCTTTCTCTCTCTCTCTGCGCTCTTTCTTTCTCTCTGCGCTCTTTCTCTCTCACTCTCTGCGCTCTTTCTTTCTCTCTCTGCGCTCTTTCTTTCTCTCTCTGCGCTTTTTCTTTCTCTCTCTGCGCTCTTTCTTTCTCTCTCTCCGCGCTCTTTGTCTCTCTCTGCGCTTTTTCTTTCTCTCTCTGCGCTCTTTTTTTCTCTACGCTCTTTCTCTCTCTCTGCGCTCTTTCTTTCTTTCTCTCTCTCTGCGCTCTCTCTCTGCGCTCTCTCTCTCTGCGCTCTCTCTCTGTCTGCGCTCTCTCTCTGTCTGCGCTCTCTCTCTGTGCTCTCTTTTTCTCTCTGCGCTCTTTCTCTCTCTCTCTGCGCTCTTTCTCTCTCTATGTGCTCTTTCTTTCTCTCTGTGCTCTTTCTTTCTCTCTGTGCTCTTTCTTTCTCTCTCTCTGCGCTCTTTCTTCCTCTCTCTCTCTGCGCTCTTTCTTTCTCTCTCTGCGCTCTTTTTTTCTCTCTCTCTCTGCGCTCTTTCTTTCTCTCTCTCTCTGCGCTCTTTCTTTCTCTCTGCGCTCTTTCTCTCTCACTCTCTGCGCTCTTTCTTTCTCTCTCTGCGCTCTTTCTTTCTCTCTCTGCGCTTTTTCTTTCTCTCTCTGCGCTCTTTCTTTCTCTCTCTCCGCGCTCTTTGTCTCTCTCTGCGCTTTTTCTCTCTCTCTCTCTGCGCTCTTTTTTTCTCTCTCTGCGCTCTTTCTCTCTCTCTGCGCTCTTTCTCTCTCTCTGCGCTCTTTCTCTCTCTTCTGCGCTCTTTCTCTCTCTCTGCGCTCTTTCTCTCTCTCTGCGCTCTTTCTCTCTCTCTGCGCTCTTTCTCTCTCTCTGCGCTCTTTCTCTCTCTCTGCGCTCTTTCTCTCTCTCTGCGCTCTTTCTCTCTCTCTCTCTGCGCTCTTTCTCTCTCTGCGCTCTTTCTTTCTCTTTCTCTCTCTGCGCTCTTTCTCTTTCTCTGCGCTCTTTCTCTCTCTCTCTGCGCTCTCTCTCTCTCTGCGCTCTCTCTCTCTCTCTGCGCTCTCTCTCTCTCTGCGCTCTCTCTCTCTCTGCGCTCTCTCTCTCTGCGCTCTCTCTCTCTCTGCGCTCTCTCTCTCTCTCTCTGCGCTCTTTCTTTCTCTCTCTCTGCGCTCTTTCTCTCTCTCTGCGCTCTTTCTTTCTCTCTCTCTGCGCTCTTTCTTCCTCTCTCTGCGCTCTTTCTTTCTCTGCGCTTTTTCTTTCTCTCTCTCTCTCTCTGCGCTCTTTCTTTCTTTCTCTCTGCACTCTTTCTTTCTCTCTGCACTCTTACTTTCTCTCTCTCTGCGCTCTTTCTTTCTCTCTCTCTGCGCTCTTTGTCTCTCTCTGCGCTCTTTCTCTCTCTCTCTCTCTGCGCTCTTTCTTTCTCTTTCTCTCTCTGCGCTCTTTCTCTCTGTGCTCTTTCTTTCTCTCTGCGCACTTTCTTTCTCTCTCTCTGCGCTCTTTCTCTCTCTCTGCGCTCTTTCTCTCTGCGCTCTTTCTTTCTCCCTGCGCTCTTTCTTTCTCTCTGCGCTCTCTCTCTCTGCGCTCTTTCTTTCTCTCTCTGCGCTCTTTCTCTCTCTCTCTCTGTGCGCTCTTTCTCTCTCTCTCTGCGCTCTTTCTTTCTCTTTCTCTCTCTGCGCTCTTTCTTTCTCTTTCTCTCTCTGCGCTCTTTCTCTCTGCGCTCTTTCTTTCTCTCTGCGCACTTTCTTTCTCTCTCTCTGCGCTCTTTCTCTCTCTCTGCGCTTTTTCTTTCTCTCTGCGCTCTCTCTCTGCGCTCTTTCTTTCTCTCTCTGCGCTCTTTCTCTCTCTCTCTCTGCGCTCTTTCTCTCTCTCTCTCTGCGCTCTTTCTTTCTCTTTCTCTCTCTGCGCTCTCTCTCTCTGCGCTCTTTCTTTCTCTCTGCGCTCTTTTTTTCTCTCTTTGCTCTCTTTTTTTCTCTCTTTGCGCTCTTTCTTTCTCTCTCTGCGCTCTTTCTTTCTCTATGCGCTCATTCTTTCTCTGCGCTCTTTCTTTCTCTCTGCGCTCTTTATTTCTCTCTCTGCGCTCTCTCTCTCTGCGCTCTCTCTGCGCTCTTTCTTTCTCTCTCTCTGCGCTCTTTCTATCTCTCTGCGCTCTTTCTTTCTCTTTCTCTCTCTCTGTGCTCTTTCTCTCTCTGCGCTCTTTCTCTTTCTCTCTCTGCGCTCTTTCTCTCTGCGCACTTTCTTTCTCTCTCTCTGCGCTCTTTCTCTCTCTCTGCGCTCTTTCTTTCTCTCTGCGCTCTTTCTTTCTCTCTCTGCGCTCTTTCTTTCTCTCTTTCTGCGCTCTTTCTCTCTCTCTCTCTGCGCTCTTTCTCTCTCTCTCTCTGCGCTCTTTCTCTCTCTCTCTCTGCGCTCTTTCTTTCTCTTTCTCTCTCTGCGCTCTTTCTTTCTCTTTCTCTCTCTGCGCTCTTTCTCTCTGCGCTCTTTCTTTCTCTCTGCGCACTTTCTTTCTCTCTCTTTGCGCTCTTTCTCTCTCTCTGCGCTCTTTCTTTCTCTCTGTGCACTTTCTTTCTCTCTCTCTGCGCTCTTTCTTTCTCTCTGCACTCTCTCTCTCTGCGCTCTTTCTTTCTCTCTCTGCGCTCTTTCTTTCTCTCTCTCTGCGCTCTTTCTCTCTCTCTTTCTGCGCTCTTTCTTTCTCTTTCTCTCTCTGCGCTCTCTCTCTCTGCGCTCTCTCTCTCTGCGCTCTTTCTTTCTCGCTGCACTCTTTCTTTCTCTCTGCGCTCTTTTTTTCTCTCTTTGCACTCTTTTTTTCTCTCTTTGCGCTCTTTCTTTCTCTCTCTGCGCTCTTTCTTTCTCTGCGCTCTTTCTTTCTCTCTCTGCGCTCTTTATTTCTCTCTCTGCGCTCTCTCTCTCTGCGCTCTCTCTCTGCGCTCTTTCTTTCTCTCTCTGCGCTGTTTCTTTCTCTCGCTGCGCTCTTTCTCTCTCTCTGCGCTCTTTCTCTCTCTCTGCGCTCTTTCTCTCTCTCTGTGCTCTTTCTCTCTCTGCGCTCTTTCTCTCTCTGCGCTCTTTCTCTCTCTGCGCTCTTTCTCTCTCTCTGCGCTCTTTCTCTCTCTCTGCGTTCTTTCTCTCTCTCTGCGTTCTTTCTCTCTCTCTGCGCTCTTTCTTTCTCTGTCTGCGCTCTTTCTTTCTCTGTCTGCGCTCTTTCTTCCTCTCTCTCTGCGCTCTTTTTTCTCTACGCTCTTTCTCTCTCTCTGCGCTCTTTCTTTCTCTCTCTCTGCGCTCTCTCTCTCTGCGCTCTCTCTCTCTGCGCTCTCTCTCTGTCTGCGCTCTCTCTCTCTGAGCTCTTTCTCTCTCTGCGCTCTTTCTCTCTCTATGTGCTCTTTCTTTCTCTCTGCGCTCTTTCTTTCTCTCTCTCTGCGCTCTTTCTTTCTCTCTCTCTCTGCGCTCTTTCTTTCTCTCTCTCTCTGCGCTCTTTCTTTCTCTCTGCGCTCTTTCTCTCTCACTCTCTGCGCTCTTTCTTTCTCTTTCTCTCTCTGCGCTCTTTCTCTTTCTCTGCGCTCTTTCTCTCTCTCTCTGCGCTCTCTCTCTCTCTCTGCGCTCTTTCTTTCTCTCTCTGCGCTCTTTCTTTCTCTCTCTCTCTGCGCTCTTTCTTTCTTTCTCTCTGCGCTCTTTCTCTCTCTCTCTGCGCTCTTTCTTTCTCTCTCTGCGCTCTTTCTTTCTCTCTCTCTGCTCTCTTTCTCTCTCTCTGCGCTCTTTCTCTCTCTCTGCGCTATCTCTCTCTCTGCGCTCTCCCTCTCTCTGCGCTCTCTCTCTCTGCGCTCTCTCTCTCTGCGCTCTCTCTCTCTGCGCTCTCTCTCTCTGCGCTCTCTCTCTCTCTGCGCTCTCTCACTCTCTGCGCTCTCTCTCTCTCTGCGCTCTCTCTCTCTCTGCGCTCTCTCTCTCTGCGCTCTCTCTCTCTCTGCGCTCTCTCTCTCTCTGCGCTCTCTCTCTCTCTGCGCTCTCTCTCTCTCTGCGCTCTCTCTCTCTCTGCGCTCTCTCTCTCTCTGCGCTCTCTCTCTCTGCGCTCTCTCTCTCTCTGCGCTCTCTCTCTCTCTGCGCTCTCTCTCTCTCTCTGCGCTCTTTCTTTCTCTCTCTCTGCGCTCTTTCTCTCTCTCTGCGCTCTTTCTTTCTCTCTCTCTGCACTCTTTCTTTCTCTCTGCACTCTTACTTTCTCTCTCTCTGCGCTCTTTCTTTCTCTCTCTCTGCGCTCTTTCTCTTTCTCTGCGCTCTTTCTCTCTCTCTGCGCTCTTTCTTTCTCTTTCTCTCTCTCTGCGCTCTTTCTCTCTCTCTCTCGGCGCTCTTTCTCTCTCTCTCTCTCTGCGCTCTTTCTTTCTCTTTCTCTCTCTGCGCTCTTTCTCTCTGTGCTCTTTCTTTCTCTCTGCGCACTTTCTTTCTCTCTCTCTGCGCTCTTTCTCTCTCTCTGCGCTCTTTCTCTCTGCGCTCTTTCTTTCTCTCTGCGCTCTTTCTTTCTCTCTGCACTCTCTCTCTCTGCGCTCTTTCTTTCTCTCTCTGCGCTCTTTCTCTCTCTCTCTGTGCGCTCTTTCTCTCTCTCTGCGCTCTTTCTTTCTCTTTCTCTCTCTGCGCTCTTTCTTTCTCTTTCTCTCTCTGCGCTCTTTCTCTCTGCACTCTTTCTTTCTCTCTGCACACTTTCTTTCTCTCTCTCTGCGCTCTTTCTCTCTCTCTGCGCTCTTTCTTTCTCTCTGCGCTCTCTCTCTGCGCTCTTTCTTTCTCTCTCTGCGCTCTTTCTCTCTCTCTCTGCGCTCTTTCTCTCTCTCTCTCTGCGCTCTTTCTTTCTCTTTCTCTCTCTGCGCTCTCTCTCTCTCTGCGCTCTTTCTTTCTCTCTGCGCTCTTTTTTTCTCTCTTTGCGCTCTTTTTTTCTCTCTTTGCGCTCTTTCTTTCTCTCTCTGCGCTCTTTCTTTCTCTATGCGCTCTTTCTTTCTCTGCGCTCTTTCTTTCTCTCTGCGCTCTTTATTTCTCTCTCTGCGCTCTCTCTCTCTCTCTGCGCTCTCTCTGCGCTCTTTCTTTCTCTCTCTCTGCGCTCTTTCTTTCTCTCTGCGCTCTTTCTTTCTCTTTCTCTCTCTCTGCGCTCTTTCTCTTTCTCTCTCTGCGCTCTTTCTCTCTCTCTCTCTGCGCTCTTTCTTTCTCTTTCTCTCTCTGCGCTCTTTCTCTCTGCGCTCTTTCTTTCTCTCTGCGCTCTTTCTTTCTCTCTCTGCGCTCTTTCTTTCTCTCTTTCTGCGCTCTTTCTCTCTCTCGCTCTGCGCTCTTTCTCTCTCTCTCTCTGTGCTCTTTCTCTCTCTCTCTCTGCGCTCTTTCTTTCTCTTTCTCTCTCTGCGCTCTTTCTTTCTCTTTCTCTCTCTGCGCTCTTTCTCTCTGCGCTCTTTCTTTCTCTCTGCGCACTTTCTTTCTCTCTCTTTGCGCTCTTTCTCTCTCTCTGCGCTCTTTCTTTCTCTCTGCGCACTTTCTTTCTCTCTCTCTGCGCTCTTTCTTTCTCTCTGCGCTCTCTCTCTCTGCGCTCTTTCTTTCTCTCTCTGCTCTCTTTCTTTCTCTCTCTCTGCGCTCTTTCTCTCTCTCTTTCTGCGCTCTTTCTTTCTCTTTCTCTCTCTGCGCTCTCTCTCTCTGCGCTCTCTCTCTCTGCGCTCTTTCTTTCTCGCTGCACTCTTTCTTTCTCTCTGTGCTCTTTTTTTCTCTCTTTGCACTCTTTTTTTCTCTCTTTGCGCTCTTTCTTTCTCTCTCTGCGCTCTTTCTTTCTCTGCGCTCTTTCTTTCTCTCTCTGCGCTCTTTATTTCTCTCTCTGCGCTCTCTCTCTCTCTCTGCGCTCTCTCTCTGCGCTCTCTCTCTGCGCTCTTTCTTTCTCTCTCTGCGCTGTTTCTTTCTCTCGCTGCGCTCTTTCTCTCTCTCTGCGCTCTTTCTCTCTCTCTGCGCTCTTTCTCTCTCTCTGTGCTCTTTCTCTCTCTGCGCTCTTTCTCTCTCTGCGCTCTTTCTCTCTCTGCGCTCTTTCTCTCTCTCTGCGTTCTTTCTCTCTCTCTGCATTCTTTCTCTCTCTCTGCGCTCTTTCTTTCTCTGTCTGCGCTCTTTCTTTCTCTGTCTGCGCTCTTTCTTCCTCTCTCTCTCTCTGCGCTCTTTTTTTCTCTACGCTCTTTCTCTCTCTCTGCGCTCTTTCTTTCTCTCTCTCTGCGCTCTCTCTCTCTGCGCTCTCTCTCTCTGCGCTCTCTCTCTGTCTGCGCTCTCTCTCTGTCTGCGCTCTTTCTCTCTCTATGTGCTCTTTCTTTCTCTCTGCGCTCTTTCTTTCTCTCTCTCTGCGCTCTTTCTTTCTCTCTCTCTCTGCGCTCTTTCTTTCTCTCTCTCTCTGCGCTCTTTCTTTCTCTCTGCGCTCTTTCTCTCTCACTCTCTGCGCTTTTTCTTTCTCTCTCTGCGCTCTTTCTTTCTCTCTCTGCGCTCTTTATTTCTCTCTCTCTGCGCTCTTTGTCTCTCTCTGCGCTTTTTCTTTCTCTCTCTGCACTCTTTTTTTCTCTCTCTCTGTGCTCTTTCTCTCTCTCTGCGCTCTTTCTCTCTCTCTGCGCTCTTTCTTTCTCTCTGCGCTCTTCTCTCTCTGCGCTCTTTCTTTCTCTCTGCGCTCTTTCTTTCTCTCTGCGCTCTTTCTTTCTCTCTGCGCTCTTTCTCTCTCTGCGCTCTTTCTCTCTCTGCGCTCTTTCTCTCTCTGCGCTCTTTCTCTCTCTGCGCTCTTTCTCTCTCTGCGCTCCTTCTCTCTCTGCGCTCTTTCTCTCTCTGCGCTCTTTCTCTCTCTGCGCTCTTTCTTTCTCTTTCTCTCTCTGCGCTCTCTCTCTCTCTCTGCGCTCTTTCTCTCTCTCTCTGCACTCTCTCTCTCTCTCTCTGCGCTCTTTCTTTCTCTTTCTCTCTCTGCGCTCTTTCTCTCTCTCGGCGCTCTTTCTTTCTTTCTCTCTGCGCTCTTTCTTTCTTTCTGCGCTCTTTTTTTCTCTCTTTGCGCTCTTTCTTTCTCTCTCTGCGCTCTTTCTTTCTCTCTCTCTGCGCTCTTTCTTTCTCTGCGCTCTTTCTTTCTCTCTGCGCTCTTTATTTCTCTCTCTGCGCTCTCTCTCTCTCTCTGCGCTCTCTCTGCGCTCTTTATTTCTCTCTCTCTGCGCTCTTTCTTTCTCTCTGCGCTCTTTCTTTCTCTTTCTCTCTCTCTGCGCTCTTTCTCTCTCTCTCTCTGCGCTCTTTCTCTCTCTCTCTCTGCGCTCTTTCTTTCTCTTTCTCTCTCTGCGCTCTTTCTCTCTGCGCTCTTTCTTTCTCTCTGCGCACTTTCTTTCTCTCTCTCTGCGCTCTTTCTCTCTCTCTGCGCTCTTTCTTTCTCTCTGCGCTCTTTCTTTCTCTCTCTGCGCTCTTTCTTTCTCTCTTTCTGCGCTCTTTCTCTCTCTCTCTCTGCGCTCTTTCTCTCTCTCTCTCTGCGCTCTTTCTCTCTCTCTCTCTGCGCTCTTTCTTTCTCTTTCTCTCTATGCGCTCTTTCTTTCTCTTTCTCTCTCTGCGCTCTTTCTCTCTGCGCTCTTTCTTTCTCTCTGCGCACTTTCTTTCTCTCTCTTTGCGCTCTTTCTCTCTCTCTGCGCTCTTTCTTTCTCTCTGCGCACTTTCTTTCTCTCTCTCTGCTCTCTTTCTTTCTCTCTGCGCTCTCTCTCTCTGCGCTCTTTCTTTCTCTCTCTGCGCTCTTTCTTTCTCTCTCTCTGCGCTCTTTCTCTCTCTCTTTCTGCGCTCTTTCTTTCTCTCTGCGCTCTCTCTCTCTGCGCTCTTTCTTTCTCGCTGCACTCTTTCTTTCTCTCTGCGCTCTTTTTTTCTCTCTTTGCACTCTTTTTTTCTCTCTTTGCGCTCTTTCTTTCTCTCTCTGCGCTCTTTCTTTCTCTGCGCTCTTTCTTTCTCTCTCTGCGCTCTTTATTTCTCTCTCTGCGCTCTCTCTCTCTCTCTGCGCTCTCTCTCTGCGCTCTCTCTCTGCGCTCTTTCTTTCTCTCTCTGCGCTGTTTCTTTCTCTCTCTGCGCTCTTTCTCTCTCTCTGCGCTCTTTCTCTCTCTCTGCGCTCTTTCTCTCTCTGCGCTCTTTCTCTCTCTGCGCTCTTTCTCTCTCTCTGCGTTCTTTCTCTCTCTCTGCGCTCTTTCTTTCTCTGTCTGCGCTCTTTCTTTCTCTGTCTGCGCTCTTTCTTTCTCTGTCTGCGCTCTTTCTTCCTCTCTCTCTCTCTGCGCTCTTTTTTTCTCTACGCTCTATCTCTCTCTCTGCGCTCTTTCTTTCTCTCTCTCTGCGCTCTCTCTCTCTGCGCTCTCTCTCTCTGCGCTCTCTCTCTGTCTGCGCTCTCTCTCTCTGCGCTCTTTCTCTCTTTCTCTGCACTCTTTCTCTCTCTATGTGCTCTTTCTTTCTCTCTGCGCTCTTTCTTTCTCTCTCTCTGCGCTCTTTCTTTCTCTCTCTCTCTGCGCTCTTTCTTTCTCTCTCTCTCTGCGCTCTTTCTTTCTCTCTGCGCTCTTTCTCTCTCACTCTCTGCGCTCTTTCTTTCTCTCTCTGCGCTCTTTCTTTCTCTCTCTGCGCTCTTTATTTCTCTCTCTGCGCTCTTTATTTCTCTCTCTCTGCGCTCTTTCTTTCTCTCTCTCTGCGCTCTTTCTTTCTCTCTCTCTCTCTCTGCGCTCTTTCTTTCTCTCTCTCTCTGCGCTCTTTCTTTCTCTCTGCGCTCTTTCTCTCTCACTCTCTGCGCTCTTTCTTTCTCTCTCTGCGCTCTTTCTTTCTCTCTCTGCGCTCTTTATTTCTCTCTCTCTGCGCTCTTTGTCTCTCTCTGCGCTTTTTCTTTCTCTCTCTGCACTCTTTTTTTCTCTCTCTCTGTGCTCTTTCTCTCTCTCTGCGCTCTTTCTCTCTCTCTGCGCTCTTTCTTTCTCTCTGCGCTCTTCTCTCTCTGCGCTCTTTCTTTCTCTCTGCGCTCTTTCTTTCTCTCTGCGCTCTTTCTTTCTCTCTGCGCTCTTTCTTTCTCTCTGCGCTCTTTCTCTCTCTGCGCTCTTTCTCTCTCTGCGCTCTTTCTCTCTCTGCGCTCTTTCTTTCTCTTTCTCTCTCTGCGCTCTCTCTCTCTCTCTGCGCTCTTTCTCTCTCTCTCTGCACTCTCTCTCTCTCTCTGCGCTCTTTCTTTCTCTTTCTCTCTCTGCGCTCTCTCTCTGCGCTCTTTCTTTCTCTCTCTGCGCTGTTTCTTTCTCTCTCTGCGCTCTTTCTCTCTCTCTGCGCTCTTTCTCTCTCTGCGCTCTTTCTCTCTCTGCGCTCTTTCTCTCTCTGCGCTCTTTCTCTCTCTCTGCGCTCTTTCTCTCTCTCTGCGCTCTTTCTCTCTCTATGCATTCTTTCTCTCTCTCTGCGCTCTTTCTTTCTCTGTCTGCGCTCTTTCTTCCTCTCTCTCTCTCTGCGCTCTTTTTTTCTCTATGCTCTTTCTCTCTCTCTGCGCTCTTTCTTTCTCTCTCTCTGCGCTCTCTCTCTCTGCACTCTCTCTCTCTGCGCTCTCTCTCTGTCTGCGCTCTTTCTTTCTCTCTGCGCTCTTTCTCTCTCTGCGCACTTTCTCTCTCTGCGCTCTTTCTCTCTCTCTCTCGGCGCTCTTTCTCTCTCTCTCTCTCTGCGCTCTTTCTTTTTCTTTCTCTATCTCTCTCTGCGCTCTCTCTCTCTGCGCTCTTTCTTTCTCTCTGCGCTCTTTCTTTCTTTCTCTCTGCGCTCTTTTTTTCTCTCTTTGCGCTCTTTTTCTCTCTCTCTGCGCTCTTTCTTTCTCTCTCTCTGCGCTCGTTCTTTCTCTGCGCTCTTTATTTCTCTCTCTGCGCTTTTTATTTCTCTCTCTATGCTCTTTATTTCTCTCTCTGCGCTCTTTATTTCTCTCTCTGCGCTTTTTATTTCTCTCTCTGCGCTCTTTATTTCTCTCTCTGCGCTCTTTATTTCTCTCTCTGCGCTCTTTCTTTCTCTCTCTCTGCGCTCTTTCTTTCTCTCTCTCTGTGCTCTTTCTCTCTCTCTGTGCTCTTTCTCTCTCTCTGCGCTCTTTCTCTCTCTCTGCGCTCTTTCTCTCTCTCTGCGCTCTTTCTCTCTCTCTGCGCTCTTTCTCCCTCTTTGCACTCTTTCTTTCTCTCTCTGCGCTCTTTCTTTCTCTCTCTCTCTGTGCTCTTTCTTTCTCTCTCTCTGTGCTCTCTCTCTCTCTCGCTGCGCTCTTTCTCTCTCTCTCTGCGCTCTTTCTTTCTCTCTGCGCACTTTCTTTCTCTCTGCTCTCTTTCTCTCTCTCTGCTCTCTTTCTTTCTCTCTGCGCTCTTTCTTTCTCTCTGCGCTCTCTCTCTCTCTCTGCGCTCTCTATCTCTCTGCGCTCTCTCTCTCTGCGCTCTTTCTCTCTCTCTGCGCTATCTCTCTCTCTGCACTCTCTCTCTTTCTGCGCTCTCTCTCTCTCTGCGCTCTCTCTCTGCGCTCTCTCTCTGCGCTCTCTCTCTGCGCTCTTTCTTTCTCTCTCTCTGCGCTCTTTCTTCCTCTCTCTGCGCTCTTTCTTTCTCTGCGCTTTTTCTTTCTCTCTCTCTCTCTGCGCTCTTTCTTTCTTTCTCTCTGCGCTCTTTCTTTCTCTCTGCACTCTTACTTTCTCTCTCTCTGCGCTCTTTCTTTCTCTCCCTCTGCGCTCTTTCTCTCTCTCTCTCTGCGCTCTTTCTCTCTCTCTGCGCTCTTTCTTTCTCTTTCTCTCTCTCTGCGCTCTTTCTCTCTCTCTCTCTCTGCGCTCTTTCTCTCTCTCTCTGCGCTCTTTCTTTCTCTTTCTCTCTCTGCATTCTCTCTCTGCGCTCTTTCTTTCTCTCTGCGCACTTTCTTTCTCTCTCTCTGCGCTCTTTCTTTCTCTCTGCGCTCTTTCTCTCTCTCTGCGCTCTTTCTCTCTCTCTCTCTGCGCTCTTTCTTTCTCTCTGCGCTCTTTCTCTCTTTGCGCTCTTTCTCTCTCTGCGCTCTTTCTTTCTCTTTCTCTCTCTGCGCTCTTTCTCTTTCTCTGCGCTCTCTCTCTCTCTCTGCGCTCTTTCTCTCTCTCTCTGCGCTCTTTCTTCCTCTCTCTCTGCGCTCTCTCTCTCTCTCTGCGCTCTTTCTTTCTCTCTCTGCGCTCTTTCTTTCTCTCTCTCTCTGCGCTCTTTCTTTCTTTCTCTCTGCGCTCTTTCTCTCTCTCTCTGCGCTCATTCTTTCTCTCTCTCTGCGCTCTTTCTTTCTCTCTGCGCTCTTTCTTTCTCTCTGCGCACTTTCTTTCTCTCTGCTCTCTTTCTCTCTCTCTGCGCTCTTTCTTTCTCTCTCTGCGCTCTTTCTTTCTCTTTCTCTCTCTCTGCGCTCTTTCTCTCTCTCTCTGCGCTCTTTCTCTATCTCTCTCTGCGCTCTTTCTTTCTCTTTCTCTCTCTGCGCTCTTTCTTTCTCTTTCTCTCTCTGCGCTCTTTCTTTCTCTCTTTGCGCTCTTTCTTTCTCTCTCTGCGCTCTTTCTTTCTCTCTCTCTGCGCTCTTTCTTTCTCTGCGCTCTTTCTTTCTCTCTCTCTGCGCTCTTTCTTTCTCTGCGCTCTTTCTTTCTCTCTCTGCGCTCTTTCTTTCTCTCTCTGCGCTCTTTATTTCTCTCTCTGCGCTTTTTCTCTCTCTCTGCGCTCTTTCTTTCTCTCTCTCTGCGCTCTTTCTTTCTTTCTCTCTCTGCGCTCTTTCTTTCTCTCTCTGTGCTCTTTCTTTCTCTGCGCTCTCTCTCTCTGCGCTCTTTCTTTCTCTGTCTGCGCTCTTTCTTCCTCTCTCTCTCTCTGCGCTCTTTTTTTCTCTACGCTCTTTCTCTCTCTCTGCGCTCTTTCTTTCTTTCTCTCTCTCTGCGCGCTCTCTCTCTCTCTGCGCTCTCTCTCTCTCTGCGCTCTCTCTCTGTCTGCGCTCTCTCTCTGTCTGCGCTCTCTCTCTGTGTTCTCTTTTTATCTCTGCGCTCTTTCTCTCTCTCTGCGCTCTTTCTCTCTCTATGTGCTCTTTCTTTCTCTCTGTGCTCTTTCTTTCTCTCTCTCTGCGCTCTTTCTTCCTCTCTCTCTCTGCGCTCTTTCTTTCTCTCTCTCTCTGCGCTCTTTCTTTCTCTCTCTCTGCGCTCTTTCTTTCTCTCTGCGCTCTTTCTTTCTCTCTGCGCACTTTCTTTCTCTCTGCTCTCTTTCTCTCTCTCTGCGCTCTTTCTTTCTCTCTCTGCGCTCTTTCTTTCTCTTTCTCTCTCTCTGCGCTCTTTCTCTCTCTCTCTGCGCTCTTTCTCTATCTCTCTCTGCGCTCTTTCTTTCTCTTTCTCTCTCTGCGCTCTTTCTTTCTCTTTCTCTCTCTGCGCTCTTTCTTTCTCTCTTTGCGCTCTTTCTTTCTCTCTCTGCGCTCTTTCTTTCTCTCTCTCTGCGCTCTTTCTTTCTCTGCGCTCTTTCTTTCTCTCTCTCTGCGCTCTTTCTTTCTCTGCGCTCTTTCTTTCTCTCTCTGCGCTCTTTCTTTCTCTGTCTGCGCTCTTTCTTTCTCTGTCTGCGCTCTTTCTTTCTCTGTCTGCGCTCTTTCTTCCTCTCTCTCTCTCTGCGCTCTTTTTTTCTCTACGCTCTATCTCTCTCTCTGCGCTCTTTCTTTCTCTCTCTCTGCGCTCTCTCTCTCTGCGCTCTCTCTCTCTGCGCTCTCTCTCTGTCTGCGCTCTCTCTCTCTGCGCTCTTTCTCTCTTTCTCTGCACTCTTTCTCTCTCTATGTGCTCTTTCTTTCTCTCTGCGCTCTTTCTTTCTCTCTCTCTGCGCTCTTTCTTTCTCTCTCTCTCTGCGCTCTTTCTTTCTCTCTCTCTCTGCGCTCTTTCTTTCTCTCTGCGCTCTTTCTCTCTCACTCTCTGCGCTCTTTCTTTCTCTCTCTGCGCTCTTTCTTTCTCTCTCTGCGCTCTTTATTTCTCTCTCTGCGCTCTTTATTTCTCTCTCTCTGCGCTCTTTCTTTCTCTCTCTCTGCGCTCTTTCTTTCTCTCTCTCTCTCTCTGCGCTCTTTCTTTCTCTCTCTCTCTGCGCTCTTTCTTTCTCTCTGCGCTCTTTCTCTCTCACTCTCTGCGCTCTTTCTTTCTCTCTCTGCGCTCTTTCTTTCTCTCTCTGCGCTCTTTATTTCTCTCTCTCTGCGCTCTTTGTCTCTCTCTGCGCTTTTTCTTTCTCTCTCTGCACTCTTTTTTTCTCTCTCTCTGTGCTCTTTCTCTCTCTCTGCGCTCTTTCTCTCTCTCTGCGCTCTTTCTTTCTCTCTGCGCTCTTCTCTCTCTGCGCTCTTTCTTTCTCTCTGCGCTCTTTCTTTCTCTCTGTGCTCTTTCTTTCTCTCTGCGCTCTTTCTTTCTCTCTGCGCTCTTTCTCTCTCTGCGCTCTTTCTCTCTCTGCGCTCTTTCTCTCTCTGCGCTCTTTCTTTCTCTTTCTCTCTCTGCGCTCTCTCTCTCTCTCTGCGCTCTTTCTCTCTCTCTCTGCACTCTCTCTCTCTCTCTGCGCTCTTTCTTTCTCTTTCTCTCTCTGCGCTCTCTCTCTGCGCTCTTTCTTTCTCTCTCTGCGCTGTTTCTTTCTCTCTCTGCGCTCTTTCTCTCTCTCTGCGCTCTTTCTCTCTCTGCGCTCTTTCTCTCTCTGCGCTCTTTCTCTCTCTGCGCTCTTTCTCTCTCTCTGCGCTCTTTCTCTCTCTCTGCGCTCTTTCTCTCTCTCTGCATTCTTTCTCTCTCTCTGCGCTCTTTCTTTCTCTGTCTGCGCTCTTTCTTCCTCTCTCTCTCTCTGCGCTCTTTTTTTCTCTATGCTCTTTCTCTCTCTCTGCGCTCTTTCTTTCTCTCTCTCTGCGCTCTCTCTCTCTGCACTCTCTCTCTCTGCGCTCTCTCTCTGTCTGCGCTCTTTCTTTCTCTCTGCGCTCTTTCTCTCTCTGCGCACTTTCTCTCTCTGCGCTCTTTCTTTCTCTTTCTCTCTCTCTGCGCTCTTTCTCTCTCTCTCTCGGCGCTCTTTCTCTCTCTCTCTCTCTGCGCTCTTTCTTTTTCTTTCTCTATCTCTCTCTGCGCTCTCTCTCTCTGCGCTCTTTCTTTCTCTCTGCGCTCTTTCTTTCTTTCTCTCTGCGCTCTTTTTTTCTCTCTTTGCGCTCTTTTTCTCTCTCTCTGCGCTCTTTCTTTCTCTCTCTCTGCGCTCGTTCTTTCTCTGCGCTCTTTATTTCTCTCTCTGCGCTTTTTATTTCTCTCTCTATGCTCTTTATTTCTCTCTCTGCGCTCTTTATTTCTCTCTCTGCGCTTTTTATTTCTCTCTCTGCGCTCTTTATTTCTCTCTCTGCGCTCTTTATTTCTCTCTCTGCGCTCTTTCTTTCTCTCTCTCTGCGCTCTTTCTTTCTCTCTCTCTGTGCTCTTTCTCTCTCTCTGTGCTCTTTCTCTCTCTCTGCGCTCTTTCTCTCTCTCTGCGCTCTTTCTCTCTCTCTGCGCTCTTTCTCTCTCTCTGCGCTCTTTCTCCCTCTTTGCACTCTTTCTTTCTCTCTCTGCGCTCTTTCTTTCTCTCTCTCTCTGTGCTCTTTCTTTCTCTCTCTCTGTGCTCTCTCTCTCTCTCGCTGCGCTCTTTCTCTCTCTCTCTGCGCTCTTTCTTTCTCTCTGCGCACTTTCTTTCTCTCTGCTCTCTTTCTCTCTCTCTGCTCTCTTTCTTTCTCTCTGCGCTCTTTCTTTCTCTCTGCGCTCTCTCTCTCTCTCTGCGCTCTCTATCTCTCTGCGCTCTCTCTCTCTGCGCTCTTTCTCTCTCTCTGCGCTATCTCTCTCTCTGCACTCTCTCTCTTTCTGCGCTCTCTCTCTCTCTGCGCTCTCTCTCTGCGCTCTCTCTCTGCGCTCTCTCTCTGCGCTCTTTCTTTCTCTCTCTCTGCGCTCTTTCTTCCTCTCTCTGCGCTCTTTCTTTCTCTGCGCTTTTTCTTTCTCTCTCTCTCTCTGCGCTCTTTCTTTCTTTCTCTCTGCGCTCTTTCTTTCTCTCTGCACTCTTACTTTCTCTCTCTCTGCGCTCTTTCTTTCTCTCCCTCTGCGCTCTTTCTCTCTCTCTCTCTGCGCTCTTTCTCTCTCTCTGCGCTCTTTCTTTCTCTTTCTCTCTCTCTGCGCTCTTTCTCTCTCTCTCTCTCTGCGCTCTTTCTCTCTCTCTCTGCGCTCTTTCTTTCTCTTTCTCTCTCTGCATTCTCTCTCTGCGCTCTTTCTTTCTCTCTGCGCACTTTCTTTCTCTCTCTCTGCGCTCTTTCTTTCTCTCTGCGCTCTTTCTCTCTCTCTGCGCTCTTTCTCTCTCTCTCTCTGCGCTCTTTCTTTCTCTCTGCGCTCTTTCTCTCTTTGCGCTCTTTCTCTCTCTGCGCTCTTTCTTTCTCTTTCTCTCTCTGCGCTCTTTCTCTTTCTCTGCGCTCTCTCTCTCTCTCTGCGCTCTTTCTCTCTCTCTCTGCGCTCTTTCTTCCTCTCTCTCTGCGCTCTCTCTCTCTCTCTGCGCTCTTTCTTTCTCTCTCTGCGCTCTTTCTTTCTCTCTCTCTCTGCGCTCTTTCTTTCTTTCTCTCTGCGCTCTTTCTCTCTCTCTCTGCGCTCATTCTTTCTCTCTCTCTGCGCTCTTTCTTTCTCTCTGCGCTCTTTCTTTCTCTCTGCGCACTTTCTTTCTCTCTGCTCTCTTTCTCTCTCTCTGCGCTCTTTCTTTCTCTCTCTGCGCTCTTTCTTTCTCTTTCTCTCTCTCTGCGCTCTTTCTCTCTCTCTCTGCGCTCTTTCTCTATCTCTCTCTGCGCTCTTTCTTTCTCTTTCTCTCTCTGCGCTCTTTCTTTCTCTTTCTCTCTCTGCGCTCTTTCTTTCTCTCTTTGCGCTCTTTCTTTCTCTCTCTGCGCTCTTTCTTTCTCTCTCTCTGCGCTCTTTCTTTCTCTGCGCTCTTTCTTTCTCTCTCTCTGCGCTCTTTCTTTCTCTGCGCTCTTTCTTTCTCTCTCTGCGCTCTTTCTTTCTCTCTCTGCGCTCTTTATTTCTCTCTCTGCGCTTTTTCTCTCTCTCTGCGCTCTTTCTTTCTCTCTCTCTGCGCTCTTTCTTTCTTTCTCTCTCTGCGCTCTTTCTTTCTCTCTCTGTGCTCTTTCTTTCTCTGCGCTCTCTCTCTCTGCGCTCTTTCTTTCTCTGTCTGCGCTCTTTCTTCCTCTCTCTCTCTCTGCGCTCTTTTTTTCTCTACGCTCTTTCTCTCTCTCTGCGCTCTTTCTTTCTTTCTCTCTCTCTGCGCGCTCTCTCTCTCTCTGCGCTCTCTCTCTCTCTGCGCTCTCTCTCTGTCTGCGCTCTCTCTCTGTCTGCGCTCTCTCTCTGTGTTCTCTTTTTATCTCTGCGCTCTTTCTCTCTCTCTGCGCTCTTTCTCTCTCTATGTGCTCTTTCTTTCTCTCTGTGCTCTTTCTTTCTCTCTCTCTGCGCTCTTTCTTCCTCTCTCTCTCTGCGCTCTTTCTTTCTCTCTCTCTCTGCGCTCTTTCTTTCTCTCTCTCTGCGCTCTTTCTTTCTCTCTGCGCTCTTTCTTTCTCTCTGCGCACTTTCTTTCTCTCTGCTCTCTTTCTCTCTCTCTGCGCTCTTTCTTTCTCTCTCTGCGCTCTTTCTTTCTCTTTCTCTCTCTCTGCGCTCTTTCTCTCTCTCTCTGCGCTCTTTCTCTATCTCTCTCTGCGCTCTTTCTTTCTCTTTCTCTCTCTGCGCTCTTTCTTTCTCTTTCTCTCTCTGCGCTCTTTCTTTCTCTCTTTGCGCTCTTTCTTTCTCTCTCTGCGCTCTTTCTTTCTCTCTCTCTGCGCTCTTTCTTTCTCTGCGCTCTTTCTTTCTCTCTCTCTGCGCTCTTTCTTTCTCTGCGCTCTTTCTTTCTCTCTCTGCGCTCTTTCTTTCTCTCTCTGCGCTCTTTATTTCTCTCTCTGCGCTTTTTCTCTCTCTCTGCGCTCTTTCTTTCTCTCTCTCTGCGCTCTTTCTTTCTTTCTCTCTCTGCGCTCTTTCTTTCTCTCTCTGTGCTCTTTCTTTCTCTGCGCTCTCTCTCTCTGCGCTCTTTCTTTCTCTGTCTGCGCTCTTTCTTCCTCTCTCTCTCTCTGCGCTCTTTTTTTCTCTACGCTCTTTCTCTCTCTCTGCGCTCTTTCTTTCTTTCTCTCTCTCTGCGCGCTCTCTCTCTCTCTGCACTCTCTCTCTCTCTGCGCTCTCTCTCTGTCTGCGCTCTCTCTCTGTCTGCGCTCTCTCTCTGTGTTCTCTTTTTATCTCTGCGCTCTTTCTCTCTCTCTGCGCTCTTTCTCTCTCTATGTGCTCTTTCTTTCTCTCTGTGCTCTTTCTTTCTCTCTCTCTGCGCTCTTTCTTCCTCTCTCTCTCTGCGCTCTTTCTTTCTCTCTCTGCGCTCTTTTTTTCTCTCTCTCTCTGCGCTCTTTTTTTCTCTCTCTCTCTGCGCTCTTTCTTTCTCTCTGCGCTCTTTCTCTCTCACTCTCTGCGCTCTTTCTTTCTCTCTCTGCGCTCTTTCTTTCTCTCTCTGCGCTTTTTCTTTCTCTCTCTGCGCTCTTTCTTTCTCTCTCTCCGCGCTCTTTGTCTCTCTCTGCGCTTTTTCTTTCTCTCTCTCTGCGCTCTTTTTTTCTCTACGCTCTTTCTCTCTCTCTGCGCTCTTTCTTTCTTTCTCTCTCTCTGCGCTCTCTCTCTCTGCGCTCTCTCTCTGTCTGCGCTCTCTCTCTGTCTGCGCTCTCTCTATGTCTGCGCTCTCTCTCTGTGCTCTCTTTTTCTCTCTGCGCTCTTTCTTTCTCTCTCTGCGCTCTTTCTCTCTCTATGTGCTCTTTCTTTCTCTCTGTGCTCTTTCTTTCTCTCTGTGCTCTTTCTTTCTCTCTCTCTGCGCTCTTTCTTCCTCTCTCTCTCTGCGCTCTTTCTTTCTCTCTCTGCGCTCTTTTTTTCTCTCTCTCTCTGCGCTCTTTCTTTCTCTCTCTCTCTGCGCTCTTTCTTTCTCTCTGCGCTCTTTCTCTCTCACTCTCTGCGCTCTTTCTTTCTCTCTCTGCGCTCTTTCTTTCTCTCTCTGCGCTTTTTCTTTCTCTCTCTGCGCTCTTTCTTTCTCTCTCTCCGCGCTCTTTGTCTCTCTCTGCGCTTTTTCTCTCTCTCTCTCTGCGCTCTTTTTTTCTCTCTCTCTGCGCTCTTTCTCTCTCTCTGCGCTCTTTCTCTCTCTCTGCGCTCTTTCTCTCTCTTCTGCGCTCTTTCTCTCTCTCTGCGCTCTTTCTCTCTCTCTGCGCTCTTTCTCTCTCTCTGCGCTCTTTCTCTCTCTCTGCGCTCTTTCTCTCTCTCTGCGCTCTTTCTCTCTCTCTCTCTCTGCGCTCTTTCTCTCTCTGCGCTCTTTCTTTCTCTTTCTCTCTCTGCGCTCTTTCTCTTTCTCTGCGCTCTTTCTCTCTCTCTCTGCGCTCTCTCTCTCTCTGCGCTCTCTCTCTCTCTCTCTGCGCTCTCTCTCTCTCTGCGCTCTCTCTCTCTCTGCGCTCTCTCTCTCTGCGCTCTCTCTCTCTCTGCGCTCTCTCTCTCTCTCTCTGCGCTCTTTCTTTCTCTCTCTCTGCGCTCTTTCTCTCTCTCTGCGCTCTTTCTTTCTCTCTCTCTCTGCGCTCTTTCTTCCTCTCTCTGCGCTCTTTCTTTCTCTGCGCTTTTTCTTTCTCTCTCTCTCTCTCTGCGCTCTTTCTTTCTTTCTCTCTGCACTC
The DNA here is from genome assembly GCF_040206685.1 of Ascaphus truei. Classification (NCBI taxonomy): domain Eukaryota; kingdom Metazoa; phylum Chordata; class Amphibia; order Anura; family Ascaphidae; genus Ascaphus; species Ascaphus truei. The sequence continues at coordinate 483,257 of NW_027454039.1, forward strand.
TTTCTTTCTCTCTGCACTCTTACTTTCTCTCTCTCTGCGCTCTTTCTTTCTCTCTCTCTGCGCTCTTTCTCTCTCTCTGTGCTCTTTCTCTCTCTCGGCGCTCTTTCTCTCTCTCGGCGCTCTTTCTCTCTCTCTCTGCGCTCTTTCTTTCTCTTTCTCTCTCTGCGCTCTTTCTCTCTGTGCTCTTTCTTTCTCTCTGCGCACTTTCTTTCTCTCTCTCTGCGCTCTTTCTCTCTCTCTGCGCTCTTTCTCTCTGCGCTCTTTCTTTCTCCCTGCGCTCTTTCTTTCTCTCTGCGCTCTCTCTCTCTGCGCTCTTTCTTTCTCTCTCTGCGCTCTTTCTCTCTCTCTCTCTGTGCGCTCTTTCTCTCTCTCTCTGCGCTCTTTCTTTCTCTTTCTCTCTCTGCGCTCTTTCTTTCTCTTTCTCTCTCTGCGCTCTTTCTCTCTGCGCTCTTTCTTTCTCTCTGCGCACTTTCTTTCTCTCTCTCTGCGCTCTTTCTCTCTCTCTGCGCTTTTTCTTTCTCTCTGCGCTCTCTCTCTGCGCTCTTTCTTTCTCTCTCTGCGCTCTTTCTCTCTCTCTCTGCGCTCTTTCTCTCTCTCTCTCTGCGCTCTTTCTTTCTCTTTCTCTCTCTGCGCTCTCTCTCTCTGCGCTCTTTCTTTCTCTCTGCGCTCTTTTTTTCTCTCTTTGCTCTCTTTTTTTCTCTCTTTGCGCTCTTTCTTTCTCTCTCTGCGCTCTTTCTTTCTCTATGCGCTCATTCTTTCTCTGCGCTCTTTCTTTCTCTCTGCGCTCTTTATTTCTCTCTCTGCGCTCTCTCTCTCTGCGCTCTCTCTGCGCTCTTTCTTTCTCTCTCTCTGCGCTCTTTCTATCTCTCTGCGCTCTTTCTTTCTCTTTCTCTCTCTCTGCGCTCTTTCTCTTTCTCTCTCTGCGCACTTTCTTTCTCTCTCTCTGCGCTCTTTCTCTCTCTCTGCGCTCTTTCTTTCTCTCTGCGCTCTTTCTTTCTCTCTCTGCGCTCTTTCTTTCTCTCTTTCTGCGCTCTTTCTCTCTCTCTCTGCGCTCTTTCTCTCTCTCTCTCTCTGCGCTCTTTCTCTCTCTCTCTCTCTGCGCTCTTTCTTTCTCTTTCTCTCTCTGCGCTCTTTCTTTCTCTTTCTCTCTCTGCGCTCTTTCTCTCTGCGCTCTTTCTTTCTCTCTGCGCACTTTCTTTCTCTCTCTTTGCGCTCTTTCTCTCTCTCTGCGCTCTTTCTTTCTCTCTGCGCACTTTCTTTCTCTCTCTCTGCGCTCTTTCTTTCTCTCTGCGCTCTCTCTCTCTGCGCTCTTTCTCTCTCTCTCTGCGCTCTTTCTTTCTCTTTCTCTCTCTGCATTCTCTCTCTGCGCTCTTTCTTTCTCTCTGCGCACTTTCTTTCTCTCTCTCTGCGCTCTTTCTTTCTCTCTGCGCTCTTTCTCTCTCTGCGCTCTTTCTCTCTCTGCGCTCTTTCTTTCTCTTTCTCTCTCTGCGCTCTCTCTCTCTCTCTGCGCTCTTTCTCTCTCTCTCTGCACTCTCTCTCTCTCTCTGCGCTCTTTCTTTCTCTTTCTCTCTCTGCGCTCTCTCTCTGCGCTCTTTCTTTCTCTCTCTGCGCTCTTTCTTTCTCTCTCTGCGCTCTTTCTCTCTCTCTGCGCTCTTTCTCTCTCTGCGCTCTTTCTCTCTCTGCGCTCTTTCTCTCTCTGCGCTCTTTCTCTCTCTCTGCGCTCTTTCTCTCTCTCTGCGCTCTTTCTCTCTCTCTGCATTCTTTCTCTCTCTCTGCGCTCTTTCTTTCTCTGTCTGCGCTCTTTCTTCCTCTCTCTCTCTCTGCGCTCTTTTTTTCTCTATGCTCTTTCTCTCTCTCTGCGCTCTTTCTTTCTCTCTCTCTGCGCTCTCTCTCTCTGCGCTCTCTCTCTCTGCGCTCTCTCTCTGTCTGCGCTCTTTCTTTCTCTCTGCGCTCTTTCTCTCTCTGCGCACTTTCTCTCTCTGCGCTCTTTCTTTCTCTTTCTCTCTCTCTGCGCTCTTTCTCTCTCTCTCTCGGCGCTCTTTCTCTCTCTCTCTCTCTGCGCTCTTTCTTTTTCTTTCTTTATCTCTCTCTGCGCTCTCTCTCTCTGCGCTCTTTCTTTCTCTCTGCGCTCTTTCTTTCTTTCTCTCTGCGCTCTTTTTTTATCTCTTTGCGCTCTTTTTCTCTCTCTCTGCGCTCTTTCTTTCTCTGCGCTCTTTATTTCTCTCTCTGCGCTTTTTATTTCTCTCTCTATGCTCTTTATTTCTCTCTCTGCGCTCTTTATTTCTCTCTCTGCGCTTTTTATTTCTCTCTCTGCGCTCTTTATTTCTCTCTCTGCGCTCTTTATTTCTCTCTCTGCGCTCTTTCTTTCTCTCTCTCTGCGCTCTTTCTTTCTCTCTCTCTGTGCTCTTTCTCTCTCTCTGTGCTCTTTCTCTCTCTCTGTGCTCTTTCTCTCTCTCTGCGCTCTTTCTTTCTCTCTGCGCTCTTTCTCTCTCTCTGCGCTCTTTCTCTCTCTGCGCTCTTTCTCTCTCTGCGCTCTTTCTCTCTCTCTGCGCTCTTTCTTTCTCTCTGCGCTCTTTCTTTCTCTCTCTGCGCTCTTTCTTTCTCTCTTTCTGCGCTCTTTCTCTCTCTCTCTCTGCGCTCTTTCTCTCTCTCTCTCTGCGCTCTTTCTCTCTCTCTCTCTGCGCTCTTTCTTTCTCTTTCTCTCTCTGCGCTCTTTCTTTCTCTTTCTCTCTCTGCGCTCTTTCTCTCTGCGCTCTTTCTTTCTCTCTGCGCACTTTCTTTCTCTCTCTTTGCGCTCTTTCTCTCTCTCTGCGCTCTTTCTTTCTCTCTGCGCACTTTCTTTCTCTCTCTCTGCTCTCTTTCTTTCTCTCTGCGCTCTCTCTCTCTGCGCTCTTTCTTTCTCTCTCTGCGCTCTTTCTTTCTCTCTCTCTGCGCTCTTTCTCTCTCTCTTTCTGCGCTCTTTCTTTCTCTCTGCGCTCTCTCTCTCTGCGCTCTTTCTTTCTCGCTGCACTCTTTCTTTCTCTCTGCGCTCTTTTTTTCTCTCTTTGCACTCTTTTTTTCTCTCTTTGCGCTCTTTCTTTCTCTCTCTGCGCTCTTTCTTTCTCTGCGCTCTTTCTTTCTCTCTCTGCGCTCTTTATTTCTCTCTCTGCGCTCTCTCTCTCTCTCTGCGCTCTCTCTCTGCGCTCTCTCTCTGCGCTCTTTCTTTCTCTCTCTGCGCTGTTTCTTTCTCTCTCTGCGCTCTTTCTCTCTCTCTGCGCTCTTTCTCTCTCTCTGCGCTCTTTCTCTCTCTGCGCTCTTTCTCTCTCTGCGCTCTTTCTCTCTCTCTGCGCTCTTTCTCTCTCTCTGCGCTCTTTCTCTCTCTCTGCGTTCTTTCTCTCTCTCTGCGCTCTTTCTTTCTCTGTCTGCGCTCTTTCTTTCTCTGTCTGCGCTCTTTCTTTCTCTGTCTGCGCTCTTTCTTCCTCTCTCTCTCTCTGCGCTCTTTTTTTCTCTACGCTCTATCTCTCTCTCTGCGCTCTTTCTTTCTCTCTCTCTGCGCTCTCTCTCTCTGCGCTCTCTCTCTCTGCGCTCTCTCTCTGTCTGCGCTCTCTCTCTCTGCGCTCTTTCTCTCTTTCTCTGCACTCTTTCTCTCTCTATGTGCTCTTTCTTTCTCTCTGCGCTCTTTCTTTCTCTCTCTCTGCGCTCTTTCTTTCTCTCTCTCTCTGCGCTCTTTCTTTCTCTCTCTCTCTGCGCTCTTTCTTTCTCTCTGCGCTCTTTCTCTCTCACTCTCTGCGCTCTTTCTTTCTCTCTCTGCGCTCTTTCTTTCTCTCTCTGCGCTCTTTATTTCTCTCTCTGCGCTCTTTATTTCTCTCTCTCTGCGCTCTTTCTTTCTCTCTCTCTGCGCTCTTTCTTTCTCTCTCTCTCTCTCTGCGCTCTTTCTTTCTCTCTCTCTCTGCGCTCTTTCTTTCTCTCTGCGCTCTTTCTCTCTCACTCTCTGCGCTCTTTCTTTCTCTCTCTGCGCTCTTTCTTTCTCTCTCTGCGCTCTTTATTTCTCTCTCTCTGCGCTCTTTGTCTCTCTCTGCGCTTTTTCTTTCTCTCTCTGCACTCTTTTTTTCTCTCTCTCTGTGCTCTTTCTCTCTCTCTGCGCTCTTTCTCTCTCTCTGCGCTCTTTCTTTCTCTCTGCGCTCTTCTCTCTCTGCGCTCTTTCTATCTCTCTGCGCTCTTTCTTTCTCTCTGCGCTCTTTCTTTCTCTCTGCGCTCTTTCTTTCTCTCTGCGCTCTTTCTCTCTCTGCGCTCTTTCTCTCTCTGCGCTCTTTCTCTCTCTGCGCTCTTTCTTTCTCTTTCTCTCTCTGCGCTCTCTCTCTCTCTCTGCGCTCTTTCTCTCTCTCTCTGCACTCTCTCTCTCTCTCTGCGCTCTTTCTTTCTCTTTCTCTCTCTGCGCTCTCTCTCTGCGCTCTTTCTTTCTCTCTCTGCGCTGTTTCTTTCTCTCTCTGCGCTCTTTCTCTCTCTGCGCTCTTTCTCTCTCTGCGCTCTTTCTCTCTCTGCGCTCTTTCTCTCTCTCTGCGCTCTTTCTCTCTCTCTGCGCTCTTTCTCTCTCTCTGCATTCTTTCTCTCTCTCTGCGCTCTTTCTTTCTCTGTCTGCGCTCTTTCTTCCTCTCTCTCTCTCTGCGCTCTTTTTTTCTCTATGCTCTTTCTCTCTCTCTGCGCTCTTTCTTTCTCTCTCTCTGCGCTCTCTCTCTCTGCGCTCTCTCTCTCTGCGCTCTCTCTCTGTCTGCGCTCTTTCTTTCTCTCTGCGCTCTTTCTCTCTCTGCGCACTTTCTCTCTCTGCGCTCTTTCTTTCTCTTTCTCTCTCTCTGCGCTCTTTCTCTCTCTCTCTCGGCGCTCTTTCTCTCTCTCTCTCTCTGCGCTCTTTCTTTTTCTTTCTCTATCTCTCTCTGCGCTCTCTCTCTCTGCGCTCTTTCTTTCTCTCTGCGCTCTTTCTTTCTTTCTCTCTGCGCTCTTTTTTTCTCTCTTTGCGCTCTTTTTCTCTCTCTCTGCGCTCTTTCTTTCTCTCTCTCTGCGCTCGTTCTTTCTCTGCGCTCTTTATTTCTCTCTCTGCGCTTTTTATTTCTCTCTCTATGCTCTTTATTTCTCTCTCTGCGCTCTTTATTTCTCTCTCTGCGCTTTTTATTTCCCTCTCTGCGCTCTTTATTTCTCTCTCTGCGCTCTTTATTTCTCTCTCTGCGCTCTTTCTTTCTCTCTCTCTGCGCTCTTTCTTTCTCTCTCTCTGTGCTCTTTCTCTCTCTCTGTGCTCTTTCTCTCTCTCTGTGCTCTTTCTCTCTCTCTGCGCTCTTTCTTTCTCTCTGCGCTCTTTCTCTCTCTCTGCGCTCTTTCTCCCTCTTTGCACTCTTTCTTTCTCTCTCTGCGCTCTTTCTTTCTCTCTCTCTCTGTGCTCTTTCTTTCTCTCTCTCTGTGCTCTCTCTCTCTCTCGCTGCGCTCTTTCTCTCTCTCTCTGCGCTCTTTCTTTCTCTCTGCGCACTTTCTTTCTCTCTGCTCTCTTTCTCTCTCTCTGCTCTCTTTCTTTCTCTCTGCGCTCTTTCTTTCTCTCTGCGCTCTCTCTCTCTCTCTGCGCTCTCTATCTCTCTGCGCTCTCTCTCTCTGCGCTCTTTCTCTCTCTCTGCGCTATCTCTCTCTCTGCACTCTCTCTCTTTCTGCGCTCTCTCTCTCTCTGCGCTCTCTCTCTCTGCGCTCTCTCTCTGCGCTCTCTCTCTGCGCTCTTTCTTTCTCTCTCTCTGCGCTCTTTCTTCCTCTCTCTGCGCTCTTTCTTTCTCTGCGCTTTTTCTTTCTCTCTCTCTCTCTGCGCTCTTTCTTTCTTTCTCTCTGCGCTCTTTCTTTCTCTCTGCACTCTTACTTTCTCTCTCTCTGCGCTCTTTCTTTCTCTCCCTCTGCGCTCTTTCTCTCTCTCTCTCTGCGCTCTTTCTCTCTCTCTGCGCTCTTTCTTTCTCTTTCTCTCTCTCTGCGCTCTTTCTCTCTCTCTCTCTCTGCGCTCTTTCTCTCTCTCTCTGCGCTCTTTCTTTCTCTTTCTCTCTCTGCATTCTCTCTCTGCGCTCTTTCTTTCTCTCTCTCTGCGCTCTTTCTTTCTCTCTGCGCTCTTTCTCTCTCTCTGCGCTCTTTCTCTCTCTCTCTCTGCGCTCTTTCTTTCTCTCTGCGCTCTTTCTCTCTTTGCGCTCTTTCTCTCTCTGCGCTCTTTCTTTCTCTTTCTCTCTCTGTGCTCTTTCTCTTTCTCTGCGCTCTCTCTCTCTCTCTGCGCTCTTTCTCTCTCTCTCTGCGCTCTTTCGTCCTCTCTCTCTGCGCTCTCTCTCTCTCTCTGCGCTCTTTCTTTCTCTCTGCGCACTTTCTTTCTCTCTGCTCTCTTTCTCTCTCTCTGCGCTCTTTCTTTCTCTCTCTGCGCTCTTTCTTTCTCTTTCTCTCTCTCTGCGCTCTTTCTCTCTCTCTCTGCGCTCTTTCTTTCTCTTTTTGCGCTCTTTCTTTCTCTCTCTGCGCTCTTTCTTTCTCTCTCTCTGCGCTCTTTCTTTCTCTGCGCTCTTTCTTTCTCTCTCTCTGCGCTCTTTCTTTCTCTGCGCTCTTTCTTTCTCTCTCTGCGCTCTTTCTTTCTCTCTCTGCGCTTTTTCTCTCTCTCTGCGCTCTTTCTTTCTCTCTTTCTGCGCTCTTTCTTTCTTTCTCTCTCTGCGCTCTTTCTTACTCTCTCTGTGCTCTTTCTTTCTCTGCGCTCTCTCTCTCTGCGCTCTTTCTTTCTCTGTCTGCGCTCTTTCTTCCTCTCTCTCTCTCTGCGCTCTTTTTTTCTCTACGCTCTTTCTCTCTCTCTGCGCTCTTTCTTTCTTTCTCTCTCTCTGCGCGCTCTCTCTCTCTCTGCGCTCTCTCTCTCTCTGCGCTCTCTCTCTGTCTGCGCTCTCTCTCTGTCTGCGCTCTCTCTCTGTGTTCTCTTTTTATCTCTGCGCTCTTTCTCTCTCTCTGCGCTCTTTCTCTCTCTATGTGCTCTTTCTTTCTCTCTGTGCTCTTTCTTTCTCTCTCTCTGCGCTCTTTCTTCCTCTCTCTCTCTGCGCTCTTTCTTTCTCTCTCTCTCTGCGCTCTTTCTTTCTCTCTCTCTGCGCTCTTTCTTTCTCTCTGCGCTCTTTCTTTCTCTCTGCGCACTTTCTTTCTCTCTGCTCTCTTTCTCTCTCTCTGCGCTCTTTCTTTCTCTCTCTGCGCTCTTTCTTTCTCTTTCTCTCTCTCTGCGCTCTTTCTCTCTCTCTCTGCGCTCTTTCTCTATCTCTCTCTGCGCTCTTTCTTTCTCTTTCTCTCTCTGCGCTCTTTCTTTCTCTTTCTCTCTCTGCGCTCTTTCTTTCTCTCTTTGCGCTCTTTCTTTCTCTCTCTGCGCTCTTTCTTTCTCTCTCTCTGCGCTCTTTCTTTCTCTGCGCTCTTTCTTTCTCTCTCTCTGCGCTCTTTCTTTCTCTGCGCTCTTTCTTTCTCTCTCTGCGCTCTTTCTTTCTCTCTCTGCGCTCTTTATTTCTCTCTCTGCGCTTTTTCTCTCTCTCTGCGCTCTTTCTTTCTCTCTCTCTGCGCTCTTTCTTTCTTTCTCTCTCTGCGCTCTTTCTTTCTCTCTCTGTGCTCTTTCTTTCTCTGCGCTCTCTCTCTCTGCGCTCTTTCTTTCTCTGTCTGCGCTCTTTCTTCCTCTCTCTCTCTCTGCGCTCTTTTTTTCTCTACGCTCTTTCTCTCTCTCTGCGCTCTTTCTTTCTTTCTCTCTCTCTGCGCGCTCTCTCTCTCTCTGCACTCTCTCTCTCTCTGCGCTCTCTCTCTGTCTGCGCTCTCTCTCTGTCTGCGCTCTCTCTCTGTGTTCTCTTTTTATCTCTGCGCTCTTTCTCTCTCTCTGCGCTCTTTCTCTCTCTATGTGCTCTTTCTTTCTCTCTGTGCTCTTTCTTTCTCTCTCTCTGCGCTCTTTCTTCCTCTCTCTCTCTGCGCTCTTTCTTTCTCTCTCTGCGCTCTTTTTTTCTCTCTCTCTCTGCGCTCTTTCTTTCTCTCTCTCTCTGCGCTCTTTCTTTCTCTCTGCGCTCTTTCTCTCTCACTCTCTGCGCTCTTTCTTTCTCTCTCTGCGCTCTTTCTTTCTCTCTCTGCGCTTTTTCTTTCTCTCTCTGCGCTCTTTCTTTCTCTCTCTCCGCGCTCTTTGTCTCTCTCTGCGCTTTTTCTTTCTCTCTCTCTGCGCTCTTTTTTTCTCTACGCTCTTTCTCTCTCTCTGCGCTCTTTCTTTCTTTCTCTCTCTCTGCGCTCTCTCTCTGCGCTCTCTCTCTCTGCGCTCTCTCTCTGTCTGCGCTCTCTCTCTGTCTGCGCTCTCTCTATGTCTGCGCTCTCTCTCTGTGCTCTCTTTTTCTCTCTGCGCTCTTTCTTTCTCTCTCTGCGCTCTTTCTCTCTCTATGTGCTCTTTCTTTCTCTCTGTGCTCTTTCTTTCTCTCTGTGCTCTTTCTTTCTCTCTCTCTGCGCTCTTTCTTCCTCTCTCTCTCTGCGCTCTTTCTTTCTCTCTCTGCGCTCTTTTTTTCTCTCTCTCTCTGCGCTCTTTCTTTCTCTCTCTCTCTGCGCTCTTTCTTTCTCTCTGCGCTCTTTCTCTCTCACTCTCTGCGCTCTTTCTTTCTCTCTCTGCGCTCTTTCTTTCTCTCTCTGCGCTTTTTCTTTCTCTCTCTGCGCTCTTTCTTTCTCTCTCTCCGCGCTCTTTGTCTCTCTCTGCGCTTTTTCTCTCTCTCTCTCTGCGCTCTTTTTTTCTCTCTCTCTGCGCTCTTTCTCTCTCTCTGCGCTCTTTCTCTCTCTCTGCGCTCTTTCTCTCTCTCTGCGCTCTTTCTCTCTCTTCTGCGCTCTTTCTCTCTCTCTGCGCTCTTTCTCTCTCTCTGCGCTCTTTCTCTCTCTCTGCGCTCTTTCTCTCTCTCTGCGCTCTTTCTCTCTCTCTGCGCTCTTTCTCTCTCTCTCTCTCTGCGCTCTTTCTCTCTCTGCGCTCTTTCTTTCTCTTTCTCTCTCTGCGCTCTTTCTCTTTCTCTGCGCTCTTTCTCTCTCTCTCTGCGCTTTCTCTCTCTCTGCGCTCTCTCTCTCTCTCTCTGCGCTCTCTCTCTCTCTGCGCTCTCTCTCTCTCTGCGCTCTCTCTCTCTGCGCTCTCTCTCTCTCTGCGCTCTCTCTCTCTCTCTCTGCGCTCTTTCTTTCTCTCTCTCTGCGCTCTTTCTCTCTCTCTGCGCTCTTTCTTTCTCTCTCTCTCTGCGCTCTTTCTTCCTCTCTCTGCGCTCTTTCTTTCTCTGCGCTTTTTCTTTCTCTCTCTGCGCTCTTTCTTTCTTTCTCTCTGCACTCTTTCTTTCTCTCTGCACTCTTACTTTCTCTCTCTCTGCGCTCTTTCTTTCTCTCTCTCTGCGCTCTTTCTCTCTCTCTGCGCTCTTTCTCTCTCTCGGCGCTCTTTCTCTCTCTCGGCGCTCTTTCTCTCTCTCTCTGCGCTCTTTCTTTCTCTTTCTCTCTCTGCGCTCTTTCTCTCTGTGCTCTTTCTTTCTCTCTGCGCACTTTCTTTCTCTCTCTCTGCGCTCTTTCTCTCTCTCTGCGCTCTTTCTCTCTGCGCTCTTTCTTTCTCCCTGCGCTCTTTCTTTCTCTCTGCGCTCTCTCTCTCTGCGCTCTTTCTTTCTCTCTCTGCGCTCTTTCTCTCTCTCTCTCTGTGCGCTCTTTCTCTCTCTCTCTGCGCTCTTTCTTTCTCTTTCTCTCTCTGCGCTCTTTCTTTCTCTTTCTCTCTCTGCGCTCTTTCTCTCTGCGCACTTTCTTTCTCTCTCTCTGCGCTCTTTCTCTCTCTCTGCGCTTTTTCTTTCTCTCTGCGCTCTCTCTCTGCGCTCTTTCTTTCTCTCTCTGCGCTCTTTCTCTCTCTCTCTGCGCTCTTTCTCTCTCTCTCTCTGCGCTCTTTCTTTCTCTTTCTCTCTCTGCGCTCTCTCTCTCTGCGCTCTTTCTTTCTCTCTGCGCTCTTTTTTTCTCTCTTTGCTCTCTTTTTTTCTCTCTTTGCGCTCTTTCTTTCTCTCTCTGCGCTCTTTCTTTCTCTATGCGCTCATTCTTTCTCTGCGCTCTTTCTTTCTCTCTGCGCTCTTTATTTCTCTCTCTGCGCTCTCTCTCTCTGCGCTCTCTCTGCGCTCTTTCTTTCTCTCTCTCTGCGCTCTTTCTATCTCTCTGCGCTCTTTCTTTCTCTTTCTCTCTCTCTGCGCTCTTTCTCTTTCTCTCTCTGCGCACTTTCTTTCTCTCTCTCTCTGCGCTCTTTCTCTCTCTCTGCGCTCTTTCTTTCTCTCTGCGCTCTTTCTTTCTCTCTCTGCGCTCTTTCTTTCTCTCTTTCTGCGCTCTTTCTCTCTCTCTCTCTGCGCTCTTTCTCTCTCTCTCTCTCTGCGCTCTTTCTCTCTCTCTCTCTCTGAGCTCTTTCTTTCTCTTTCTCTCTCTGCGCTCTTTCTTTCTCTTTCTCTCTCTGCGCTCTTTCTCTCTGCGCTCTTTCTTTCTCTCTGCGCACTTTCTTTCTCTCTCTTTGCGCTCTTTCTCTCTCTCTGCGCTCTTTCTTTCTCTCTGCGCACTTTCTTTCTCTCTCTCTGCGCTCTTTCTTTCTCTCTGCGCTCTCTCTCTCTGCGCTCTTTCTTTCTCTCTCTGCGCTCTTTCTTTCTCTCTCTCTGCGCTCTTTCTCTCTCTCTTTCTGCGCTCTTTCTTTCTCTTTCTCTCTCTGCGCTCTCTCTCTCTGCGCTCTCTCTCTCTGCGCTCTCTCTCTGTCTGCACTCTCTCTCTGCGCTCTCTCTTTCTCTCTGCGCTCTTTCTCTCTCTCTCTGCGCTCTTTCTTTCTTTCTCTCTGCGCTCTTTCTTTCTCTCTGCGCTCTTTCTTTCTCTCTGCGCTCTTTCTTTCTCTCTCTCTCTCTGCGCTCTTTCTCTCTCACTCTCTGCGCTCTTTCTTTCTCTCTCTGCGCTCTTTCTTTCTCTCTCTGCGCTCTTTCTTTCTCTCTCTCTGCACTCTTTCTTTCTTTCTCTCTGCGCTCTTTCTTTCTCTCTGCGCTCTTTCTTTCTCTCTGCGCTCTTTCTTTCTCTCTCTCTCTCTGCGCTCTTTCTCTCTCACTCTCTGCGCTCTTTCTTTCTCTCTCTGCGCTCTTTCTTTCTCTCTCTGCGCTCTTTCTTTCTCTCTCTCTGCGCTCTTTCTTTCTCTTTCTCTCTCTCTGCGCTCTTTCTCTTTCTCTCTCTGCGCACTTTCTTTCTCTCTCTCTGCGCTCTTTCTCTCTCTCTGCGCTCTTTCTTTCTCTCTGCGCTCTTTCTTTCTCTCTCTGCGCTCTTTCTTTCTCTCTTTCTGCGCTCTTTCTCTCTCTCTCTCTGCGCTCTTTCTCTCTCTCTCTCTCTGCGCTCTTTCTCTCTCTCTCTCTCTGCGCTCTTTCTTTCTCTTTCTCTCTCTGCGCTCTTTCTTTCTCTTTCTCTCTCTGCGCTCTTTCTCTCTGCGCTCTTTCTTTCTCTCTGCGCACTTTCTTTCTCTCTCTTTGCGCTCTTTCTCTCTCTCTGCGCTCTTTCTTTCTCTCTGCGCACTTTCTTTCTCTCTCTCTGCGCTCTTTCTTTCTCTCTGCGCTCTCTCTCTCTGCGCTCTTTCTTTCTCTCTCTGCGCTCTTTCTTTCTCTCTCTCTGCGCTCTTTCTCTCTCTCTTTCTGCGCTCTTTCTTTCTCTTTCTCTCTCTGCGCTCTCTCTCTCTGCGCTCTCTCTCTCTGCGCTCTTTCTTTCTCGCTGCACTCTTTCTTTCTCTCTGCGCTCTTTTTTTCTCTCTTTGCACTCTTTTTTTCTCTCTTTGCGCTCTTTCTTTCTCTCTCTGCGCTCTTTCTTTCTCTGCGCTCTTTCTTTCTCTCTCTGCGCTCTTTCTTTCTCTGTCTGCGCTCTTTCTTCCTCTCTATCTGCGCTCTTTTTTTCTCTACGCTCTTTCTCTCTCTCTGCGCTCTTTCTTTCTCTCTCTCTGCGCTCTCTCTCTCTGCGCTCTCTCTCTCTGCGCTCTCTCTCTCTGCGCTCTCTCTCTCTGCGCTCTTTCTCTCTCTGCGCTCTTTCTCTCTCTATGTGCTCTTTCTTTCTCTCTGCGCTCTTTCTTTCTCTCTCTCTGCGCTCTTTCTTTCTCTCTCTCTCTGCGCTCTTTCTTTCTCTCTCTCTCTGCGCTCTTTCTTTCTCTCTGCGCTCTTTCTCTCTCACTCTCTGCGCTCTTTCTTTCTCTCTCTGCGCTCTTTCTTTCTCTCTCTGCGCTCTTTATTTCTCTCTCTCTGCGCTCTTTGTCTCTCTCTGCGCTTTTTCTTTCTCTCTCTAGACTCTTTTTTTCTCTCTCTCTGTGCTCTTTCTCTCTCTCTGCGCTCTTTCTCTCTCTCTGCGCTCTTTCTTTCGCTCTGCGCTCTTTCTTTCTCTCTGCGCTCTTTCTTTCTCTCTGCGCTCTTTCTTTCTCTCTGCGCTCTCTCTCTGCGCTCTTTCTCTCTCTGCGCTCTTTCTCTCTCTGCGCTCTTTCTCTCTCTGCGCTCCTTCTCTCTCTGCGCTCTTTCTCTCTCTGCGCTCTTTCTTTCTCTTTCTCTCTCTGCGCTCTCTCTCTCTCTCTGCGCTCTTTCTCTCTCTCTCTCTGCACTCTCTCTCTCTCTCTCTGCGCTCTTTCTTTCTCTTTCTCTCTCTGCGCTCTTTCTCTCTCTCGGCGCTCTTTCTTTCTTTCTCTCTGCGCTCTTTCTTTCTTTCTGCGCTCTTTTTTTCTCTCTTTGCGCTCTCTCTCTCTCTGCGCTCTCTCTCTGCGCTCTCTCTCTCTGCGCTCTCTCTCTCTGCGCTCTCTCTCTGCGCTCTCTCTCTCTCTGCGCTCTTTCTTTCTCTCTCTCTGCGCTCTTTCTCTCTCTCTGCGCTCTTTCTTTCTCTCTCTGTGCTCTTTCTTTCTCTCTCTGCGCTCTTTCTTTCTCTGCGCTCTTTCTTTCTCTCTGCGCTCTTTATTTCTCTCTCTGCGCTCTCTCTCTCTCTCTGCACTCTCTCTGCGCTCTTTCTTTACCTCTCTCTGCGCTCTTTCTTTCTTTCTGCGCTCTTTCTTTCTCTTTCTCTCTCTCTGCGCTCTTTCTCTCTCTCTCTCTGCGCTCTTTCTCTCTCTCTCTCTGCGCTCTTTCTTTCTCTTTCTCTCTCTGCGCTCTTTCTCTCTGCGCTCTTTCTTTCTCTCTGCGCACTTTCTTTCTCTCTCTCTGCGCTCTTTCTCTCTCTCTGCGCTCTTTCTTTCTCTCTGCGCTCTTTCTTTCTCTCTCTGCGCTCTTTCTTTCTCTCTTTCTGCGCTCTTTCTCTCTCTCTCTCTGCGCTCTTTCTCTCTCTCTCTCTGCACTCTTTCTCTCTCTCTTTCTGCGCTCTTTCTTTCTCTTTCTCTCTCTGCGCTCTTTCTTTCTCTTTCTCTCTCTGCGCTCTTTCTCTCTGCGCTCTTTCTTTCTCTCTGCGCACTTTCTTTCTCTCTCTTTGCGCTCTTTCTCTCTCTCTGCGCTCTTTCTTTCTCTCTGCGCACTTTCTTTCTCTCTCTCTGCGCTCTTTCTTTCTCTCTGCGCTCTCTCTCTCTGCACTCTTTCTTTCTCTCTCTGCGCTCTTTCTTTCTCTCTCTCTGCGCTCTTTCTCTCTCTCTTTCTGCGCTCTTTCTTTCTCTTTCTCTCTCTGCGCTCTCTCTCTCTCTGCGCTCTCTCTCACTGCGCTCTTTCTTTCTCGCTGCACTCTTTCTTTCTCTCTGCGCTCTTTTTTTCTCTCTTTGCGCTCTTTTTTTCTCTCTTTGCGCTCTTTCTTTCTCTCTCTGCGCTCTTTCTTTCTCTGCGCTCTTTCTTTCTCTCTCTGCGCTCTTTCTTTCTCTCTCTGCGCTCTCTCTCTCTCTCTGCGCTCTCTCTCTCTCTGCGCTCTCTCTCTGCGCTCTCTCTCTGCACTCTTTCTTTCTCTCTCTGCGCTGTTTCTTTCTCTCTCTGCGCTCTTTCTCTCTCTCTGCGCTCTTTCTCTCTCTGCGCTCTTTCTCTCTCTGCGCTCTTTCTCTCTCTCTGCGCTATTTCTCTCTCTCTGCGTTCTTTCTCTCTCTCTGCGCTCTTTCTCCCTCTTTGCACTCTTTCTTTCTCTCTCTGCGCTCTTTCTTTCTCTCTCTCTCTGCGCTCTTTCTTTCTCTCTCTCTGTGCTCTCTCTCTCTCTCGCTGCGCTCTTTCTCTCTCTCTCTGCGCTCTTTCTTTCTCTCTCTGCGCTCTTTCTTTCTCTCTCTCTGCGCTCTTTCTTTCTCTCTCTCTGCGCTCTTTCTTTCTCTCTGCGCACTTTCTTTCTCTCTGCGCACTTTCTTTCTCTCTGCTCTCTTTCTCTCTCTCTGCTCTCTTTCTTTCTCTCTGCGCTCTTTCTTTCTCTCTGCGCTCTCTCTCTCTCTGCGCTCTCTCTCTCTCTGCGCTCTCTCTCTCTCTGCGCTCTCTCTCTCTCTGCGCTCTCTCTCTCTCTCTGCGCTCTCTCTCTGCGCTCTCTCTCTCTGCGCTCTCTCTCTCTGCGCTCTCTCTCTGCGCTCTCTCTCTCTCTGCGCTCTTTCTTTCTCTCTCTCTGCGCTCTTTCTCTCTCTCTGCGCTCTTTCTTTCTCTCTCTCTCTGCGCTCTTTCTTCCTCTCTCTGCGCTCTTTCTTTCTCTGCGCTTTTTCTTTCTCTCTCTCTCTCTGCGCTCTTTCTTTCTTTCTCTCTGCGCTCTTTCTTTCTCTCTGCACTCTTACTTTCTCTCTCTCTGCGCTCTTTCTTTCTCTCTCTCTGCGCTCTTTCTCTCTCTCTGCGCTCTTTCTCTCTCTCTGCGCTCTTTCTCTCTCTCTGCGCTCTTTCTTTCTCTTTCTCTCTCTCTGCGCTCTTTCTCTCTCTCTCTCTGCGCTCTCTCTCTCTCTCTGCGCTCTTTCTTTCTCTTTCTCTCTCTGCGCTCTCTCTCTGCGCTCTTTCTTTCTCTCTGCGCACTTTCTTTCTCACTGCGCTCTTTCTCTCTCTCTGCGCTCTTTCTTTCTCTCTGCGCTCTCTCTCTCTGCGCTCTTTCTTTCTCTCTCTGTGCTCTTTCTTTCTCTCTCTCTGCGCTCTTTCTCTCTCTCTCTCTCTCTCTCTGCGCTCTTTCTTTCTCTTTCTCTCTATGCGCTCTTTCTTTCTCTTTCTCTCTCTGCGCTCTTTCTTTCTCTCTGCGCACTTTCTTTCTCTCTCTCTGCGCACTTTCTTTCTCTCTCTCTGCGCTCTTTCTTTCTCTCTCTCTGCGCTCTTTCTCTCTCTTTGCGCTCTTTCTTTCTCTTTCTCTCTCTGCGCTCTTTCTTTCTCTTTCTCTCTCTGCGCTCTTTCTCTCTGCTCTCTTTCTTTCTCTCTGCGCTCTTTCTTTCTCTCTGCGCTCTTTCTTTCTCTCTGCGCTCTTTTTTCTCTCTTTGCGCTCTTTTTTTCTCTTTTTGCGCTCTTTCTTTCTCTCTCTGCGCTCTTTCTTTCTCTCTCTGCGCTCTTTCTTTCTCTCTCTGCGCTCTCTCTCTCTGCGCTCTCTCTCTCTGCGCTCTCTCTCTGCGCTCTTTCTTTCTCTCTCTCTGCGCTCTTTCTTTCTCTCTCTGCGCTCTTTCTTTCTCTCTCTGCGCTCTTTCTCTCTCTGCGCTCTTTCTCTCTCTGCGCTCTTTCTTTCTCTCTCTCTGCGCTCTTTCTTTCTTTCTCTCTGCGCTCTTTTTTTCTCTCTGCACTCTTTCTTTCTCTCTCTCTGCGCTCTTTCTCTGCGCTCTTTCTTTCTCTTTCTCTGCGCTCTTTCTCTCTCTCTCTCTGCGCTCTTTCTCTCTCTCTCTGCGCTCTTTCTTTCTCTTTCTCTCTCTGTGCTCTTTCTCTCTGCGCTCTTTCTTTCTCTCTCTCTGCGCTCTTTCTCTCTCTCTGCGCTCTTTCTTTCTCTCTGCGCTGTCTCTCTCTGCGCTCTTTCTTTCTCTCTCTGCGCTCTTTCTTTCTCTCTCTCTGCGCTCTTTCTCTCTCTCTCTCTGCGCTCTCTCTCTCTCTGCGCTCTTTTTTTCTCTTTCTCTCTCTGCGCTCTTTCTTTCTCTTTCTCTCTCTGCGCTCTCTCTCTCTGTGCTCTTTCTTTCTCTCTGCGCTCTTTCTTTCTCTCTGCGCTCTTTTTTTCTCTCTTTGCGCTCTTTCTTTCTCTCTTTGCGCTCTTTCTTTCTCTCTCTGCGCTCTTTCTTTCTCTCTCTCTGCGCTCTTTCTTTCTCTGCGCTCTTTCTTTCTCTCTCTGCGCTCTTTATTTCTCTCTCTGCGCTCTCTCTCTCTCTGCGCTCTCTCTCTGCGCTCTTTCTTTCTCTCTCTCTGCGCTCTTTCTTTCTCTCTCTGCGCTCTTTCTCTCTCTCTCTGCGCTCTTTATCTCTCTCTGCGCTCTTTCTCTCTCTCTGTGCTCTTTCTCTCTCTGCGCACTTTCTCTCTCTGCGCTCTCTCTCTCTGCGCTCTTTCTTTCTCTCTCTCTGCGCTCTTTCTTTCTTTCTCTCTGCGCTCTTTCTTTCTCTCTGCACTCTTTCTTTCTCACTCTCTGCGCTCTTTCTCTCTCTCTCTGCGCTCTCTCTTTCTCTCTCTGCGCTTTTTCTTTCTCTCTCTCTGCGCTCTTTTTTTCTCTCTCTCTGCGCTCTTTTTTTCTCTCTCTCTGCGCTCTCTCTCTCTCTGCGCTCTTTCTTTCTCTCTGCGCTCTTTCTCTCTCTGCGCTCTTTCTCTCTCTCTGCGCTCTTTCTCTCTCTCTGCTTCTTTCTCTCTCTCTGCGCTCTTTCTCTCTCTTTGCACTCTTTCTTTCTCTCTCTCTCTGCGCTCTTTCTTTCTCTCTCTCTGCGCTCTCTCTCTCTCGCTGCGCTCTTTCTCTCTCTCTCTGCGCTCTTTCTTTCTCTCTCTGCGCTCTTTCTTTCTCTCTCTCTGCGCTCTTTCTTTCTCTCTCTCTGCGCTCTTTCTTTCTCTCTCTCTGCGCTCTTTCTTTCTCTCTGCGCTCTTTCTTTCTCTCTGCGCTCTTTCTTTCTCTCTGCGCACTTTCTTTCTCTCTGCTCTCTTTCTCTCTCTCTGCGCTCTTTCTCTCTCTGCACTCTCTCTCTCTCTGCACTCTCTCTCTCTCTGCACTCTCTCTCTCTGCACTCTCTCTCTCTCTCTGCGCTCTCTCTCTCTCTGCTCTCTCTCTCTGCGCTCTCTCTCTCTGCGCTCTCTCTCTGCGCTCTTTCTTTCTCTCTCTCTGCGCTCTTTCTCTCTCTCTGCGCTCTTTCTTTCTCTCTCTCTCTGCGCTCTTTCTTCCTCTCTCTGCGCTCTTTCTTTCTCTGCGCTTTTTCTTTCTCTCTCTCTCTGCGCTCTTTCTTTCTTTTTCTCTGCGCTCTTTCTTTCTCTCTGCACTCTTACTTTCTCTCTCTCTGCGCTCTTTCTTTCTCTCTCTCTGCGCTCTTTCTCTCTCTCTGCGCTCTTTCTTTCTCTTTCTCTCTCTCTGCGCTCTTTCTCTCTCTCTCTCTGCGCTCTTTCTCTCTCTCTCTCTGCGCTCTTTCTTTCTCTTTCTCTCTCTGCGCTCTCTCTCTGCGCTCTTTCTTTCTCTCTGCGCACTTTCTTTCTCTCTCTCTGCGCTCTTTCTCTCTCTCTGCGCTCTTTCTTTCTCTCTGCGCTCTCTCTCTCTGCGCTCTTTCTTTCTCTCTCTGTGCTCTTTCTTTCTCTCTCTGTGCTCTTTCTTTCTCTCTCTCTGCGCTCTTTCTCTCTCTCTCTCTCTCTCTCTCTGTGCTCTTTCTCTCTCTCTCTCTCTGCGCTCTTACTTTCTCTCTCTCTGCGCTCTTTCTTTCTCTCTCTCTGCGCTCTTTCTCTCTCTCTCTCTGCGCTCTCTCTCTCTCTCTCTGCGCTCTTTCTTTCTCTTTCTCTCTCTGCGCTCTTTCTTTCTCTTTCTCTCTCTGCGCTCTCTCTCTCTGTGCTCTTTCTTTCTCTCTGCGCTCTCTCTCTCTGCGCTCTTTCTTTCTCTCTCTGTGCTCTTTCTTTCTCTCTCTCTGCGCTCTTTCTCTCTCTCTCTCTCTCTGCGCTCTTTCTTTCTCTTTCTCTCTATGCGCTCTTTCTTTCTCATCTCTCTCTGCGCTCTTTCTCTCTGCGCTCTATCTTTCTCTCTGCGCACTTTCTTTCTCTCTCTCTGCGCTCTTTCTTTCTCTCTGCGCACTTTCTTTCTCTCTCTCTGCGCTCTTTCTCTCTCTCTGCGCTCTTTC
Source organism: Ascaphus truei (assembly GCF_040206685.1). Taxonomy (NCBI): domain Eukaryota; kingdom Metazoa; phylum Chordata; class Amphibia; order Anura; family Ascaphidae; genus Ascaphus; species Ascaphus truei. The sequence continues at coordinate 501,417 of NW_027454039.1, forward strand.
TTTCTCTTTCTCTCTCTGCGCTCTTTCTTTCTCTTTCTCTCTCTGCGCTCTTTCTCTCTGCTCTCTTTCTTTCTCTCTGCGCTCTTTCTTTCTCTCTGCGCTCTTTTTTTCTCTCTTTGCGCTCTCTCTCTCTGCGCTCTCTCTCTGCGCTCTTTCTTTCTCTCTCTCTGCGCTCTTTCTTTCTCTCTCTGCGCTCTTTCTTTCTCTCTCTGCGCTCTTTCTCTCTCTGCGCTCTTTCTCTCTCTGCGCTCTTTCTCTCTCTGCGCTCTTTCTTTCTCTCTCTCTGCGCTCTTTCTTTCTCTTTCTCTCTCTGCGCTCTTTCTCTCTGCGCTCTTTCTTTCTCTCTGCGCACTTTCTTTCTCTCTCTCTGCGCTCTTTCTCTCTCTCTGCGCTCTTTCTTTCTCTCTGCGCTCTCTCTCTCTGCGCTCTTTCTTTCTCTCTTTCTGCGCTCTTTCTTTCTCTCTCTCTGTGCTCTTTCTCTCTCTCTCTCTGTGCTCTTTCTCTCTCTCTCTCTCTGCGCTCTTACTTTCTCTCTCTCTGCGCTCTTTCTTTCTCTCTCTCTGCGCTCTTTCTCTCTCTCTCTCTGCGCTCTCTCTCTCTCTCTCTGCGCTCTTTCTTTCTCTTTCTCTCTCTGCGCTCTTTCTTTCTCTTTCTCTCTCTGCGCTCTCTCTCTCTGTGCTCTTTCTTTCTCTCTGCGCTCTTTTTTTCTCTCTTTGCGCTCTTTTTTTCTCTCTCTGCGCTCTTTCTCTCTGCGCTCTTTCTTTCTCTCTGCGCACTTTCTTTCTCTCTCTCTGCGCTCTTTCTCTCTCTCTGCGCTCTTTCTTTCTCTCTGCGCTCTCTCTCTCTGCGCTCTTTCTTTCTCTCTCTGCGCTCTTTCTTTCTCTCTCTCTGCGCTCTTTCTCTCTCTCTCTCTGCGCTCTCTCTCTCTCTCTGCGCTCTTTCTTTCTCTTTCTCTCTCTGCGCTCTTTCTTTCTCTTTCTCTCTCTGCGCTCTCTCTCTCTGTGCTCTTTCTTTCTCTCTGCGCTCTTTCTTTCTCTCTGCGCTCTTTTTTTCTCTCTTTGCGCTCTTTCTTTCTCTCTTTGCGCTCTTTCTTTCTCTCTCTGCGCTCTTTCTTTCTCTCTCTCTGCGCTCTTTCTTTCTCTGCGCTCTTTTTTTCTCTCTCTGCGCTCTTTCTTTCTCTCTCTGCGCTCTCTCTCTGCGCTCTCTCTCTGCGCTCTTTCTTTCTCTCTCTCTGCGCTCTTTCTTTCTCTCTCTGCGCTCTTTCTTTCTCTCTCTGCGCTCTTTCTCTCTCTCTGCGCTCTTTCTCTCTCTCTGCGCTCTTTCTCTCTCTCTGCGCTCTTTCTCTCTCTCTGTGCTCTTTCTCTCTCTGCGCTCTTTCTCTCTCTGCGCTCTCTCTCTCTGCGCTCTTTCTTTCTCTCTCTCTGCGCTCTTTCTTTCTCTCTGCGCTCTTTCTTTCTCTCTCTCTGCGCTCTTTCTTTCTCTTTCTCTCTCTGCGCTCTTTCTCTCTGCGCTCTTTCTTTCTCTCTGCGCACTTTCTTTCTCTCTCTCTGCGCTCTTTCTCTCTCTCTGCGCTCTTTCTTTCTCTCTGCGCTCTCTCTCTGCGCTCTTTCTTTCTCTCTTTCTGCGCTCTTTCTTTCTCTCTCTCTGTGCTCTTTCTCTCTCTCTCTCTGTGCTCTTTCTCTCTCTCTCTCTCTGCGCTCTTACTTTCTCTCTCTCTGCGCTCTTTCTTTCTCTCTCTCTGCGCTCTTTCTCTCTCTCTCTCTGCGCTCTCTCTCTCTCTCTCTGCGCTCTTTCTTTCTCTTTCTCTCTCTGCGCTCTTTCTTTCTCTTTCTCTCTCTGCGCTCTCTCTCTCTGTGCTCTTTCTTTCTCTCTGCGCTCTCTCTCTCTGCGCTCTTTCTTTCTCTCTCTGTGCTCTTTCTTTCTCTCTCTCTGCGCTCTTTCTCTCTCTCTCTCTCTCTCTCTCTGCGCTCTTTCTTTCTCTTTCTCTCTATGCGCTCTTTCTTTCTCATCTCTCTCTGCGCTCTTTCTCTCTGCGCGCTTTCTTTCTCTCTGCGCACTTTCTTTCTCTCTCTCTGCGCTCTTTCTTTCTCTCTGCGCACTTTCTTTCTCTCTCTCTGCGCTCTTTCTCTCTCTCTGCGCTCTTTCTTTCTCTTTCTCTCTCTGCGCTCTTTCTTTCTCTTTCTCTCTCTGCGCTCTTTCTCTCTGCTCTCTTTCTTTCTCTCTGCGCTCTTTCTTTCTCTCTGCGCTCTTTTTTTCTCTCTTTGCGCTCTCTCTCTCTGCGCTCTCTCTCTGCGCTCTTTCTTTCTCTCTCTCTGCGCTCTTTCTTTCTCTCTCTGCGCTCTTTCTTTCTCTCTCTGCGCTCTTTCTTTCTCTCTCTGCGCTCTTTCTCTCTCTGCGCTCTTTCTCTCTCTGCGCTCTTTCTCTCTCTGCGCTCTTTCTTTCTCTCTCTCTGCGCTCTTTCTTTCTCTTTCTCTCTCTGCGCTCTTTCTCTCTGCGCTCTTTCTTTCTCTCTGCGCACTTTCTTTCTCTCTCTCTGCGCTCTTTCTCTCTCTCTGCGCTCTTTCTTTCTCTCTGCGCTCTCTCTCTCTGCGCTCTTTCTTTCTCTCTTTCTGCGCTCTTTCTTTCTCTCTCTCTGTGCTCTTTCTCTCTCTCTCTCTGTGCTCTTTCTCTCTCTCTCTCTCTGCGCTCTTACTTTCTCTCTCTCTGCGCTCTTTCTTTCTCTCTCTCTGCGCTCTTTCTCTCTCTCTCTCTGCGCTCTCTCTCTCTCTCTGCGCTCTTTCTTTCTCTTTCTCTCTCTGCGCTCTTTCTTTCTCTTTCTCTCTCTGCGCTCTCTCTCTCTGTGCTCTTTCTTTCTCTCTGCGCTCTTTTTTTCTCTCTTTGCGCTCTTTTTTTCTCTCTCTGCGCTCTTTCTCTCTGCGCTCTTTCTTTCTCTCTGCGCACTTTCTTTCTCTCTCTCTGCGCTCTTTCTCTCTCTCTGCGCTCTTTCTTTCTCTCTGCGCTCTCTCTCTCTGCGCTCTTTCTTTCTCTCTCTGCGCTCTTTCTTTCTCTCTCTCTGCGCTCTTTCTCTCTCTCTCTCTGCGCTCTCTCTCTCTCTCTCTGCGCTCTTTCTTTCTCTTTCTCTCTCTGCGCTCTTTCTTTCTCTTTCTCTCTCTGCGCTCTCTCTCTCTGTGCTCTTTCTTTCTCTCTGCGCTCTTTCTTTCTCTCTGCGCTCTTTTTTTCTCTCTTTGCGCTCTTTCTTTCTCTCTTTGCGCTCTTTCTTTCTCTCTCTGCGCTCTTTCTTTCTCTCTCTCTGCGCTCTTTCTTTCTCTGCGCTCTTTCTTTCTCTCTCTGCGCTCTTTCTTTCTCTCTCTGCGCTCTCTCTCTGCGCTCTCTCTCTGCGCTCTTTCTTTCTCTCTCTCTGCGCTCTTTCTTTCTCTCTCTGCGCTCTTTCTTTCTCTCTCTGCGCTCTTTCTCTCTCTCTGCGCTCTTTCTCTCTCTCTGCGCTCTTTCTTTCTCTGTCTGCGCTCTTTCTCTCTCTCTGCGCTCTTTCTTTCTCTTCTCTCTCTGCGCTCTTTCTTTCTCTTTCTCTCTCTGCGCTCTTTCTCTCTGCTCTCTTTCTTTCTCTCTGCGCTCTTTCTTTCTCTCTGCGCTCTTTTTTCTCTCTCTTGCGCTCTCTCTCTCTGCGCTCTCTCTCTGCGCTCTTTCTTTCTCTCTCTCTGCGCTCTTTCTTTCTCTCTCTGCGCTCTTTCTTTCTCTCTCTGCGCTCTTCCTTTCTCTCTCTGCGCTCTTTCTCTCTCTGCGCTCTTTCTCTCTCTGCGCTCTTTCTCTCTCTGCGCTCTTTCTTTCTCTCTCTCTGCGCTCTTTCTTTCTCTTTCTCTCTCTGCGCTCTTTCTCTCTGCGCTCTTTCTTTCTCTCTGCGCACTTTCTTTCTCTCTCTCTGCGCTCTTTCTCTCTCTCTGCGCTCTTTCTTTCTCTCTGCGCTCTCTCTCTCTGCGCTCTTTCTTTCTCTCTTTCTGCGCTCTTTCTTTCTCTCTCTCTGTGCTCTTTCTCTCTCTCTCTCTGTGCTCTTTCTCTCTCTCTCTCTCTGCGCTCTTACTTTCTCTCTCTCTGCGCTCTTTCTTTCTCTCTCTCTGCGCTCTTTCTCTCTCTCTCTCTGCGCTCTCTCTCTCTCTCTCTCTGCGCTCTTTCTTTCTCTTTCTCTCTCTGCGCTCTTTCTTTCTCTTTCTCTCTCTGCGCTCTCTCTCTCTGTGCTCTTTCTTTCTCTCTGCGCTCTCTCTCTCTGCGCTCTTTCTTTCTCTCTCTGTGCTCTTTCTTTCTCTCTCTCTGCGCTCTTTCTCTCTCTCTCTCTCTCTCTCTCTGCGCTCTTTCTTTCTCTTTCTCTCTATGCGCTCTTTCTTTCTCATCTCTCTCTGCGCTCTTTCTCTCTGCGCTCTATCTTTCTCTCTGCGCACTTTCTTTCTCTCTCTCTGCGCTCTTTCTTTCTCTCTGCGCACTTTCTTTCTCTCTCTCTGCGCTCTTTCTCTCTCTCTGCGCTCTTTCTTTCTCTTTCTCTCTCTGCGCTCTTTCTTTCTCTTTCTCTCTCTGCGCTCTTTCTCTCTGCTCTCTTTCTTTCTCTCTGCGCTCTTTCTTTCTCTCTGCGCTCTTTTTTTCTCTCTTTGCGCTCTCTCTCTCTGCGCTCTCTCTCTGCGCTCTTTCTTTCTCTCTCTCTGCGCTCTTTCTTTCTCTCTCTGCGCTCTTTCTTTCTCTCTCTGCGCTCTTTCTTTCTCTCTCTGCGCTCTTTCTCTCTCTGCGCTCTTTCTCTCTCTGCGCTCTTTCTTTCTCTCTCTCTGCGCTCTTTCTTTCTCTTTCTCTCTCTGCGCTCTTTCTCTCTGCGCTCTTTCTTTCTCTCTGCGCACTTTCTTTCTCTCTCTCTGCGCTCTTTCTCTCTCTCTGCGCTCTTTCTTTCTCTCTGCGCTCTCTCTCTCTGCGCTCTTTCTTTCTCTCTTTCTGCGCTCTTTCTTTCTCTCTCTCTGTGCTCTTTCTCTCTCTCTCTCTGTGCTCTTTCTCTCTCTCTCTCTCTGCGCTCTTACTTTCTCTCTCTCTGCGCTCTTTCTTTCTCTCTCTCTGCGCTCTTTCTCTCTCTCTCTCTGCGCTCTCTCTCTCTCTCTCTGCGCTCTTTCTTTCTCTTTCTCTCTCTGCGCTCTTTCTTTCTCTTTCTCTCTCTGCGCTCTCTCTCTCTGTGCTCTTTCTTTCTCTCTGCGCTCTTTTTTTCTCTCTTTGCGCTCTTTTTTTCTCTCTCTGCGCTCTTTCTCTCTGCGCTCTTTCTTTCTCTCTGCGCACTTTCTTTCTCTCTCTCTGCGCTCTTTCTCTCTCTCTGCGCTCTTTCTTTCTCTCTGCGCTCTCTCTCTCTGCGCTCTTTCTTTCTCTCTCTGCGCTCTTTCTTTCTCTCTCTCTGCGCTCTTTCTCTCTCTCTCTCTGCGCTCTCTCTCTCTCTCTCTGCGCTCTTTCTTTCTCTTTCTCTCTCTGCGCTCTTTCTTTCTCTTTCTCTCTCTGCGCTCTCTCTCTCTGTGCTCTTTCTTTCTCTCTGCGCTCTTTCTTTCTCTCTGCGCTCTTTTTTTCTCTCTTTGCGCTCTTTCTTTCTCTCTTTGCGCTCTTTCTTTCTCTCTCTGCGCTCTTTCTTTCTCTCTCTCTGCGCTCTTTCTTTCTCTGCGCTCTTTCTTTCTCTCTCTGCGCTCTTTCTTTCTCTCTCTGCGCTCTCTCTCTGCGCTCTCTCTCTGCGCTCTTTCTTTCTCTCTCTCTGCGCTCTTTCTTTCTCTCTCTGCGCTCTTTCTTTCTCTCTCTGCGCTCTTTCTCTCTCTCTGCGCTCTTTCTCTCTCTCTGCGCTCTTTCTCTCTCTCTGCGCTCTTTCTCTCTCTCTGTGCTCTTTCTCTCTCTGCGCTCTTTCTCTCTCTGTGCTCTCTCTCTCTGCGCTCTTTCTTTCTCTCTCTCTGCGCTCTTTCTTTCTCTCTGCGCTCTTTCTTTCTCTCTGCGCTCTTTCTTTCTCTCTCTCTGCGCTCTTTCTTTCTCTTTCTCTCTCTGCGCTCTTTCTCTCTGCGCTCTTTCTTTCTCTCTGCGCACTTTCTTTCTCTCTCTCTGCGCTCTTTCTCTCTCTCTGCGCTCTTTCTTTCTCTCTGCGCTCTCTCTCTGCGCTCTTTCTTTCTCTCTTTCTGCGCTCTTTCTTTCTCTCTCTCTGTGCTCTTTCTCTCTCTCTCTCTGTGCTCTTTCTCTCTCTCTCTCTCTGCGCTCTTACTTTCTCTCTCTCTGCGCTCTTTCTTTCTCTCTCTCTGCGCTCTTTCTCTCTCTCTCTCTGCGCTCTCTCTCTCTCTCTCTGCGCTCTTTCTTTCTCTTTCTCTCTCTGCGCTCTTTCTTTCTCTTTCTCTCTCTGCGCTCTCTCTCTCTGTGCTCTTTCTTTCTCTCTGCGCTCTCTCTCTCTGCGCTCTTTCTTTCTCTCTCTGTGCTCTTTCTTTCTCTCTCTCTCTGCGCTCTTTCTCTCTCTCTCTCTCTCTCTCTCTGCGCTCTTTCTTTCTCTTTCTCTCTATGCGCTCTTTCTTTCTCATCTCTCTCTGCGCTCTCTCTCTGCGCTCTTTCTTTCTCTCTGCGCACTTTCTTTCTCTCTCTCTGCGCTCTTTCTTTCTCTCTGCGCACTTTCTTTCTCTCTCTCTGCGCTCTTTCTCTCTCTCTGCGCTCTTTCTTTCTCTTTCTCTCTCTGCGCTCTTTCTTTCTCTTTCTCTCTCTGCGCTCTTTCTCTCTGCTCTCTTTCTTTCTCTCTGCGCTCTTTCTTTCTCTCTGCGCTCTTTTTTTCTCTCTTTGCGCTCTCTCTCTCTGCGCTCTCTCTCTGCGCTCTTTCTTTCTCTCTCTCTGCGCTCTTTCTTTCTCTCTCTGCGCTCTTTCTTTCTCTCTCTGCGCTCTTTCTTTCTCTCTCTGCGCTCTTTCTCTCTCTGCGCTCTTTCTCACTCTGCGCTCTTTCTCTCTCTGCGCTCTTTCTTTCTCTCTCTCTGCGCTCTTTCTTTCTCTTTCTCTCTCTGCGCTCTTTCTCTCTGCGCTCTTTCTTTCTCTCTGCGCACTTTCTTTCTCTCTCTCTGCGCTCTTTCTCTCTCTCTGCGCTCTTTCTTTCTCTCTGCGCTCTCTCTCTCTGCGCTCTTTCTTTCTCTCTTTCTGCGCTCTTTCTTTCTCTCTCTCTGTGCTCTTTCTCTCTCTCTCTCTGTGCTCTTTCTCTCTCTCTCTCTCTGCGCTCTTACTTTCTCTCTCTCTGCGCTCTTTCTTTCTCTCTCTCTGCGCTCTTTCTCTCTCTCTCTCTGCGCTCTCTCTCTCTCTCTGCGCTCTTTCTTTCTCTTTCTCTCTCTGCGCTCTTTCTTTCTCTTTCTCTCTCTGCGCTCTCTCTCTCTGTGCTCTTTCTTTCTCTCTGCGCTCTTTCTTTCTCTCTGCGCACTTTCTTTCTCTCTCTCTGCGCTCTTTCTCTCTCTCTGCGCTCTTTCTTTCTCTCTGCGCTCTCTCTCTCTGCGCTCTTACTTTCTCTCTCTGCGCTCTTTCTTTCTCTCTCTCTGCGCTCTTTCTCTCTCTCTCTCTGCGCTCTCTCTCTCTCTCTCTCTGCGCTCTTTCTTTCTCTTTCTCTCTCTGCGCTCTTTCTTTCTCTTTCTCTCTCTGCGCTCTCTCTCTCTGTGCTCTTTCTTTCTCTCTGCGCTCTTTCTTTCTCTCTGCGCTCTTTTTTTCTCTCTTTGCGCTCTTTTTTTCTCTCTTTGCGCTCTTTCTTTCTCTCTATGCGCTCTTTCTTTCTCACTCTCTGCGCTCTTTCTTTCTCTGCGCTCTTTCTTTCTCTCTCTGCGCTCTTTCTTTCTCTCTCTGCGCTCTTTCTTTCTCTCTCTCTGTGCTCTTTCTTTCTCTCTGCGCTCTTTCTTTCTCTCTCTGCGCTCTTTCTTTCTCTCTCTGCGCTCTTTCTTTCTCTCTCTGCGCTCTTTCTCTCTCTGCGCTCTTTCTCACTCTGCGCTCTTTCTCTCTCTGCGCTCTTTCTTTCTCTCTCTCTGCGCTCTTTCTTTCTCTTTCTCTCTCTGCGCTCTTTCTCTCTGCGCTCTTTCTTTCTCTCTGCGCACTTTCTTTCTCTCTCTCTGCGCTCTTTCTCTCTCTCTGCGCTCTTTCTTTCTCTCTGCGCTCTCTCTCTCTGCGCTCTTTCTTTCTCTCTTTCTGCGCTCTTTCTTTCTCTCTCTCTGTGCTCTTTCTCTCTCTCTCTCTGTGCTCTTTCTCTCTCTCTCTCTCTGCGCTCTTACTTTCTCTCTCTCTGCGCTCTTTCTTTCTCTCTCTCTGCGCTCTTTCTCTCTCTCTCTCTGCGCTCTCTCTCTCTCTCTCTGCGCTCTTTCTTTCTCTTTCTCTCTCTGCGCTCTTTCTTTCTCTTTCTCTCTCTGCGCTCTCTCTCTCTGTGCTCTTTCTTTCTCTCTGCGCTCTTTCTTTCTCTCTGCGCACTTTCTTTCTCTCTCTCTGCGCTCTTTCTCTCTCTCTGCGCTCTTTCTTTCTCTCTGCGCTCTCTCTCTCTGCGCTCTTACTTTCTCTCTCTGCGCTCTTTCTTTCTCTCTCTCTGCGCTCTTTCTCTCTCTCTCTCTGCGCTCTCTCTCTCTCTCTCTCTGCGCTCTTTCTTTCTCTTTCTCTCTCTGCGCTCTTTCTTTCTCTTTCTCTCTCTGCGCTCTCTCTCTCTGTGCTCTTTCTTTCTCTCTGCGCTCTTTCTTTCTCTCTGCGCTCTTTTTTTCTCTCTTTGCGCTCTTTCTTTCTCTCTTTGCGCTCTTTCTTTCTCTCTCTGCGCTCTTTCTTTCTCTCTCTCTGCGCTCTTTCTTTCTCTGCGCTCTTTCTTTCTCTCTCTGCGCTCTTTCTTTCTCTCTCTGCGCTCTCTCTCTGCGCTCTCTCTCTGCGCTCTTTCTTTCTCTCTCTCTGCGCTCTTTCTTTCTCTCTCTGCGCTCTTTCTTTCTCTCTCTGCGCTCTTTCTCTCTCTCTGCGCTCTTTCTCTCTCTCTGCGCTCTTTCTCTCTCTCTGCGCTCTTTCTCTCTCTCTGTGCTCTTTCTCTCTCTGCGCTCTTTCTCTCTCTGCGCTCTCTCTCTCTGCGCTCTTTCTTTCTCTCTCTCTGCGCTCTTTCTTTCTCTCTGCGCTCTTTCTTTCTCTCTGCACTCTTTCTTTCTCACTCTCTGCGCTCTTTCTCTCTCTCTCTGCGCTCTCTCTTTCTCTCTCTGCGCTTTTTCTTTCTCTCTCTCTGCGCTCTTTTTTCTCTCTCTGCGCTCTTTTTTTCTCTCTCTCTGCGCTCTCTCTCTCTCTCTGCGCTCTTTCTTTCACTCTGCGCTCTTTCTCTCTCTGCGCTCTTTCTCTCTCTGCGCTCTTTCTCTCTCTCTGCGCTCTTTCTCTCTCTCTGCGTTCTTTCTCTCTCTCTGCGCTCTTTCTCTCTCTTTGCGCTCTTTCTTTCTCTCTCTCTCTGCGCTCTTTCTTTCTCTCTCTCTGCGCTCTCTCTCTCTCTCGCTGCGCTCTTTCTCTCTCTCTCTGCGCTCTTTCTTTCTCTCTCTGCGCTCTTTCTTTCTCTCTCTCTGCGCTCTTTCTTTCTCTCTCTCTGCGCTCTTTCTTTCTCTCTCTCTGCGCTCTTTCTTTCTCTCTCTCTGCGCTCTTTCTTTCTCTCTGCGCTCTTTCTTTCTCTCTGCGCACTTTCTTTCTCTCTGCTCTCTTTCTCTCTCTCTGCGCTCTTTCTCTCTCTCTGCACTCTCTCTCTCTGCACTCTCTCTCTCTCTGCACTCTCTCTCTCTCTGCACTCTCTCTCTCTCTGCACTCTCTCTCTCTCTGCACTCTCTCTCTCTCTCTGCGCTCTCTCTCTCTCTGCTCTCTCTCTCTGCGCTCTCTCTCTCTGCGCTCTCTCTCTGCGCTCTTTCTTTCTCTCTCTCTGCGCTCTTTCTCTCTCTCTGCGCTCTTTCTTTCTCTCTCTCTCTGCGCTCTTTCTTCCTCTCTCTGCGCTCTTTCTTTCTCTGCGCTTTTTCTTTCTCTCTCTCTCTCTGCGCTCTTTCTTTCTCTTTCTCTCTCTGCGCTCTTTCTTTCTCTTTCTCTCTCTGCGCTCTCTCTCTCTGTGCTCTTTCTTTCTCTCTGCGCTCTTTTTTCTCTCTTTGCGCTCTTTTTTTCTCTCTCTGCGCTCTTTCTCTCTGCGCTCTTTCTTTCTCTCTGCGCACTTTCTTTCTCTCTCTCTGCGCTCTTTCTCTCTCTCTGCGCTCTTTCTTTCTCTCTGCGCTCTCTCTCTCTGCGCTCTTTCTTTCTCTCTCTGCGCTCTTTCTTTCTCTCTCTCTGCGCTCTTTCTCTCTCTCTCTCTGCGCTCTCTCTCTCTCTCTCTGCGCTCTTTCTTTCTCTTTCTCTCTCTGCGCTCTTTCTTTCTCTTTCTCTCTCTGCGCTCTCTCTCTCTGTGCTCTTTCTTTCTCTCTGCGCTCTTTCTTTCTCTCTGCGCTCTTTTTTTCTCTCTTTGCGCTCTTTCTTTCTCTCTTTGCGCTCTTTCTTTCTCTCTCTGCGCTCTTTCTTTCTCTCTCTCTGCGCTCTTTCTTTCTCTGCGCTCTTTCTTTCTCTCTCTGCGCTCTTTCTTTCTCTCTCTGCGCTCTCTCTCTGCGCTCTCTCTCTGCGCTCTTTCTTTCTCTCTCTCTGCGCTCTTTCTTTCTCTCTCTGCGCTCTTTCTTTCTCTCTCTGCGCTCTTTCTCTCTCTCTGCGCTCTTTCTCTCTCTCTGCGCTCTTTCTCTCTCTCTGCGCTCTTTCTCTCTCTCTGTGCTCTTTCTCTCTCTGCGCTCTTTCTCTCTCTGCGCTCTCTCTCTCTGCGCTCTTTCTTTCTCTCTCTCTGCGCTCTTTCTTTCTCTCTGCGCTCTTTCTTTCTCTCTGCGCTCTTTCTTTCTCTCTCTCTGCGCTCTTTCTTTCTCTTTCTCTCTCTGCGCTCTTTCTCTCTGCGCTCTTTCTTTCTCTCTGCGCACTTTCTTTCTCTCTCTCTGCGCTCTTTCTCTCTCTCTGCGCTCTTTCTTTCTCTCTGCGCTCTCTCTCTGCGCTCTTTCTTTCTCTCTTTCTGCGCTCTTTCTTTCTCTCTCTCTGTGCTCTTTCTCTCTCTCTCTCTGTGCTCTTTCTCTCTCTCTCTCTCTGCGCTCTTACTTTCTCTCTCTCTGCGCTCTTTCTTTCTCTCTCTCTGCGCTCTTTCTCTCTCTCTCTCTGCGCTCTCTCTCTCTCTCTCTGCGCTCTTTCTTTCTCTTTCTCTCTCTGCGCTCTTTCTTTCTCTTTCTCTCTCTGCGCTCTCTCTCTCTGTGCTCTTTCTTTCTCTCTGCGCTCTCTCTCTCTGCGCTCTTTCTTTCTCTCTCTGTGCTCTTTCTTTCTCTCTCTCTGCGCTCTTTCTCTCTCTCTCTCTCTCTCTCTGCGCTCTTTCTTTCTCTTTCTCTCTATGCGCTCTTTCTTTCTCATCTCTCTCTGCGCTCTCTCTCTGCGCTCTTTCTTTCTCTCTGCGCACTTTCTTTCTCTCTCTCTGCGCTCTTTCTTTCTCTCTGCGCACTTTCTTTCTCTCTCTCTGCGCTCTTTCTCTCTCTCTGCGCTCTTTCTTTCTCTTTCTCTCTCTGCGCTCTTTCTTTCTCTTTCTCTCTCTGCGCTCTTTCTCTCTGCTCTCTTTCTTTCTCTCTGCGCTCTTTCTCTCTCTCTGCGCTCTCTCTCTGCGCTCTTTCTTTCTCTCTCTCTGCGCTCTTTCTTTCTCTCTCTGCGCTCTTTCTTTCTCTCTCTGCGCTCTTTCTTTCTCTCTCTGCGCTCTTTCTCTCTCTGCGCTCTTTCTCACTCTGCGCTCTTTCTCTCTCTGCGCTCTTTCTTTCTCTCTCTCTGCGCTCTTTCTTTCTCTTTCTCTCTCTGCGCTCTTTCTCTCTGCGCTCTTTCTTTCTCTCTGCGCACTTTCTTTCTCTCTCTCTGCGCTCTTTCTCTCTCTCTGCGCTCTTTCTTTCTCTCTGCGCTCTCTCTCTCTGCGCTCTTTCTTTCTCTCTTTCTGCGCTCTTTCTTTCTCTCTCTCTGTGCTCTTTCTCTCTCTCTCTCTGTGCTCTTTCTCTCTCTCTCTCTCTGCGCTCTTACTTTCTCTCTCTCTGCGCTCTTTCTTTCTCTCTCTCTGCGCTCTTTCTCTCTCTCTCTCTGCGCTCTCTCTCTCTCTCTCTGCGCTCTTTCTTTCTCTTTCTCTCTCTGCGCTCTTTCTTTCTCTTTCTCTCTCTGCGCTCTCTCTCTCTGTGCTCTTTCTTTCTCTCTGCGCTCTTTCTTTCTCTCTGCGCACTTTCTTTCTCTCTCTCTGCGCTCTTTCTCTCTCTCTGCGCTCTTTCTTTCTCTCTGCGCTCTCTCTCTCTGCGCTCTTACTTTCTCTCTCTGCGCTCTTTCTTTCTCTCTCTCTGCGCTCTTTCTCTCTCTCTCTCTGCGCTCTCTCTCTCTCTCTCTCTGCGCTCTTTCTTTCTCTTTCTCTCTCTGCGCTCTTTCTTTCTCTTTCTCTCTCTGCGCTCTCTCTCTCTGTGCTCTTTCTTTCTCTCTGCGCTCTTTCTTTCTCTCTGCGCTCTTTTTTTCTCTCTTTGCGCTCTTTCTTTCTCTCTTTGCGCTCTTTCTTTCTCTCTCTGCGCTCTTTCTTTCTCTCTCTCTGCGCTCTTTCTTTCTCTGCGCTCTTTCTTTCTCTCTCTGCGCTCTTTCTTTCTCTCTCTGCGCTCTCTCTCTGCGCTCTCTCTCTGCGCTCTTTCTTTCTCTCTCTCTGCGCTCTTTCTTTCTCTCTCTGCGCTCTTTCTTTCTCTCTCTGCGCTCTTTCTCTCTCTCTGCGCTCTTTCTCTCTCTCTGCACTCTTTCTCTCTCTCTGCGCTCTTTCTCTCTCTCTGTGCTCTTTCTCTCTCTGCGCTCTTTCTCTCTCTGCGCTCTCTCTCTCTGCGCTCTTTCTTTCTCTCTCTCTGCGCTCTTTCTTTCTCTCTGCGCTCTTTCTTTCTCTCTGCACTCTTTCTTTCTCACTCTCTGCGCTCTTTCTCTCTCTCTCTGCGCTCTCTCTTTCTCTCTCTGCGCTTTTTCTTTCTCTCTCTCTGCGCTCTTTTTTCTCTCTCTGCGCTCTTTTTTTCTCTCTCTCTGCGCTCTCTCTCTCTCTCTGCGCTCTTTCTTTCACTCTGCGCTCTTTCTCTCTCTGCGCTCTTTCTCTCTCTGCGCTCTTTCTCTCTCTCTGCGCTCTTTCTCTCTCTCTGCGTTCTTTCTCTCTCTCTGCGCTCTTTCTCTCTCTTTGCGCTCTTTCTTTCTCTCTCTCTCTGCGCTCTTTCTTTCTCTCTCTCTGCGCTCTCTCTCTCTCTCGCTGCGCTCTTTCTCTCTCTCTCTGCGCTCTTTCTTTCTCTCTCTGCGCTCTTTCTTTCTCTCTCTCTGCGCTCTTTCTTTCTCTCTCTCTGCGCTCTTTCTTTCTCTCTCTCTGCGCTCATTCTTTCTCTCTCTCTGCGCTCTTTCTTTCTCTCTGCGCTCTTTCTTTCTCTCTGCGCACTTTCTTTCTCTCTGCTCTCTTTCTCTCTCTCTGCGCTCTTTCTCTCTCTCTGCACTCTCTCTCTCTGCACTCTCTCTCTCTCTGCACTCTCTCTCTCTCTGCACTCTCTCTCTCTCTGCACTCTCTCTCTCTCTGCACTCTCTCTCTCTCTCTGCGCTCTCTCTCTCTCTGCTCTCTCTCTCTGCGCTCTCTCTCTCTGCGCTCTCTCTCTGCGCTCTTTCTTTCTCTCTCTCTGCGCTCTTTCTCTCTCTCTGCGCTCTTTCTTTCTCTCTCTCTCTGCGCTCTTTCTTCCTCTCTCTGCGCTCTTTCTTTCTCTGCGCTTTTTCTTTCTCTCTCTCTCTCTGCGCTCTTTCTTTCTTTCTCTCTGCGCTCTTTCTTTCTCTCTGCACTCTTATTTTCTCTCTCTCTGCGCTCTTTCTTTCTCTCTCTCTGCGCTCTTTCTCTCTCTCTGCGCTCTTTCTTTCTCTTTCTCTCTCTCTGCGCTCTTTCTCTCTCTCTCTCTGCGCTCTTTCTCTCTCTCTCTCTGCGCTCTTTCTTTCTCTTTCTCTCTCTGCGCTCTCTCTCTGCGCTCTTTCTTTCTCTCTGCGCACTTTCTTTCTCTCTCTCTGCGCTCTTTCTCTCTCTCTGCGCTCTTTCTTTCTCTCTGCGCTCTCTCTCTCTGCGCTCTTTCTTTCTCTCTCTGTGCTCTTTCTTTCTCTCTCTCTGCGCTCTTTCTCTCTCTCTCTCTCTCTCTCTGCGCTCTTTCTTTCTCTTTCTCTCTATGCGCTCTTTCTTTCTCATCTCTCTCTGCGCTCTTTCTCTCTGCGCTCTTTCTTTCTCTCTGCTCACTTTCTTTCTCTCTCTCTGCGCTCTTTCTTTCTCTCTGCGCACTTTCTTTCTCTCTCTCTGCGCTCTTTCTCTCTCTCTGCGCTCTTTCTTTCTCTTTCTCTCTCTGCGCTCTTTCTTTCTCTTTCTCTCTCTGCGCTCTTTCTCTCTGCTCTCTTTCTTTCTCTCTGCGCTCTTTCTTTCTCTCTGCGCTCTTTTTTTCTCTCTTTGCGCTCTTTTTTTCTCTTTTTGCGCTCTTTCTTTCTCTCTCTGCGCTCTTTCTTTCTCTCTCTGCGCTCTTTCTTTCTCTCTCTGCGCTCTTTCTTTCTCTCTCTGCGCTCTCTCTCTCTGCGCTCTCTCTCTGCGCTCTTTCTTTCTCTCTCTCTGCGCTCTTTCTTTCTCTCTCTGCGCTCTTTCTTTCTCTCTCTGCGCTCTTTCTTTCTCTCTCTGCGCTCTTTCTTTCTCTCTCTGCGCTCTTTCTCTCTCTGCGCTCTTTCTCTCTCTGCGCTCTTTCTCTCTCTGCGCTCTTTCTTTCTCTCTCTCTGCGCTCTTTCTTTCTTTCTGCGCTCTTTTTTTCTCTCTGCACTCTTTCTTTCTCTCTCTCTGCGCTCTCTCTCTGCGCTCTTTCTTTCTCTTTCTCTGCGCTCTTTCTCTCTCTCTCTCTGCGCTCTCTCTCTCTCTCTCTGCGCTCTTTCTTTCTCTTTCTCTCTCTGCGCTCTTTCTCTCTGCGCTCTTTCTTTCTCTCTGCGCACTTTCTTTCTCTCTCTCTGCGCTCTTTCTCTCTCTCTGCGCTCTTTCTTTCTCTCTGCGCTCTCTCTCTCTGCGCTCTTTCTTTCTCTCTCTGCGCTCTTTCTTTCTCTCTCTCTGCGCTCTTTCTCTCTCTCTGCGCTCTTTCTTTCTCTTTCTCTCTCTGCGCTCTTTCTTTCTCTTTCTCTCTCTGCGCTCTCTCTCTCTGTGCTCTTTCTTTCTCTCTGCGCTCTTTTTTTCTCTCTTTGCGCTCTTTTTTTCTCTCTTTGCGCTCTTTCTTTCTCTCTCTGCGCTCTTTCTTTCTCTCTCTCTGCGCTCTTTCTTTCTCTGCGCTCTTTCTTTCTCTCTCTGCGCTCTTTATTTCTCTCTCTGCGCTCTCTCTCTCTCTGCGCTCTTTCTCTCTCTCTGCGCTCTTTCTCTCTCTGCGCTCTTTCTCTCTCTGCGCTCTCTCTCTCTGCGCTCTTTCTCTCTCTGCGCTCTTTCTTTCTCTCTCTCTCTGTGCTCTTTCTTTCTTTCTCTCTGCGCTCTTTCTTTCTCTCTGCACTCTTACTTTCTCTCTCTCTGCGCTCTTTCTCTCTCTCTGCGCTCTTTCTTTCTCTTTCTCTCTCTCTGCGCTCTTTCTCTCTGCGCTCTTTCTTTCTCTCTGCGCACTTTCTTTCTCTCTCTCTGCGCTCTTTCTCTCTCTCTGCGCTCTTTCTTTCTCTCTGCGCTCTCTCTCTCTGCGCTCTTTCTTTCTCTCTTTCTGCGCTCTTTCTTTCTCTCTTTCTGCGCTCTTTCTCTCTCTCTCTCTGTGCTCTTTCTCTCTCTCTCTCTGCGCTCTTTCTCTCTCTCTCTCTGCGCTCTTTCTTTCTCTTTCTCTCTCTGCGCTCTTTCTTTCTCTTTCTCTCTCTGCGCTCTTTCTTTCTCTTTCTCTCTCTGCGCTCTTTCTCTCTGCGCTCTTTCTTTCTCTCTCTCTGCGCTCTTTCTCTCTCTCTGCGCTCTTTCTTTCTCTCTGCGCTCTCTCTTTCTCTCTCTGCGCTCTTTCTTTCTCTCTCTCTGTGCTCTTTCTCTCTCTCTTTCTGTGCTCTTTCTTTCTCTTTCTCTCTCTGCGATCTCTCTCTCTGCGCTCTTTCTTTCTTTCTGCACTCTTTCTTTCTCGCTGCACTCATTCTTTCTCTCTGCGCTCTTTTTTTCTCTCTTTGCACTCTTTTTTTCTCTCTTTGCGCTCTTTCTTTCTCTCTCTCTGCGCTCTTTCTTTCTCTCTCTGCGCTCTTTCTTTCTCTCTCTGCGCTCTTTCTTTCTCTCTGCGCTCTTTCTCTCTCTCTGCGCTCTTTCTCTCTCTCTGTGCTCTTTCTCTTTCTCTGCGCTCTTTCTCTCTCTCTGCGCTCTTTCTCTCTCTGCGCTCTTTCTCTCTCTGCGCTCTTTTTCTCTCTGCGCTCTTTCTCTCTCTGCGCTCTTTCTCTCTCTGCGCTCTCTCTCTCTGCGCTCTCTCTCTCTCTGCGCTCTTTCTTTCTCTGTCTGCGCTCTTTCTTTCTCTGTCTGCGCTCTTTCTTCCTCTCTCTCTCTCTGCGCTCTTTTATTCTCTACGCTCTTTCTTTCTCTCTGCGCTCTTTCTTTCTCTCTCTCTGCGCTCTCTCTCTCTTTCTCTCTGCGCTCTCTCTCTGTCTGCGCTCTCTCTCTGTCTGCGCTCTCTCTCTCTGCGCTCTTTCTCTCTCTCTCTGCGCTCTTTCTCTCTCTCTGTGCTCTTTCTTTCTCTTTCTCTGCGCTCTTTCTCTCTCTCTCTCTCTCTGCGCTCTTTCTCTCTCTCTCTCTCTGCGCTCTTTCTCTCTCTCTCTGCGCTCTTTCTTTCTCTTTCTCTCTGCGCTCTTTCTTTCTCTCTGCGCACTTTCTTTCTCTCTCTCTGCGCTCTTTCTCTCTCTCTGCGCTCTTTCTCTCTCTCTGCGCTCTTTCTTTCTCTCTGTGCTCTCTCTCTCTGCGCTCTTTCTTTCTCTCTCTGCGCTCTTTCTTTCTCTCTCTCTGCGCTCTTTCTCTCTCTCTCTCTGCGCTCTCTCTCTCTCTCTCTGCGCTCTTTCTTTCTCTTTCTCTCTCTGCGCTCTTTCTTTCTCTTTCTCTCTCTGCGCTCTTTCTCTCTGCGCTCTTTCTTTCTCTCTGCGCACTTTCTTTCTCTCTCTCTGTGCTCTTTCTCTCTCTCTGCGCTCTTTCTTTCTCTCTGCGCACTTTCTTTCTCTCTCTCTCTGCGCTCTTTCTTTCTCTCTGCGCTCTCTCTCTCTGCGCTCTTTCTTTCTCTCTCTGCGCTCTTTCTTTCTCTCTCTCTGCGCTCTTTCTCTCTCTCTTTCTGCGCTCTTTCTTTCTCTTTCTCTCTCTGCGCTCTCTCTCTCTGCGCTCTCTCTCTCTGCGCTCTTTCTTTCTCGCTGCACTCTTTCTTTCTCTCTGCGCTCTTTTTTTCTCTCTTTGCACTCTTTTTTTCTCTCTTTGCGCTCTTTCTTTCTCTCTCTGCGCTCTTTCTTTCTCTGCGCTCTTTCTTTCTCTCTCTGCACTCTTTATTTCTCTCTCTGCGCTCTCTCTCTCTCTCTGCGCTCTCTCTCTGCGCTCTTTCTTTCTCTCTCTGCGCTGTTTCTTTCTCTCGCTGCGCTCTTTCTCTCTCTCTGCGCTCTTTCTCTCTCTCTGTGCTCTTTCTCTCTCTGCGCTCTTTCTCTCTCTGCGCTCTTTCTCTCTCTGCGCTCTTTCTTTCTCTCTCTGCGCTCTTTCTTTCTCTCTCTCTGCGCTCTTTCTCTCTCTCTCTGCGCTCTCTCTCTCTCTCTCTGCGCTCTTTCTTTCTCTTTCTCTCTCTGCGCTCTTTCTTTCTCTCTCTGCGCTCTTTCTCTATGCGCTCTTTCTTTCTCTCTGCGCACTTTCTTTCTCTCTCTCTGCGCTCTTTCTCTCTCTCTGCGCTCTTTCTTTCTCTCTGCGCACTTTCTTTCTCTCTCTCTGCGCTCTTTCTTTCTCTCTGCGCTCTCTCTCTCTGCGCTCTTTCTTTCTCTCTCTGCGCTCTTTCTTTCTCTCTCTCTGCGCTCTTTCTCTCTCTCTTTCTGCGCTCTTTCTTTCTCTTTCTCTCTCTGCGCTCTCTCTCTCTGCGCTCTCTCTCTCTGCGTTCTTTCTTTCTCGCTGCACTCTTTCTTTCTCTCTGCGCTCTTTTTTTCTCTCTTTGCACTCTTTTTTTCTCTCTTTGCGCTCTTTCTTTCTCTCTCTGTGCTCTTTCTTTCTCTGCGCTCTTTCTTTCTCTCTTTGCGCTCTTTATTTCTCTCTCTGCGCTCTCTCTCTCTCTCTGCGCTCTCTCTCTGCGCACTTTCTTTCTCTCTCTCTGCGCTCTTTCTCTCTCTCTTTCTGCGCTCTTTCTTTCTCTTTCTCTCTCTGCGCTCTCTCTCTCTGCGCTCTCTCTCTCTGCGCTCTTTCTTTCTCGCTGCACTCTTTCTTTCTCTCTGCGCTCTTTTTTTCTCTCTTTGCACTCTTTTTTTCTCTCTTTGCGCTCTTTCTCTCTCTCTCTGCGCTCTTTCTTTCTCTTTCTCTCTCTGCGCTCTTTCTCTCTGCGTTCTTTCTTTCTCTCTGCGCACTTTCTTTCTCTCTCTCTGCGCTCTTTCTCTCTCTCTGCGCTCTTTCTCTCTCTCTGCGCTCTTTCTTTCTCTCTGCACTCTCTCTCTCTGCGCTCTTTCTTTCTCTCTCTGCGCTCTTTCTTTCTCTCTCTGCGCTCTCTCTCTCTGCGCTCTCTCTCTGCGCTCTCTCTCTGCGCTTTTTCTTTCTCTCTCTCTGCGCTCTTTCTTTCTCTCTCTGCGCTCTTTCTTTCTCTCTCTGCGCTCTTTCTCTCTCTGCGCTCTTTCTCTCTCTGCGCTCTTTCTTTCTCTCTCTCTGCGCTCTTTATTTCTTTCTCTCTGCGCTCTTTTTTTCTCTCTG
Source organism: Ascaphus truei (assembly GCF_040206685.1). Lineage (NCBI taxonomy): Eukaryota > Metazoa > Chordata > Amphibia > Anura > Ascaphidae > Ascaphus > Ascaphus truei. The sequence goes on from NW_027454039.1 coordinate 520,357, forward strand.
CACTCTTTCTTTCTCTCTCTCTGCGCTCTTTCTCTGCGCTCTTTCTTTCTCTTTCTCTGCGCTCTTTCTCTCTCTCTCTCTGCGCTCTTTCTCTCTCTCTCTGCACTCTTTCTTTCTCTTTCTCTCTCTGCGCTCTTTCTCTCTGCGCTCTTTCTTTCTCTCTCTCTGCGCTCTTTCTCTCTCTCTGCGCTCTTTCTTTCTCTCTGCGCTGTCTCTCTCTGCGCTCTTTCTTTCTCTCTCTGCGCTCTTTCTTTCTCTCTCTCTGCGCTCTTTCTTTCTCTCTGCGCTCTTTCTCTCTCTGCGCTCTTTCTCTCTCTCTGCGCTCTTTCTCTCTCTCTGCTTCTTTCTCTCTCTCTGCGCTCTTTCTCTCTCTTTGCACTCTTTCTTTCTCTCTCTCTCTGCGCTCTTTCTTTCTCTCTCTCTGCGCTCTCTCTCTCTCTCGCTGCGCTCTTTCTCTCTCTCTCTGCGCTCTTTCTTTCTCTCTCTGCGCTCTTTCTTTCTCTCTCTCTGCGCTCTTTCTTTCTCTCTCTCTGCGCTCTTTCTTTCTCTCTCTCTGCGCTCTTTCTTTCTCTCTGCGCTCTTTCTTTCTCTCTGCGCTCTTTCTTTCTCTCTGCGCACTTTCTTTCTCTCTGCTCTCTTTCTCTCTCTCTGCGCTCTTTCTCTCTCTGCACTCTCTCTCTCTCTGCACTCTCTCTCTCTCTGCACTCTCTCTCTCTCTGCACTCTCTCTCTCTGCACTCTCTCTCTCTCTCTGCGCTCTCTCTCTCTCTGCTCTCTCTCTCTGCGCTCTCTCTCTGCGCTCTTTCTTTCTCTCTCTCTGCGCTCTTTCTCTCTCTCTGCGCTCTTTCTTTCTCTCTCTCTCTGCGCTCTTTCTTCCTCTCTCTGCGCTCTTTCTTTCTCTGCGCTTTTTCTTTCTCTCTCTCTCTGCGCTCTTTCTTTCTTTTTCTCTGCGCTCTTTCTTTCTCTCTGCACTCTTACTTTCTCTCTCTCTGCGCTCTTTCTTTCTCTCTCTCTGCGCTCTTTCTCTCTCTCTGCGCTCTTTCTTTCTTTCTCTCTCTCTGCGCTCTTTCTCTCTCTCTCTCTGCGCTCTTTCTCTCTCTCTCTCTGCGCTCTTTCTTTCTCTTTCTCTCTCTGCGCTCTCTCTCTGCGCTCTTTCTTTCTCTCTGCGCACTTTCTTTCTCTCTCTCTGCGCTCTTTCTCTCTCTCTGCGCTCTTTCTTTCTCTCTGCGCTCTCTCTCTCTGCGCTCTTTCTTTCTCTCTCTGTGCTCTTTCTTTCTCTCTCTCTGCGCTCTTTCTCTCTCTCTCTCTCTCTCTCTCTGCGCTCTTTCTTTCTCTTTCTCTCTATGCGCTCTTTCTTTCTCATCTCTCTCTGCGCTCTTTCTCTCTGCGCTCTTTCTTTCTCTCTGCGCACTTTCTTTCTCTCTCTCTGCGCACTTTCTTTCTCTCTCTCTGCGCTCTTTCTTTCTCTCTGCGCACTTTCTTTCTCTCTCTCTGCGCTCTTTCTCTCTCTCTGCGCTCTTTCTTTCTCTTTCTCTCTCTGCGCTCTTTCTTTCTCTTTCTCTCTCTGCGCTCTTTCTCTCTGCTCTCTTTCTTTCTCTCTGCGCTCTTTCTTTCTCTCTGCGCTCTTTTTTTCTCTCTTTGCGCTCTCTCTCTCTGCGCTCTCTCTCTGTGCTCTTTCTTTCTCTCTCTCTGCGCTCTTTCTTTCTCTCTCTGCGCTCTTTCTTTCTCTCTCTGCGCTCTTTCTTTCTCTCTCTGCGCTCTTTCTCTCTCTGCGCTCTTTCTCTCTCTGCGCTCTTTCTTTCTCTCTCTCTGCGCTCTTTCTTTCTCTTTCTCTCTCTGCGCTCTTTCTCTCTGCGCTCTTTCTTTCTCTCTGCGCACTTTCTTTCTCTCTCTCTGCACTCTTTCTCTCTCTCTGCGCTCTTTCTTTCTCTCTGCGCTCTCTCTCTCTGCGCTCTTTCTTTCTCTCTTTCTGCGCTCTTTCTTTCTCTCTCTCTGTGCTCTTTCTCTCTCTCTCTCTGCGCTCTTTCTTTCTCTTTCTCTCTCTGCGCTCTTACTTTCTCTCTCTCTGCGCTCTTTCTTTCTCTCTCTCTGCGCTCTTTCTCTCTCTCTCTCTGCGCTCTCTCTCTCTCTCTCTCTGCGCTCTTTCTTTCTCTTTCTCTCTCTGCGCTCTTTCTTTCTCTTTCTCTCTCTGCGCTCTCTCTCTCTGTGCTCTTTCTTTCTCTCTGCGCTCTTTTTTTCTCTCTTTGCGCTCTTTTTTTCTCTCTCTGCGCTCTTTCTCTCTGCACTCTTTCTTTCTCTCTGCGCACTTTCTTTCTCTCTCTCTGCGCTCTTTCTCTCTCTCTGCGCTCTTTCTTTCTCTCTGCGCTCTCTCTCTCTGCGCTCTTTCTTTCTCTCTCTGCGCTCTTTCTTTCTCTCTCTCTGCGCTCTTTCTCTCTCTCTCTCTGCGCTCTCTCTCTCTCTCTCTGCGCTCTTTCTTTCTCTTTCTCTCTCTGCGCTCTTTCTTTCTCTTTCTCTCTCTGCGCTCTCTCTCTCTGTGCTCTTTCTTTCTCTCTGCGCTCTTTCTTTCTCTCTGCGCTCTTTTTTTCTCTCTTTGCGCTCTTTCTTTCTCTCTTTGCGCTCTTTCTTTCTCTCTCTGCGCTCTTTCTTTCTCTCTCTCTGCGCTCTTTCTTTCTCTGCGCTCTTTCTTTCTCTCTCTGCGCTCTTTCTTTCTCTCTCTGCGCTCTCTCTCTCTCTGCGCTCTCTCTCTGCGCTCTTTCTTTCTCTCTCTCTGCGCTCTTTCTTTCTCTCTCTGCGCTCTTTCTCTCTCTCTGTGCTCTTTCTCTCTCTCTGCGCTCTTTCTCTCTCGCTGCGCTCTTTCTCTCTCTCTGCGCTCTTTCTCTCTCTCTGCGCTCTTTCTCTCTCTCTGCGCTCTTTCTCTCTCTCTGCGCTCTTTCTCTCTCTCTGTGCTCTTTCTCTCTCTGCGCTCTTTCTCTCTCTGCGCTCTCTCTCTCTGCGCTCTTTCTTTCTCTCTCTCTGCGCTCTTTCTTTCTCTCTGCGCTCTTTCTTTCTCTCTGCACTCTTTCTTTCTCACTCTCTGCGCTCTTTCTCTCTCTCTCTGCGCTCTCTCTTTCTCTCTCTGCGCTTTTTCTTTCTCTCTCTCTGCGCTCTTTTTTTCTCTCTCTCTGCGCTCTTTTTTTCTCTCTCTCTGCGCTCTCTCTCTCTCTCTGCGCTCTTTCTTTCTCTCTGCGCTCTTTCTCTCTCTGCGCTCTTTCTCTCTCTGCGCTCTTTCTCTCTCTCTGCGCTCTTTCTCTCTCTCTGCGTTCTTTCTCTCTCTCTGCGCTCTTTCTCTCTCTTTGCGCTCTTTCTTTCTCTCTCTCTCTGCGCTCTTTCTTTCTCTCTCTCTGCGCTCTCTCTCTCTCTCGCTGCGCTCTTTCTCTCTCTCTCTGCGCTCTTTCTTTCTCTCTCTGCGCTCTTTCTTTCTCTCTCTCTGCGCTCTTTCTTTCTCTCTCTCTGCGCTCTTTCTTTCTCTCTCTCTGCGCTCTTTCTTTCTCTCTCTCTGCGCTCTTTCTTTCTCTCTGCGCTCTTTCTTTCTCTCTGCGCACTTTCTTTCTCTCTGCTCTCTTTCTCTCTCTCTGCGCTCTTTCTCTCTCTCTGCACTCTCTCTCTCTGCACTCTCTCTCTCTCTGCACTCTCTCTCTCTCTGCACTCTCTCTCTCTCTGCACTCTCTCTCTCTCTGCACTTTCTCTCTCTCTGCGCTCTCTCTCTCTCTGCTCTCTCTCTGCGCTCTCTCTCTCTGCGCTCTCTCTCTGCGCTCTTTCTTTCTCTCTCTCTGCGCTCTTTCTCTCTCTCTGCGCTCTTTCTTTCTCTTTCTCTCTCTGCGCTCTCTCTCTCTGTGCTCTTTCTTTCTCTCTGCGCTCTTTTTTTCTCTCTTTGCGCTCTTTTTTTCTCTCTCTGCGCTCTTTCTCTCTGCGCTCTTTCTTTCTCTCTGCGCACTTTCTTTCTCTCTCTCTGCGCTCTTTCTCTTTCTCTGCGCTCTTTCTTTCTCTCTGCGCTCTCTCTCTCTGCGCTCTTTCTTTCTCTCTCTGCGCTCTTTCTTTCTCTCTCTCTGCGCTCTTTCTCTCTCTCTCTCTGCGCTCTCTCTCTCTCTCTCTGCGCTCTTTCTTTCTCTTTCTCTCTCTGCGCTCTTTCTTTCTCTTTCTCTCTCTGCGCTCTCTCTCTCTGTGCTCTTTCTTTCTCTCTGCGCTCTTTCTTTCTCTCTGCGCTCTTTTTTTCTCTCTTTGCGCTCTTTCTTTCTCTCTTTGCGCTCTTTCTTTCTCTCTCTGCGCTCTTTCTTTCTCTCTCTCTGCGCTCTTTCTTTCTCTGCGCTCTTTCTTTCTCTCTCTGCGCTCTTTCTTTCTCTCTCTGCGCTCTCTCTCTCTCTGCGCTCTCTCTCTGCGCTCTTTCTTTCTCTCTCTCTGCGCTCTTTCTTTCTCTCTCTCTGCGCTCTTTCTCTCTCTCTGCGCTCTTTCTCTCTCTCTGCGCTCTTTCTCTCTCTCTGTGCTCTTTCTCTCTCTGCGCTCTTTCTCTCTCTGCGCTCTCTCTCTCTGCGCTCTTTCTTTCTCTCTCTCTGCGCTCTTTCTTTCTCTCTGCGCTCTTTCTTTCTCTCTGCACTCTTTCTTTCTCACTCTCTGCGCTCTTTCTCTCTCTCTCTGCGCTCTCTCTTTCTCTCTCTGCGCTTTTTCTTTCTCTCTCTCTGCGCTCTTTTTTTCTCTCTCTCTGCGCTCTTTTTTTCTCTCTCTCTGCGCTCTCTCTCTCTCTCTGCGCTCTTTCTTTCTCTCTGCGCTCTTTCTCTCTCTGCGCTCTTTCTCTCTCTGCGCTCTTTCTCTCTCTCTGCGCTCTTTCTTTCTCTCTCTCTCTGCGCTCTTTCTTTCTCTCTCTCTGCGCTCTCTCTCTCTCTCGCTGCGCTCTTTCTCTCTCTCTCTGCGCTCTTTCTTTCTCTCTCTGCGCTCTTTCTTTCTCTCTCTCTGCGCTCTTTCTTTCTCTCTCTCTGCGCTCTTTCTTTCTCTCTCTCTGCGCTCTTTCTTTCTCTCTCTCTGCGCTCTTTCTTTCTCTCTGCGCTCTTTCTTTCTCTCTGCGCACTTTCTTTCTCTCTGCTCTCTTTCTCTCTCTCTGCGCTCTTTCTCTCTCTCTGCACTCTCTCTCTCTGCACTCTCTCTCTCTCTGCACTCTCTCTCTCTCTGCACTCTCTCTCTCTCTGCACTCTCTCTCTCTCTGCACTCTCTCTCTCTCTGCGCTCTCTCTCTCTCTGCTCTCTCTCTCTGCGCTCTCTCTCTCTGCGCTCTCTCTCTGCGCTCTTTCTTTCTCTCTCTCTGCGCTCTTTCTCTCTCTCTGCGCTCTTTCTTTCTCTCTCTCTCTGCGCTCTTTCTTCCTCTCTCTGCGCTCTTTCTTTCTCTGCGCTTTTTCTTTCTCTCTCTCTCTCTGCGCTCTTTCTTTCTTTCTCTCTGCGCTCTTTCTTTCTCTCTGCACTCTTATTTTCTCTCTCTCTGCGCTCTTTCTCTCTCTCTGCGCTCTTTCTTTCTCTTTCTCTCTCTCTGCGCTCTTTCTCTCTCTCTCTCTGCGCTCTTTCTCTCTCTCTCTCTGCGCTCTTTCTTTCTCTTTCTCTCTCTGCGCTCTCTCTCTGCGCTCTTTCTTTCTCTCTGCGCACTTTCTTTCTCTCTCTCTGCGCTCTTTCTCTCTCTCTGCGCTCTTTCTTTCTCTCTGCGCTCTTTCTTTCTCTCTCTGTGCTCTTTCTTTCTCTCTCTCTGCGCTCTTTCTCTCTCTCTCTCTCTCTCTCTCTCTCTGCGCTCTTTCTTTCTCTTTCTCTCTATGCGCTCTTTCTTTCTCATCTCTCTCTGCGCTCTTTCTCTCTGCGCTCTTTCTTTCTCTCTGCGCACTTTCTTTCTCTCTCTCTGCGCTCTTTCTTTCTCTCTGCGCACTTTCTTTCTCTCTCTCTGCGCTCTTTCTCTCTCTCTGCGCTCTTTCTTTCTCTTTCTCTCTCTGCGCTCTTTCTTTCTCTTTCTCTCTCTGCGCTCTTTCTCTCTGCTCTCTTTCTTTCTCTCTGCGCTCTTTCTTTCTCTCTGCGCTTTTTTTTTCTCTCTTTGCGCTCTCTCTCTCTGCGCTCTCTCTCTGCGCTCTTTCTTTCTCTCTCTCTGCGCTCTTTCTTTCTCTCTCTGCGCTCTTTCTTTCTCTCTCTGCGCTCTTTCTTTCTCTCTCTGCGCTCTTTCTCTCTCTGCGCTCTTTCTCTCTCTGCGCTCTTTCTCTCTCTGCGCTCTTTCTTTCTCTCTCTCTGCGCTCTTTCTTTCTCTTTCTCTCTCTGCGCTCTTTCTCTCTGCGCTCTTTCTTTCTCTCTGCGCACTTTCTTTCTCTCTCTCTGCGCTCTTTCTCTCTCTCTGCGCTCTTTCTTTCTCTCTGCGCTCTCTCTCTCTGCGCTCTTTCTTTCTCTCTTTCTGCGCTCTTTCTTTCTCTCTCTCTGTGCTCTTTCTCTCTCTCTCTCTGCGCTCTTTCTTTCTCTTTCTCTCTCTGCGCTCTTACTTTCTCTCTCTCTGCGCTCTTTCTTTCTCTCTCTCTGCGCTCTTTCTCTCTCTCTCTCTGCGCTCTCTCTCTCTCTCTCTGCGCTCTTTCTTTCTCTTTCTCTCTCTGCGCTCTTTCTTTCTCTTTCTCTCTCTGCGCTCTCTCTCTCTGTGCTCTTTCTTTCTCTCTGCGCTCTTTTTTTCTCTCTTTGCGCTCTTTTTTTCTCTCTCTGCGCTCTTTCTCTCTGCGCTCTTTCTTTCTCTCTGCGCACTTTCTTTCTCTCTCTCTGCGCTCTTTCTCTCTCTCTGCGCTCTTTCTTTCTCTCTGCGCTCTCTCTCTCTGCGCTCTTTCTTTCTCTCTCTGCGCTCTTTCTTTCTCTCTCTCTGCGCTCTTTCTCTCTCTCTCTCTGCGCTCTCTCTCTCTCTCTCTGCGCTCTTTCTTTCTCTTTCTCTCTCTGCGCTCTTTCTTTCTCTTTCTCTCTCTGCGCTCTCTCTCTCTGTGCTCTTTCTTTCTCTCTGCGCTCTTTCTTTCTCTCTGCGCTCTTTTTTTCTCTCTTTGCGCTCTTTCTTTCTCTCTTTGCGCTCTTTCTTTCTCTCTCTGCGCTCTTTCTTTCTCTCTCTCTGCGCTCTTTCTTTCTCTGCGCTCTTTCTTTCTCTCTCTGCGCTCTTTCTTTCTCTCTCTGCGCTCTCTCTCTCTCTGCGCTCTCTCTCTGCGCTCTTTCTTTCTCTCTCTCTGCGCTCTTTCTTTCTCTCTCTGCGCTCTTTCTTTCTCTCTCTGCGCTCTTTCTCTCTCTCTGCGCTCTTTCTCTCTCTCTGCGCTCTTTCTCTCTCTCTGCGCTCTTTCTCTCTCTCTGTGCTCTTTCTCTCTCTGCGCTCTTTCTCTCTCTGCGCTCTCTCTCTCTGCGCTCTTTCTTTCTCGCTGCACTCTTTCTTTCTCTCTGCGCTCTTTTTTTCTCTCTTTGCACTCTTTTTTTCTCTCTTTGCGCTCTTTCTCTCTCTCTCTGCGCTCTTTCTTTCTCTTTCTCTCTCTGCGCTCTTTCTCTCTGCGTTCTTTCTTTCTCTCTGCGCACTTTCTTTCTCTCTCTCTGCGCTCTTTCTCTCTCTCTGCGCTCTTTCTCTCTCTCTGCGCTCTTTCTTTCTCTCTGCGCTCTCTCTCTCTGCGCTCTTTCTTTCTCTCTCTCTGCGCTCTTTCTCTCTCTCTCTCTCTCTCTCTGCGCTCTTTCTTTCTCTTTCTCTCTATGCGCTCTTTCTTTCTCATCTCTCTCTGCGCTCTTTCTCTCTGCGCTCTTTCTTTCTCTCTGCTCACTTTCTTTCTCTCTCTCTGCGCTCTTTCTTTCTCTCTGCGCACTTTCTTTCTCTCTCTCTGCGCTCTTTCTCTCTCTCTGCGCTCTTTCTTTCTCTTTCTCTCTCTGCGCTCTTTCTTTCTCTTTCTCTCTCTGCGCTCTTTCTCTCTGCTCTCTTTCTTTCTCTCTGCGCTCTTTCTTTCTCTCTGCGCTCTTTTTTTCTCTCTTTGCGCTCTTTTTTTCTCTTTTTGCGCTCTTTCTTTCTCTCTCTGCGCTCTTTCTTTCTCTGCGCTCTTTCTTTCTCTCTCTGCGCTCTTTCTTTCTCTCTCTGCGCTCTCTCTCTCTCTGCGCTCTCTCTCTGCGCTCTTTCTTTCTCTCTCTCTGCGCTCTTTCTTTCTCTCTCTGCGCTCTTTCTTTCTCTCTCTGCGCTCTTTCTCTCTCTCTGCGCTCTTTCTCTCTCTCTGCGCTCTTTCTCTCTCTCTGTGCACTTTCTCTCTCTGCGCTCTTTCTCTCTCTGCGCTCTCTCTCTCTGCGCTCTTTCTTTCTCGCTGCACTCTTTCTTTCTCTCTGCGCTCTTTTTTTCTCTCTTTGCACTCTTTTTTTCTCTCTTTGCGCTCTTTCTCTCTCTCTCTGCGCTCTTTCTTTCTCTTTCTCTCTCTGCGCTCTTTCTCTCTGCGTTCTTTCTTTCTCTCTGCGCACTTTCTTTCTCTCTCTCTGCGCTCTTTCTCTCTCTCTGCGCTCTTTCTCTCTCTCTGCGCTCTTTCTTTCTCTCTGCGCTCTCTCTCTCTGCGCTCTTTCTTTCTCTCTCTCTGCGCTCTTTCTCTCTCTCTCTCTCTCTCTCTGCGCTCTTTCTTTCTCTTTCTCTCTATGCGCTCTTTCTTTCTCATCTCTCTCTGCGCTCTTTCTCTCTGCGCTCTTTCTTTCTCTCTGCTCACTTTCTTTCTCTCTCTCTGCGCTCTTTCTTTCTCTCTGCGCACTTTCTTTCTCTCTCTCTGCGCTCTTTCTCTCTCTCTGCGCTCTTTCTTTCTCTTTCTCTCTCTGCGCTCTTTCTTTCTCTTTCTCTATCTGCGCTCTTTCTCTCTGCTCTCTTTCTTTCTCTCTGCGCTCTTTCTTTCTCTCTGCGCTCTTTTTTTCTCTCTTTGCGCTCTTTTTTTCTCTTTTTGCGCTCTTTCTTTCTCTCTCTGCGCTCTTTCTTTCTCTCTCTGCGCTCTTTCTTTCTCTCTCTGCGCTCTCTCTCTGCGCTCTCTCTCTGCGCTCTTTCTTTCTCTCTCTCTGCGCTCTTTCTTTCTCTCTCTGCGCTCTTTCTTTCTCTCTCTGCGCTCTTTCTTTCTCTCTCTGCGCTCTTTCTCTCTCTGCGCTCTTTCTCTCTCTGCGCTCTTTCTCTCTCTGCGCTCTTTCTTTCTCTCTCTCTGCGCTCTTTCTTTCTTTCTGCGCTCTTTTTTTCTCTCTGCACTCTTTCTTTCTCTCTCTCTGCGCTCTCTCTCTGCGCTCTTTCTTTCTCTTTCTCTGCGCTCTTTCTCTCTCTCTCTGCGCTCTTTCTCTCTCTCTGTGCTCTTTCTTTCTCTTTCTCTGCGCTCTTTCTCTCTCTCTCTCTCTGCGCTCTTTCTCTCTCTCTCTCTGCGCTCTTTCTCTCTCTCTCTGCGCTCTTTCTTTCTCTTTCTCTCTTTCTCTCTGCGCTCTTTCTTTCTCTCTGCGCACTTTCTTTCTCTCTCTCTGCGCTCTTTCTCTCTCTCTGCGCTCTTTCTCTCTCTCTGCGCTCTTTCTTTCTCTCTGTGCTCTCTCTCTCTGCGCTCTTTCTTTCTCTCTCTGCGCTCTTTCTTTCTCTCTCTCTGCGCTCTTTCTCTTTCTCTCTCTGCGCTCTCTCTCTCTCTCTCTGCGCTCTTTCTTTCTCTTTCTCTCTCTGCGCTCTTTCTTTCTCTTTCTCTCTCTGCGCTCTTTCTCTCTGCGCTCTTTCTTTCTCTCTGCGCACTTTCTTTCTCTCTCTCTGCGCTCTTTCTCTCTCTCTGCGCTCTTTCTTTCTCTCTGCGCACTTTCTTTCTCTCTCTCTCTGCGCTCTTTCTTTCTCTCTGCGCTCTCTCTCTCTGCGCTCTTTCTTTCTCTCTCTGCGCTCTTTCTTTCTCTCTCTCTGCGCTCTTTCTCTCTCTCTTTCTGCGCTCTTTCTTTCTCTTTCTCTCTCTGCACTCTCTCTCTCTGCGCTCTCTCTCTCTGCGCTCTTTCTTTCTCGCTGCACTCTTTCTTTCTCTCTGCGCTCTTTTTTTCTCTCTTTGCACTCTTTTTTTCTCTCTTTGCGCTCTTTCTTTCTCTCTCTGCGCTCTTTCTTTCTCTGCGCTCTTTCTTTCTCTCTCTGCACTCTTTATTTCTCTCTCTGCGCTCTCTCTCTCTCTCTGCGCTCTCTCTCTGCGCTCTTTCTTTCTCTCTCTGCGCTCTTTCTTTCTCGCTGCGCTCTCTCTCTCTGCGCTCTTTCTTTCTCTCTCTGCGCTCTTTCTTTCTCTCTCTCTGCGCTCTTTCTCTCTCTCTTTCTGCGCTCTTTCTTTCTCTTTCTCTCTCTGCACTCTCTCTCTCTGCGCTCTCTCTCTCTGCGCTCTTTCTTTCTCGCTGCACTCTTTCTTTCTCTCTGCGCTCTTTTTTTCTCTCTTTGCGCTCTTTCTCTCTCTCTCTGCGCTCTTTCTTTCTCTTTCTCTCTCTGCGCTCTTTCTCTCTGCGTTCTTTCTTTCTCTCTGCGCACTTTCTTTCTCTCTCTCTGTGCTCTTTCTCTCTCTCTGCGCTCTTTCTCTCTCTATGCGCTCTTTCTTTCTCTCTGCGCTCTTTCTTTCTCTGCGCTCTTTCTTTCTCTCTCTGCGCTCTTTCTTTCTCTCTCTCTGCGCTCTTTCTCTCTCTCTCTCTGCGCTCTCTCTCTCTCTCTCTCTGCGCTCTTTCTTTCTCTTTCTCTCTCTGCGCTCTTTCTTTCTCTTTCTCTCTCTGCGCTCTTTCTCTCTGCGCTCTTTCTTTCTCTCTGCGCACTTTCTTTCTCTCTCTGCGCTCTTTCTCTCTCTCTGCGCTCTTTCTTTCTCTCTGCGCACTTTCTTTCTCTCTCTCTGCGCTCTTTCTTTCTCTCTGCGCTCTCTCTCTCTGCGCTCTTTCTTTCTCTCTCTGCGCTCTTTCTTTCTCTCTCTCTGCGCTCTTTCTCTCTCTCTTTCTGCGCTCTTTCTTTCTCTTTCTCTCTCTGCGCTCTCTCTCTCTGCGCTCTCTCTCTCTGCACTCTCTCTCTCTGCACTCTCTCTCTCTCTGCACTCTCTCTCTCTGCACTCTCTCTCTCTCTGCACTCTCTCTCTCTCTGCACTCTCTCTCTGCACTCTCTCTCTCTCTGCGCTCTCTCTCTCTCTGCGCTCTCTCTCTCTCTGCGCTCTCTCTCTCTGCGCTCTCTCTCTCTGCGCTCTCTCTCTGCGCTCTTTCTTTCTCTCTCTCTGCGCTCTTTCTCTCTCTCTGCGCTCTTTCTTTCTCTCTCTCTCTGCGCTCTTTCTTCCTCTCTCTGCGCTCTTTCTTTCTCTGCGCTTTTTCTTTCTCTCTCTCTCTCTGTGCTCTTTCTTTCTCTCTGCACTCTTACTTTCTCTCTCTATGTGCTCTTTCTTTCTCTCTGTGCTCTTTCTTTCTCTCTCTCTGCGCTCTTTCTTTCTCTCTCTCTCTGCGCTCTTTCTTTCTCTCTCTCTCTCTGCGCTCTTTCTTTCTCTCTGCGCTCTTTCTCTCTCACTCTCTGCGCTCTTTCTTTCTCTCTCTGCGCTCTTTCTTTCTCTCTGCACTCTTACTTTCTCTCTCTCTGCGCTCTTTCTCTCTCTCTGCGCTCTTTCTTTCTCTTTCTCTCTCTCTGCGCTCTTTCTCTCTGCGCTCTTTCTTTCTCTCTGCGCACTTTCTTTCTCTCTCTCTGCGCTCTTTCTCTCTCTCTGCGCTCTTTCTTTCTCTCTGCGCTCTCTCTCTCTGCGCTCTTTCTTTCTCTCTTTCTGCGCTCTTTCTCTCTCTCTCTCTGTGCTCTTTCTCTCTCTCTCTCTGCGCTCTTTCTCTCTCTCTCTCTGCGCTCTTTCTTTCTCTTTCTCTCTCTGCGCTCTTTCTTTCTCTTTCTCTCTCTGCGCTCTTTCTTTCTCTTTCTCTCTCTGCGCTCTTTCTCTCTGCGCTCTTTCTTTCTCTCTGCGCACTTTCTTTCTCTCTCTCTGCGCTCTTTCTCTCTCTCTGCGCTCTTTCTTTCTCTCTGCGCTCTCTCTTTCTCTCTCTGCGCTCTTTCTTTCTCTCTCTCTGTGCTCTTTCTCTCTCTCTTTCTGTGCTCTTTCTTTCTCTTTCTCTCTCTGCGATCTCTCTCTCTGCGCTCTTTCTTTCTCTCTGCACTCTTTCTTTCTCGCTGCACTCATTCTTTCTCTCTGCGCTCTTTTTTTCTCTCTTTGCACTCTTTTTTTCTCTCTTTGCGCTCTTTCTTTCTCTCTCTCTGCGCTCTTTCTTTCTCTCTCTGCGCTCTTTCTTTCTCTCTCTGCGCTCTTTCTTTCTCTCTCTGCGCTCTTTCTCTCTCTCTGCGCTCTTTCTCTCTCTCTGCGCTCTTTCTCTCTCTCTGCGCTCTTTCTCTTTCTCTGCGCTCTTTCTCTCTCTCTGCGCTCTTTCTCTCTCTGCGCTCTTTCTTTCTCTTTCTCTCTCTGCGCTCTTTCTCTCTGCGCTCTTTCTTTCTCTCTGCGCACTTTCTTTCTCTCTCTCTGCGCTCTTTCTCTCTCTCTGCGCTCTTTCTTTCTCTCTGCGCACTTTCTTTCTCTCTCTCTCTGCGCTCTTTCTTTCTCTCTGCGCTCTCTCTCTCTGCGCTCTTTCTTTCTCTCTCTGCGCTCTTTCTTTCTCTCTCTCTGCGCTCTTTCTCTCTCTCTTTCTGCGCTCTTTCTTTCTCTTTCTCTCTCTGCGCTCTCTCTCTCTGCGCTCTCTCTCTCTGCGCTCTTTCTTTCTCGCTGCACTCTTTCTTTCTCTCTGCGCTCTTTTTTTCTCTCTTTGCACTCTTTTTTTCTCTCTTTGCGCTCTTTCTTTCTCTCTCTGCGCTCTTTTTTCTCTGCGCTCTTTCTTTCTCTCTCTGCACTCTTTATTTCTCTCTCTGCGCTCTCTCTCTCTCTCTGCGCTCTCTCTCTGCGCTCTTTCTTTCTCTCTCTGCGCTGTTTCTTTCTCTCGCTGCGCTCTTTCTCTCTCTCTGCGCTCTTTCTCTCTCTCTGTGCTCTTTCTCTCTCTGCGCTCTTTCTCTCTCTGCGCTCTTTCTCTCTCTGCGCTCTTTCTCTCTCTGCGCTCTTTCTTTCTCTCTCTGCGCTCTTTCTTTCTCTCTCTCTGCGCTCTTTCTCTCTCTCTCTCTGCGCTCTCTCTCTATCTCTCTGCGCTCTTTCTTTCTCTTTCTCTCTCTGCGCTCTTTCTTTCTCTCTCTGCGCTCTTTCTCTATGCGCTCTTTCTTTCTCTATGCGCACTTTCTTTCTCTCTCTCTGCGCTCTTTCTCTCTCTCTGCGCTCTTTCTTTCTCTCTGCGCACTTTCTTTCTCTCTCTCTGCGCTCTTTCTTTCTCTCTGCGCTCTCTCTCTCTGCGCTCTTTCTTTCTCTCTCTGCGCTCTTTCTTTCTCTCTCTCTGCGCTCTTTCTCTCTCTCTTTCTGCGCTCTTTCTTTCTCTTTCTCTCTCTGCGCTCTCTCTCTCTGCGCTCTCTCTCTCTGCGTTCTTTCTTTCTCGCTGCACTCTTTCTTTCTCTCTGCGCTCTTTTTTTCTCTCTTTGCACTCTTTTTTTCTCTCTTTGCGCTCTTTCTCTCTCTCTGCGCTCTTTCTTTCTCTCTGTGCTCTCTCTCTCTGCGCTCTTTCTTTCTCTCTCTGCGCTCTTTCTTTCTCTCTCTCTGCGCTCTTTCTCTCTCTCTCTCTGCGCTCTCTCTCTCTCTCTGCGCTCTTTCTTTCTCTTTCTCTCTCTGCGCTCTTTCTTTCTCTTTCTCTCTCTGCGCTCTCTCTCTCTGTGCTCTTTCTTTCTCTCTGCGCTCTTTTTTTCTCTCTTTGCGCTCTTTTTTTCTCTCTTTGCGCTCTTTCTTTCTCTCTCTGTGCTCTTTCTTTCTCTCTCTCTGCGCTCTTTCTTTCTCTGCGCTCTTTCTTTCTCTCTCTGCGCTCTTTATTTCTCTCTCTGCGCTCTCTCTCTCTCTGCGCTCTCTCTCTGCGCTCTTTCTTTCTCTCTCTGCGCTCTTTCTCTCTCTCTGCGCTCTTTCTCTCTCTCTGCGCTCTTTCTCTCTCTCTGCGCTCTTTCTCTCTCTGCGCTCTTTCTCTCTCTGCGCTCTCTCTCTCTGCGCTCTTTCTCTCTCTGCGCTCTTTCTTTCTCTCTCTCTCTGTGCTCTTTCTTTCTTTCTCTCTGCGCTCTTTCTTTCTCTCTGCACTCTTACTTTCTCTCTCTCTGCGCTCTTTCTCTCTCTCTGTGCTCTTTCTTTCTCTTTCTCTCTCTCTGCGCTCTTTCTCTCTCTCTCTCTGCGCTCTTTCTTTCTCTTTCTCTCTCTGCGCTCTTTCTCTCTGCGCTCTTTCTTTCTCTCTGCGCACTTTCTTTCTCTCTCTCTGCGCTCTTTCTCTCTCTCTGCGCTCTTTCTTTCTCTCTGCGCTCTCTCTCTCTGCGCTCTTTCTTTCTCTCTTTCTGCGCTCTTTCTTTCTCTCTTTCTGCGCTCTTTCTCTCTCTCTCTCTGTGCTCTTTCTCTCTCTCTCTCTGCGCTCTTTCTCTCTCTCTCTCTGCGCTCTTTCTTTCTCTTTCTCTCTCTGCGCTCTTTCTTTCTCTTTCTCTCTCTGCGCTCTTTCTTTCTCTTTCTCTCTCTGCGCTCTTTCTCTCTGCGCTCTTTCTTTCTCTCTGCGCACTTTCTTTCTCTCTCTCTGCGCTCTTTCTCTCTCTCTCTCTGCGCTCTTTCTCTCTCTCTCTCTGCGCTCTTTCTTTCTCTCTGCGCACTTTCTTTCTCTCTCTCTGTGCTCTTTCTCTCTCTCTCTCTGCGCTCTTTCTTTCTCTTTCTCTCTCTGCGCTCTTTCTTTCTCTTTCTCTCTCTGCGCTCTTTCTTTCTCTTTCTCTCTCTGCGCTCTTTCTCTCTGCGCTCTCTCTTTCTCTCTCTGCGCTCTTTCTTTCTCTCTCTCTGTGCTCTTTCTCTCTCTCTTTCAGTGCTCTTTCTTTCTCTTTCTCTCTCTGCGATCTCTCTCTCTGCGCTCTTTCTTTCTCTCTGCACTCTTTCTTTCTCGCTGCACTCATTCTTTCTCTCTGCGCTCTTTTTTTCTCTCTTTGCACTCTTTTTTTCTCTCTTTGCGCTCTTTCTTTCTCTCTCTCTGCGCTCTTTCTTTCTCTCTCTGCGCTCTTTCTTTCTCTCTCTGCGCTCTTTCTTTCTCTCTGCGCTCTTTCTCTCTCTCTGCGCTCTTTCTCTCTCTCTGCGCTCTTTCTCTCTCTCTGCGCTCTTTCTCTTTCTCTGCGCTCTTTCTCTCTCTCTGCGCTCTTTCTCTCTCTGCGCTCTTTCTCTCTCTGCGCTCTTTTTCTCTCTGCGCTCTTTCTCTCTCTGCGCTCTTTCTCTCTCTGCGCTCTTTCTCTCTCTCTGCGCTCTTTCTCTCTCTGCGCTCTCTCTCTCTCTGCGCTCTTTCTTTCTCTGTCTGCGCTCTTTCTTTCTCTGTCTGCGCTCTTTCTTCCTCTCTCTCTCTCTGCGCTCTTTTATTCTCTACGCTCTTTCTTTCTCTCTGCGCTCTTTCTTTCTCTCTCTCTGCGCTCTCTCTCTCTTTCTCTCTGCGCTCTCTCTCTGTCTGCGCTCTCTCTCTCTGCGCTCTTTCTCTCTCTCTCTGCGCTCTTTCTCTCTCTCTGTGCTCTTTCTTTCTCTTTCTCTGCGCTCTTTCTCTCTCTCTCTCTCTGCGCTCTTTCTCTCTCTCTCTGCGCTCTTTCTCTCTCTCTCTGCGCTCTTTCTTTCTCTTTCTCTCTTTCTCTCTGCGCTCTTTCTTTCTCTCTGCGCACTTTCTTTCTCTCTCTCTGCGCTCTTTCTCTCTCTCTGCGCTCTTTCTCTCTCTCTGCGCTCTTTCTTTCTCTCTGTGCTCTCTCTCTCTGCGCTCTTTCTTTCTCTCTCTGCGCTCTTTCTTTCTCTCTCTCTGCGCTCTTTCTCTTTCTCTCTCTGCGCTCTCTCTCTCTCTCTCTGCGCTCTTTCTTTCTCTTTCTCTCTCTGCGCTCTTTCTTTCTCTTTCTCTCTCTGCGCTCTTTCTCTCTGCGCTCTTTCTTTCTCTCTGCGCACTTTCTTTCTCTCTCTCTGCGCTCTTTCTCTCTCTCTGCGCTCTTTCTTTCTCTCTGCGCATTTTCTTTCTCTCTCTCTCTGCGCTCTTTCTTTCTCTCTGCGCTCTCTCTCTCTGCGCTCTTTCTTTCTCTCTCTGCGCTCCTTCTTTCTCTCTCTCTGCGCTCTTTCTCTCTCTCTTTCTGCGCTCTTTCTTTCTCTTTCTCTCTCTGCACTCTCTCTCTCTGCGCTCTCTCTCTCTGCGCTCTTTCTTTCTCGCTGCACTCTTTCTTTCTCTCTGCGCTCTTTTTTTCTCTCTTTGCACTCTTTTTTTCTCTCTTTGCGCTCTTTCTTTCTCTCTCTGCGCTCTTTCTTTCTCTGCGCTCTTTCTTTCTCTCTCTGCACTCTTTATTTCTCTCTCTGCGCTCTCTCTCTCTCTCTGCGCTCTCTCTCTGCGCTCTTTCTTTCTCTCTCTGCGCTGTTTCTTTCTCTCGCTGCGCTCTTTCTCTCTCTCTGCGCTCTTTCTCTCTCTCTGTGCTCTTTCTCTCTCTGCGTTCTTTCTCTCTCTGCGCTCTTTCTCTCTCTGCGCTCTTTCTTTCTCTCTCTGCGCTCTTTCTTTCTCTCTCTCTGCGCTCTTTCTCTCTCTCTCTCTGCGCTCTCTCTCTCTCTGCGCTCTTTCTTTCTCTTTCTCTCTCTGCGCTCTTTCTTTCTCTCTCTGCGCTCTTTCTCTCTGCGCTCTTTCTTTCTCTCTGCGCACTTTCTTTCTCTCTCTCTGCGCTCTTTCTTTCTCTCTGCGCTCTCTCTCTCTGCGCTCTTTCTTTCTCTCTCTGCGCTCTTTCTTTCTCTCTCTCTGCGCTCTTTCTCTCTCTCTTTCTGCGCTCTTTCTTTCTCTTTCTCTCTCTGCGCTCTCTCTCTCTGCGCTCTCTCTCTCTGCGCTCTTTCTTTCTCTCTTTGCGCTCTTTCTTTCTCTCTCTGCGCTCTTTCTTTCTCTGCGCTCTTTCTTTCTCTCTTTGCGCTCTTTATTTCTCTCTCTGCGCTCTCTCTCTCTCTCTGCGCTCTCTCTCTGCGCTCTTTCTTTCTCTCTCTCTGCGCTCTTTCTCTCTCTCTTTCTGCGCTCTTTCTTTCTCTTTCTCTCTCTGCGCTCTCTCTCTCTGCGCTCTCTCTTTCTGCGCTCTTTCTTTCTCGCTGCACTCTTTCTTTCTCTCTGCGCTCTTTTTTTCTCTCTTTGCACTCTTTTTTTCTCTCTTTGCGCTCTTTCTCTCTCTCTCTGCGCTCTTTCTTTCTCTTTCTCTCTCTGCGCTCTTTCTCTCTGCGTTCTTTCTTTCTCTCTGCGCACTTTCTTTCTCTCTCTCTGTGCTCTTTCTCTCTCTCTGCGCTCTTTCTCTCTCTATGCGCTCTTTCTTTCTCTCTGCGCTCTTTCTTTCTCTGCGCTCTTTCTTTCTCTCTCTGCGCTCTTTCTTTCTCTCTCTCTGCGCTCTTTCTCTCTCTCTCTCTGCGCTCTCTCTCTCTCTCTCTGCGCTCTTTCTTTCTCTTTCTCTCTCTGCGCTCTTTCTTTCTCTTTCTCTCTCTGCGCTCTTTCTCTCTGCGCTCTTTCTTTCTCTCTGCGCACTTTCTTTCTCTCTCTGCGCTCTTTCTCTCTCTCTGCGCTCTTTCTTTCTCTCTGCGCACTTTCTTTCTCTCTCTCTGCGCTCTTTCTTTCTCTCTGCGCTCTCTCTCTCTGCGCTCTTTCTTTCTCTCTCTGCGCTCTTTCTTTCTCTCTCTCTGCGCTCTTTCTCTCTCTCTTTCTGCGCTCTTTCTTTCTCTTTCTCTCTCTGCGCTCTCTCTCTCTGCGCTCTCTCTCTCTGCACTCTCTCTCTCTGCACTCTCTCTCTCTCTGCACTCTCTCTCTCTGCACTCTCTCTCTCTCTGCACTCTCTCTCTCTCTGCACTCTCTCTCTCTCTGCACTCTCTCTCTCTCTGCGCTCTCTCTCTCTCTGCGCTCTCTCTCTCTCTGCGCTCTCTCTCTCTGCGCTCTCTCTCTCTGCGCTCTCTCTCTGCGCTCTTTCTTTCTCTCTCTCTGCGCTCTTTCTCTCTCTCTGCGCTCTTTCTTTCTCTCTCTCTCTGCGCTCTTTCTTCCTCTCTCTGCGCTCTTTCTTTCTCTGCGCTTTTTCTTTCTCTCTCTCTCTCTGTGCTCTTTCTTTCTTTCTCTCTGCGCTCTTTCTTTCTCTCTGCACTCTTACTTTCTCTCTCTCTGCGCTCTTTCTCTCTCTCTGCGCTCTTTCTTTCTCTTTCTCTCTCTCTGCGCTCTTTCTCTCTGCGCTCTTTCTTTCTCTCTGCGCACTTTCTTTCTCTCTCTCTGCGCTCTTTCTCTCTCTCTGCGCTCTTTCTTTCTCTCTGCGCTCTCTCTCTCTGCGCTCTTTCTTTCTCTCTTTCTGCGCTCTTTCTCTCTCTCTCTCTGTGCTCTTTCTCTCTCTCTCTCTGCGCTCTTTCTCTCTCTCTCTCTGCGCTCTTTCTTTCTCTTTCTCTCTCTGCGCTCTTTCTTTCTCTTTCTCTCTCTGCGCTCTTTCTTTCTCTTTCTCTCTCTGCGCTCTTTCTCTCTGCGCTCTTTCTTTCTCTCTGCGCACTTTCTTTCTCTCTCTCTGCGCTCTTTCTCTCTCTCTGCGCTCTTTCTTTCTCTCTGCGCTCTCTCTTTCTCTCTCTGCGCTCTTTCTTTCTCTCTCTCTGTGCTCTTTCTCTCTCTCTTTCTGTGCTCTTTCTTTCTCTTTCTCTCTCTGCGCTCTTTCTCTCTGCGCTCTTTCTTTCTCTCTGCGCACTTTCTTTCTCTCTCTCTGCGCTCTTTCTCTCTCTCTGCGCTCTTTCTTTCTCTCTGCGCTCTCTCTTTCTCTCTTTGCGCTCTTTCTTTCTCTCTCTCTGCGCTCTTTCTTTCTCTCTCTGCGCTCTTTCTTTCTCTCTCTGCGCTCTTTCTTTCTCTCTCTGCGCTCTTTCTCTCTCTCTGCGCTCTTTCTCTCTCTCTGCGCTCTTTCTCTCTCTCTGCGCTCTTTCTCTTTCTCTGCGCTCTTTCTCTCTCTCTGCGCTCTTTCTCTCTCTGCGCTCTTTCTCTCTCTGCGCTCTTTTTCTCTCTGCGCTCTTTCTCTCTCTGCGCTCTTTCTCTCTCTGCGCTCTTTCTCTCTCTGCGCTCTTTCTCTCTCTCTGCGCTCTTTCTCTCTCTGCGCTCTCTCTCTCTCTGCGCTCTTTCTTTCTCTGTCTGCGCTCTTTCTTTCTCTGTCTGCGCTCTTTCTTCCTCTCTCTCTCTCTGCGCTCTTTTATTCTCTACGCTCTTTCTTTCTCTCTGCGCTCTTTCTTTCTCTCTCTCTGCGCTCTCTCTCTCTTTCTCTCTGCGCTCTCTCTCTGTCTGCGCTCTCTCTCTGTCTGCGCTCTCTCTCTCTGCGCTCTTTCTCTCTCTCTCTGCGCTCTTTCTCCCTCTCTGTGCTCTTTCTTTCTCTTTCTCTGCGCTCTTTCTCTCTCTCTCTCTCTGCGCTCTTTCTCTCTCTCTCTCTGCGCTCTTTCTCTCTCTCTCTGCGCTCTTTCTCTCTCTCTGTGCTCTTTCTTTCTCTTTCTCTGCGCTCTTTCTCTCTCTCTCTCTCTGCGCTCTTTCTCTCTCTCTCTCTGCGCTCTTTCTCTCTCTCTCTGCGCTCTTTCTTTCTCTTTCTCTCTTTCTCTCTGCGCTCTTTCTTTCTCTCTGCGCACTTTCTTTCTCTCTCTCTGCGCTCTTTCTCTCTCTCTGCGCTCTTTCTCTCTCTCTGCGCTCTTTCTTTCTCTCTGTGCTCTCTCTCTCTGCGCTCTTTCTTTCTCTCTCTGCGCTCTTTCTTTCTCTCTCTCTGCGCTCTTTCTCTCTCTCTCTCTGCGCTCTCTCTCTCTCTCTCTGCGCTCTTTCTTTCTCTTTCTCTCTCTGCGCTCTTTCTTTCTCTTTCTCTCTCTGCGCTCTTTCTCTCTGCGCTCTTTCTTTCTCTCTGCGCACTTTCTTTCTCTCTCTCTGCGCTCTTTCTCTCTCTCTGCGCTCTTTCTTTCTCTCTGCGCACTTTCTTTCTCTTTCTCTCTGCGCTCTTTCTTTCTCTCTGCGCTCTCTCTCTCTGCGCTCTTTCTTTCTCTCTCTGCGCTCTTTCTTTCTCTCTCTCTGCGCTCTTTCTCTCTCTCTTTCTGCGCTCTTTCTTTCTCTTTCTCTCTCTGCGCTCTCTCTCTCTGCGCTCTCTCTCTCTGCGCTCTTTCTTTCTCGCTGCACTCTTTCTTTCTCTCTGCGCTCTTTTTTTCTCTCTTTGCACTCTTTTTTTCTCTCTTTGCGCTCTTTCTTTCTCTCTCTGCGCTCTTTTTTCTCTGCGCTCTTTCTTTCTCTCTCTGCACTCTTTATTTCTCTCTCTGCGCTCTCTCTCTCTCTCTGCGCTCTCTCTCTGCGCTCTTTCTTTCTCTCTCTGCGCTGTTTCTTTCTCTCGCTGCGCTCTTTCTCTCTCTCTGCGCTCTTTCTCTCTCTCTGTGCTCTTTCTCTCTCTGCGCTCTTTCTCTCTCTGCGCTCTTTCTCTCTCTGCGCTCTTTCTTTCTCTCTCTGCGCTCTTTCTTTCTCTCTCTCTGCGCTCTTTCTCTCTCTCTCTCTGCGCTCTCTCTCTATCTCTCTGCGCTCTTTCTTTCTCTTTCTCTCTCTGCGCTCTTTCTTTCTCTCTCTGCGCTCTTTCTCTATGCGCTCTTTCTTTCTCTATGCGCACTTTCTTTCTCTCTCTCTGCGCTCTTTCTCTCTCTCTGCGCTCTTTCTTTCTCTCTGCGCACTTTCTTTCTCTCTCTCTGCGCTCTTTCTTTCTCTCTGCGCTCTCTCTCTCTGCGCTCTTTCTTTCTCTCTCTGCGCTCTTTCTTTCTCTCTCTCTGCGCTCTTTCTCTCTCTCTTTCTGCGCTCTTTCTTTCTCTTTCTCTCTCTGCGCTCTCTCTCTCTGCGCTCTCTCTCTCTGCGTTCTTTCTTTCTCGCTGCACTCTTTCTTTCTCTCTGCGCTCTTTTTTTCTCTCTTTGCACTCTTTTTTTCTCTCTTTGCGCTCTTTCTTTCTCTCTCTGCGCTCTTTCTTTCTCTGCGCTCTTTCTTTCTCTCTTTGCGCTCTTTATTTCTCTCTCTGCGCTCTCTCTCTCTCTCTGCGCTCTCTCTCTGCGCTCTTTCTTTCTCTCTCTCTGCGCTCTTTCTCTCTCTCTTTCTGCGCTCTTTCTTTCTCTTTCTCTCTCTGCGCTCTTTCTTTCTCTCTGCGCACTTTCTTTCTCTCTCTCTCTGCGCTCTTTCTTTCTCTCTGCGCTCTCTCTCTCTGCGCTCTTTCTTTCTCTCTCTGCGCTCTTTCTTTCTCTCTCTCTGCGCTCTTTCTTTCTCTTTCTCTCTCTGCGCTCTCTCTCTCTGCGCTCTCTCTCTCTGCGCTCTTTCTTTCTCGCTGCACTCTTTCTTTCTCTCTGCGCTCTTTTTTTCTCTCTTTGCACTCTTTTTTTCTCTCTTTGCGCTCTTTCTTTCTCTCTCTGCGCTCTTTCTTTCTCTGCGCTCTTTCTTTCTCTCTCTGCACTCTTTATTTCTCTCTCTGCGCTCTCTCTCTCTCTCTGCGCTCTCTCTCTGCGCTCTTTCTTTCTCTCTCTGCGCTGTTTCTTTCTCTCGCTGCGCTCTTTCTCTCTCTGCGCTCTTTCTCTCTCTCTGTGCTCTTTCTCTCTCTGCGCTCTTTCTCTCTCTGCGCTCTTTCTCTCTCTGCGCTCTTTCTTTCTCTCTCTGCGCTCTTTCTTTCTCTCTCTCTGCGCTCTTTCTCTCTCTCTCTCTGCGCTCTCTCTCTCTCTCTCTGCGCTCTTTCTTTCTCTTTCTCTCTCTGCGCTCTTTCTTTCTCTCTCTGCGCTCTTTCTCTATGCGCTCTTTCTTTCTCTATGCGCACTTTCTTTCTCTTTCTCTCTCTGCGCTCTTTCTTTCTCTCTCTGCGCTCTTTCTCTATGCGCTCTTTCTCTCTCTCTGCGCTCTTTCTTTCTCTCTGCGCACTTTCTTTCTCTCTCTCTGCGCTCTTTCTTTCTCTCTGCGCTCTCTCTCTCTGCGCTCTTTCTTTCTCTCTCTGCGCTCTTTCTTTCTCTCTCTCTGCGCTCTTTCTCTCTCTCTTTCTGCGCTCTTTCTTTCTCTTTCTCTCTCTGCGCTCTCTCTCTCTGCGCTCTCTCTCTCTGCGTTCTTTCTTTCTCGCTGCACTCTTTCTTTCTCTCTGCGCTCTTTTTTTCTCTCTTTGCACTCTTTTTTTCTCTCTTTGCGCTCTTTCTTTCTCTCTCTGCGCTCTTTCTTTCTCTGCGCTCTTTCTTTCTCTCTTTGCGCTCTTTATTTCTCTCTCTGCGCTCTCTCTCTCTCTCTGCGCTCTCTCTCTGCGCTCTTTCTTTCTCTCTCTCTGCGCTCTTTCTCTCTCTCTTTCTGCGCTCTTTCTTTCTCTTTCTCTCTCTGCGCTCTCTCTCTCTGCGCGCTCTCTCTCTGCGCTCTTTCTTTCTCGCTGCACTCTTTCTTTCTCTCTGCGCTCTTTTTTTCTCTCTTTGCACTCTTTTTTTCTCTCTTTGCGCTCTTTCTCTCTCTCTCTGCGCTCTTTCTTTCTCTTTCTCTCTCTGCGCTCTTTCTCTCTGCGTTCTTTCTTTCTCTCTGCGCACTTTCTTTCTCTCTCTCTGCGCTCTTTCTCTCTCTCTGCGCTCTTTCTCTCTCTCTGCGCTCTTTCTTTCTCTCTGCGCTCTCTCTCTCTGCGCTCTTTCTTTCTCTCTCTGCGCTCTTTCTTTCTCTCTCTGCGCTCTCTCTCTCTGCGCTCTCTCTCTGCGCTCTCTCTCTGCGCTCTCTCTCTGCGCTCTTTCTTTCTCTCTCTCTGCGCTCTTTCTTTCTCTCTCTGCGCTCTTTCTTTCTCTCTCTGCGCTCTTTCTCTCTCTGCGCTCTTTCTCTCTCTGCGCTCTTTCTTTCTCTCTCTCTGCGCTCTTTCTTTCTTTCTCTCTGCGCTCTTTTTTTCTCTCTGCACTCTTTCTTTCTCTCTCTCTGCGCTCTTTCTCTGCGCTCTTTCTTTCTCTTTCTCTGCGCTCTTTCTCTCTCTCTCTCTGCGCTCTTTCTCTCTCTCTCTGCGCTCTTTCTTTCTCTTTCTCTCTCTGCGCTCTTTCTCTCTGCGCTCTTTCTTTCTCTCTCTCTGCGCTCTTTCTCTCTCTCTGCGCTCTTTCTTTCTCTCTGCGCTGTCTCTCTCTGCGCTCTTTCTTTCTCTCTCTGCGCTCTTTCTTTCTCTCTCTCTGCGCTCTTTCTCTCTCTCTCTCTGCGCTCTCTCTCTCTCTCTCTCTCTGCGCTCTTTTTTTCTCTTTCTCTCTCTGCGCTCTTTCTTTCTCTTTCTCTCTCTGCGCTCTCTCTCTCTGTGCTCTTTCTTTCTCTCTGCGCTCTTTCTTTCTCTCTGCGCTCTTTTTTTCTCTCTTTGCGCTCTTTCTTTCTCTCTTTGCGCTCTTTCTTTCTCTCTCTGCGCTCTTTCTTTCTCTCTCTCTGCGCTCTTTCTTTCTCTGCGCTCTTTCTTTCTCTCTCTGAGCTCTTTATTTCTCTCTCTGCGCTCTCTCTCTGCGCTCTCTCTCTGCGCTCTTTCTTTCTCTCTCTCTGCGCTCTTTCTTTCTCTCTCTGCGCTCTTTCTTTCTCTCTCTCTGTGCTCTTTCTCTCTCTGTGCTCTTTCTCTCTCTGCGCTCTTTCTCTCTCTGCGCTCTCTCTCTCTGCGCTCTTTCTTTCTCTCTCTCTGCGCTCTTTCTTTCTTTCTCTCTGCGCTCTTTCTTTCTCTCTGCACTCTTTCTTTCTCACTCTCTGCGCTCTTTCTCTCTCTCTCTGCGCTCTCTCTTTCTCTCTCTGCGCTTTTTCTTTCTCTCTCTCTGCGCTCTTTTTTTCTCTCTCTCTGCGCTCTTTTTTTCTCTCTCTCTGCGCTCTCTCTCTCTCTGCGCTCTTTCTTTCTCTCTGCGCTCTTTCTCTCTCTGCGCTCTTTCTCTCTCTGCGCTCTTTCTCTCTCTCTGCGCTCTTTCTCTCTCTCTGCTTCTTTCTCTCTCTCTGCGCTCTTTCTCTCTCTTTGCACTCTTTCTTTCTCTCTCTCTCTGCGCTCTTTCTTTCTCTCTCTCTGCGCTCTCTCTCTCTCTCGCTGCGCTCTTTCTCTCTCTCTCTGCGCTCTTTCTTTCTCTCTCTGCGCTCTTTCTTTCTCTCTCTCTGCGCTCTTTCTTTCTCTCTCTCTGCGCTCTTTCTTTCTCTCTCTCTGCGCTCTTTCTTTCTCTCTGCGCTCTTTCTTTCTCTCTGCGCTCTTTCTCTCTCTGCACTCTCTCTCTCTCTCTGCACTCTCTCTCTCTCTGCACTCTCTCTCTCTCTGCACTCTCTCTCTCTCTCTGCGCTCTCTCTCTCTCTGCTCTCTCTCTCTGCGCTCTCTCTCTGCGCTCTTTCTTTCTCTCTCTCTGCGCTCTTTCTCTCTCTCTGCGCTCTTTCTTTCTCTCTCTCTCTGCGCTCTTTCTTCCTCTCTCTGCGCTCTTTCTTTCTCTGCGCTTTTTCTTTCTCTCTCTCTCTGCGCTCTTTCTTCCTCTCTCTGCGCTCTTTCTTTCTCTGCGCTTTTTCTTTCTCTCTCTCTCTGCGCTCTTTCTTTCTTTTTCTCTGCGCTCTTTCTTTCTCTCTGCACTCTTACTTTCTCTCTCTCTGCGCTCTTTCTTTCTCTCTCTCTGCGCTCTTTCTCTCTCTCTGCGCTCTTTCTTTCTTTCTCTCTCTCTGCGCTCTTTCTCTCTCTCTCTCTGCGCTCTTTCTCTCTCTCTCTCTGCGCTCTTTGTTTCTCTTTCTCTCTCTGCGCTCTCTCTCTGCGCTCTTTCTTTCTCTCTGCGCACTTTCTTTCTCTCTCTCTGCGCTCTTTCTCTCTCTCTGCGCTCTTTCTTTCTCTCTGCGCTCTCTCTCTCTGCGCTCTTTCTTTCTCTCTCTGTGCTCTTTCTTTCTCTCTCTCTGCGCTCTTTCTCTCTCTCTCTCTCTCTCTCTCTCTGCGCTCTTTCTTTCTCTTTCTCTCTATGCGCTCTTTCTTTCTCATCTCTCTCTGCGCTCTTTCTCTCTGCGCTCTTTCTTTCTCTCTGCGCACTTTCTTTCTCTCTCTCTGCGCTCTTTCTTTCTCTCTGCGCACTTTCTTTCTCTCTCTCTGCGCTCTTTCTCTCTCTCTGCGCTCTTTCTTTCTCTTTCTCTCTCTGCGCTCTTTCTTTCTCTTTCTCTCTCTGCGCTCTTTCTCTCTGCTCTCTTTCTTTCTCTCTGCGCTCTTTCTTTCTCTCTGCGCTCTTTTTTTCTCTCTTTGCGCTCTTTTTTTCTCTTTTTGCGCTCTTTCTTTCTCTCTCTGCGCTCTTTCTTTCTCTCTCTGCGCTCTTTCTTTCTCTCTCTGCGCTCTCTCTCTGCGCTCTCTCTCTGCGCTCTTTCTTTCTCTCTCTCTGCGCTCTTTCTCTCTCTCTGCGCTCTTTCTTTCTCTCTCTCTCTGCGCTCTTTCTTCCTCTCTCTGCGCTCTTTCTTTCTCTGCGCTTTTTCTTTCTCTCTCTCTCTCTGTGCTCTTTCTTTCTTTCTCTCTGCGCTCTTTCTTTCTCTCTGCACTCTTACTTTCTCTCTCTCTGCGCTCTTTCTCTCTCTCTGCGCTCTTTCTTTCTCTTTCTCTCTCTCTGCGCTCTTTCTCTCTGCGCTCTTTCTTTCTCTCTGCGCACTTTCTTTCTCTCTCTCTGCGCTCTTTCTCTCTCTCTGCGCTCTTTCTTTCTCTCTGCGCTCTCTCTCTCTGCGCTTTTTCTTTCTCTCTTTCTGCGCTCTTTCTCTCTCTCTCTCTGTGCTCTTTCTCTCTCTCTCTCTGCGCTCTTTCTCTCTCTCTCTCTGCGCTCTTTCTTTCTCTTTCTCTCTCTGCGCTCTTTCTTTCTCTTTCTCTCTCTGCGCTCTTTCTTTCTCTTTCTCTCTCTGCGCTCTTTCTCTCTGCGCTCTTTCTTTCTCTCTGCGCACTTTCTTTCTCTCTCTCTGCGCTCTTTCTCTCTCTCTGCGCTCTTTCTTTCTCTCTGCGCTCTCTCTTTCTCTCTCTGCGCTCTTTCTTTCTCTCTCTCTGTGCTCTTTCTCTCTCTCTTTCTGTGCTCTTTCTTTCTCTTTCTCTCTCTGCGCTCTTTCTCTCTGCGCTCTTTCTTTCTCTCTGCGCACTTTCTTTCTCTCTCTCTGCGCTCTTTCTCTCTCTCTGCGCTCTTTCTTTCTCTCTGCGCTCTCTCTTTCTCTCTTTGCGCTCTTTCTTTCTCTCTCTCTGCGCTCTTTCTTTCTCTCTCTGCGCTCTTTCTTTCTCTCTCTGCGCTCTTTCTTTCTCTCTCTGCGCTCTTTCTCTCTCTCTGCGCTCTTTCTCTCTCTCTGCGCTCTTTCTCTCTCTCTGCGCTCTTTCTCTTTCTCTGCGCTCTTTCTCTCTCTCTGCGCTCTTTCTCTCTCTGCGCTCTTTCTCTCTCTGCGCTCTTTTTCTCTCTGCGCTCTTTCTCTCTCTGCGCTCTTTCTCTCTCTGCGCTCTTTCTCTCTCTCTACGCTCTTTCTTTCTCTCTGCGCTCTTTCTTTCTCTCTCTCTGCGCTCTCTCTCTCTTTCTCTCTGCGCTCTCTCTCTGTCTGCGCTCTCTCTCTGTCTGCGCTCTCTCTCTCTGCGCTCTTTCTCTCTCTCTCTGCGCTCTTTCTCTCTCTCTGTGCTCTTTCTTTCTCTTTCTCTGCGCTCTTTCTCTCTCTCTCTCTCTGCGCTCTTTCTCTCTCTCTCTCTGCGCTCTTTCTCTCTCTCTCTGCGCTCTTTCTCTCTCTCTGTGCTCTTTCTTTCTCTTTCTCTGCGCTCTTTCTCTCTCTCTCTCTCTGCGCTCTTTCTCTCTCTCTCTCTGCGCTCTTTCTCTCTCTCTCTGCGCTCTTTCTTTCTCTTTCTCTCTTTCTCTCTGCGCTCTTTCTTTCTCTCTGCGCACTTTCTTTCTCTCTCTCTGCGCTCTTTCTCTCTCTCTGCGCTCTTTCTCTCTCTCTGTGCTCTTTCT
Organism: Ascaphus truei; assembly: GCF_040206685.1. Lineage (NCBI taxonomy): Eukaryota > Metazoa > Chordata > Amphibia > Anura > Ascaphidae > Ascaphus > Ascaphus truei. The sequence continues at coordinate 547,346 of NW_027454039.1, forward strand.
TTCTCTCTGTGCTCTCTCTCTCTGCGCTCTTTCTTTCTCTCTCTGCGCTCTTTCTTTCTCTCTCTCTGCGCTCTTTCTCTCTCTCTCTCTGCGCTCTCTCTCTCTCTCTCTGCGCTCTTTCTTTCTCTTTCTCTCTCTGCGCTCTTTCTTTCTCTTTCTCTCTCTGCGCTCTTTCTCTCTGCGCTCTTTCTTTCTCTCTGCGCACTTTCTTTCTCTCTCTCTGCGCTCTTTCTCTCTCTCTGCGCTCTTTCTTTCTCTCTGCGCACTTTCTTTCTCTCTCTCTCTGCGCTCTTTCTTTCTCTCTGCGCTCTCTCTCTCTGCGCTCTTTCTTTCTCTCTCTGCGCTCTTTCTTTCTCTCTCTCTGCGCTCTTTCTCTCTCTCTTTCTGCGCTCTTTCTTTCTCTTTCTCTCTCTGCGCTCTCTCTCTCTGCGCTCTCTCTCTCTGCGCTCTTTCTTTCTCGCTGCACTCTTTCTTTCTCTCTGCGCTCTTTTTTTCTCTCTTTGCACTCTTTTTTTCTCTCTTTGCGCTCTTTCTTTCTCTCTCTGCGCTCTTTTTTCTCTGCGCTCTTTCTTTCTCTCTCTGCACTCTTTATTTCTCTCTCTGCGCTCTCTCTCTCTCTCTGCGCTCTCTCTCTGCGCTCTTTCTTTCTCTCTCTGCGCTGTTTCTTTCTCTCGCTGCGCTCTTTCTCTCTCTCTGCGCTCTTTCTCTCTCTCTGTGCTCTTTCTCTCTCTGCGCTCTTTCTCTCTCTGCGCTCTTTCTCTCTCTGCGCTCTTTCTTTCTCTCTCTGCGCTCTTTCTTTCTCTCTCTCTGCGCTCTTTCTCTCTCTCTCTCTGCGCTCTCTCTCTATCTCTCTGCGCTCTTTCTTTCTCTTTCTCTCTCTGCGCTCTTTCTTTCTCTCTCTGCGCTCTTTCTCTATGCGCTCTTTCTTTCTCTATGCGCACTTTCTTTCTCTCTCTCTGCGCTCTTTCTCTCTCTCTGCGCTCTTTCTTTCTCTCTGCGCACTTTCTTTCTCTCTCTCTGCGCTCTTTCTTTCTCTCTGCGCTCTCTCTCTCTGCGCTCTTTCTTTCTCTCTCTGCGCTCTTTCTTTCTCTCTCTCTGCGCTCTTTCTCTCTCTCTTTCTGCGCTCTTTCTTTCTCTTTCTCTCTCTGCGCTCTCTCTCTCTGCGCTCTCTCTCTCTGCGTTCTTTCTTTCTCGCTGCACTCTTTCTTTCTCTCTGCGCTCTTTTTTTCTCTCTTTGCACTCTTTTTTTCTCTCTTTGCGCTCTTTCTTTCTCTCTCTGCGCTCTTTCTTTCTCTGCGCTCTTTCTTTCTCTCTTTGCGCTCTTTATTTCTCTCTCTGCGCTCTCTCTCTCTCTCTGCGCTCTCTCTCTGCGCTCTTTCTTTCTCTCTCTCTGCGCTCTTTCTCTCTCTCTTTCTGCGCTCTTTCTTTCTCTTTCTCTCTCTGCGCTCTTTCTTTCTCTCTGCGCACTTTCTTTCTCTCTCTCTCTGCGCTCTTTCTTTCTCTCTGCGCTCTCTCTCTCTGCGCTCTTTCTTTCTCTCTCTGCGCTCTTTCTTTCTCTCTCTCTGCGCTCTTTCTCTCTCTCTTTCTGCGCTCTTTCTTTCTCTTTCTCTCTCTGCGCTCTCTCTCTCTGCGCTCTCTCTCTCTGCGCTCTTTCTTTCTCGCTGCACTCTTTCTTTCTCTCTGCGCTCTTTTTTTCTCTCTTTGCACTCTTTTTTTCTCTCTTTGCGCTCTTTCTTTCTCTCTCTGCGCTCTTTCTTTCTCTGCGCTCTTTCTTTCTCTCTCTGCACTCTTTATTTCTCTCTCTGCGCTCTCTCTCTCTCTCTGCGCTCTCTCTCTGCGCTCTTTCTTTCTCTCTCTGCGCTGTTTCTTTCTCTCGCTGCGCTCTTTCTCTCTCTGCGCTCTTTCTCTCTCTCTGTGCTCTTTCTCTCTCTGCGCTCTTTCTCTCTCTGCGCTCTTTCTCTCTCTGCGCTCTTTCTTTCTCTCTCTGCGCTCTTTCTTTCTCTCTCTCTGCGCTCTTTCTCTCTCTCTCTCTGCGCTCTCTCTCTCTCTCTCTGCGCTCTTTCTTTCTCTTTCTCTCTCTGCGCTCTTTCTTTCTCTCTCTGCGCTCTTTCTCTATGCGCTCTTTCTTTCTCTATGCGCACTTTCTTTCTCTTTCTCTCTCTGCGCTCTTTCTTTCTCTCTCTGCGCTCTTTCTCTATGCGCTCTTTCTCTCTCTCTGCGCTCTTTCTTTCTCTCTGCGCACTTTCTTTCTCTCTCTCTGCGCTCTTTCTTTCTCTCTGCGCTCTCTCTCTCTGCGCTCTTTCTTTCTCTCTCTGCGCTCTTTCTTTCTCTCTCTCTGCGCTCTTTCTCTCTCTCTTTCTGCGCTCTTTCTTTCTCTTTCTCTCTCTGCGCTCTCTCTCTCTGCGCTCTCTCTCTCTGCGTTCTTTCTTTCTCGCTGCACTCTTTCTTTCTCTCTGCGCTCTTTTTTTCTCTCTTTGCACTCTTTTTTTCTCTCTTTGCGCTCTTTCTTTCTCTCTCTGCGCTCTTTCTTTCTCTGCGCTCTTTCTTTCTCTCTTTGCGCTCTTTATTTCTCTCTCTGCGCTCTCTCTCTCTCTCTGCGCTCTCTCTCTGCGCTCTTTCTTTCTCTCTCTCTGCGCTCTTTCTCTCTCTCTTTCTGCGCTCTTTCTTTCTCTTTCTCTCTCTGCGCTCTCTCTCTCTGCGCGCTCTCTCTCTGCGCTCTTTCTTTCTCGCTGCACTCTTTCTTTCTCTCTGCGCTCTTTTTTTCTCTCTTTGCACTCTTTTTTTCTCTCTTTGCGCTCTTTCTCTCTCTCTCTGCGCTCTTTCTTTCTCTTTCTCTCTCTGCGCTCTTTCTCTCTGCGTTCTTTCTTTCTCTCTGCGCACTTTCTTTCTCTCTCTCTGCGCTCTTTCTCTCTCTCTGCGCTCTTTCTCTCTCTCTGCGCTCTTTCTTTCTCTCTGCGCTCTCTCTCTCTGCGCTCTTTCTTTCTCTCTCTGCGCTCTTTCTTTCTCTCTCTGCGCTCTCTCTCTCTGCGCTCTCTCTCTGCGCTCTCTCTCTGCGCTCTCTCTCTGCGCTCTTTCTTTCTCTCTCTCTGCGCTCTTTCTTTCTCTCTCTGCGCTCTTTCTTTCTCTCTCTGCGCTCTTTCTCTCTCTGCGCTCTTTCTCTCTCTGCACTCTTTCTTTCTCTCTCTCTGCGCTCTTTCTTTCTTTCTCTCTGCGCTCTTTTTTTCTCTCTGCACTCTTTCTTTCTCTCTCTCTGCGCTCTTTCTCTGCGCTCTTTCTTTCTCTTTCTCTGCGCTCTTTCTCTCTCTCTCTCTGCGCTCTTTCTCTCTCTCTCTGCGCTCTTTCTTTCTCTTTCTCTCTCTGCGCTCTTTCTCTCTGCGCTCTTTCTTTCTCTCTCTCTGCGCTCTTTCTCTCTCTCTGCGCTCTTTCTTTCTCTCTGCGCTGTCTCTCTCTGCGCTCTTTCTTTCTCTCTCTGCGCTCTTTCTTTCTCTCTCTCTGCGCTCTTTCTCTCTCTCTCTCTGCGCTCTCTCTCTCTCTCTCTCTCTGCGCTCTTTTTTTCTCTTTCTCTCTCTGCGCTCTTTCTTTCTCTTTCTCTCTCTGCGCTCTCTCTCTCTGTGCTCTTTCTTTCTCTCTGCGCTCTTTCTTTCTCTCTGCGCTCTTTTTTTCTCTCTTTGCGCTCTTTCTTTCTCTCTTTGCGCTCTTTCTTTCTCTCTCTGCGCTCTTTCTTTCTCTCTCTCTGCGCTCTTTCTTTCTCTGCGCTCTTTCTTTCTCTCTCTGAGCTCTTTATTTCTCTCTCTGCGCTCTCTCTCTGCGCTCTCTCTCTGCGCTCTTTCTTTCTCTCTCTCTGCGCTCTTTCTTTCTCTCTCTGCGCTCTTTCTCTCTCTCTCTGCGCTCTTTCTCTCTCTCTGCGCTCTTTCTCTCTCTCTGTGCTCTTTCTCTCTCTGCGCTCTTTCTCTCTCTGCGCTCTCTCTCTCTGCGCTCTTTCTTTCTCTCTCTCTGCGCTCTTTCTTTCTTTCTCTCTGCGCTCTTTCTTTCTCTCTGCACTCTTTCTTTCTCACTCTCTGCGCTCTTTCTCTCTCTCTCTGCGCTCTCTCTTTCTCTCTCTGCGCTTTTTCTTTCTCTCTCTCTGCGCTCTTTTTTTCTCTCTCTCTGCGCTCTTTTTTTCTCTCTCTCTGCGCTCTCTCTCTCTCTGCGCTCTTTCTTTCTCTCTGCGCTCTTTCTCTCTCTGCGCTCTTTCTCTCTCTCTGCGCTCTTTCTCTCTCTCTGCTTCTTTCTCTCTCTCTGCGCTCTTTCTCTCTCTTTGCACTCTTTCTTTCTCTCTCTCTCTGCGCTCTTTCTTTCTCTCTCTCTGCGCTCTCTCTCTCTCTCGCTGCGCTCTTTCTCTCTCTCTCTGCGCTCTTTCTTTCTCTCTCTGCGCTCTTTCTTTCTCTCTCTCTGCGCTCTTTCTTTCTCTCTCTCTGCGCTCTTTCTTTCTCTCTCTCTGCGCTCTTTCTTTCTCTCTGCGCTCTTTCTTTCTCTCTGCGCTCTTTCTTTCTCTCTGCGCACTTTCTTTCTCTCTGCTCTCTTTCTCTCTCTCTGCGCTCTTTCTCTCTCTGCACTCTCTCTCTCTCTCTGCACTCTCTCTCTCTCTGCACTCTCTCTCTCTCTGCACTCTCTCTCTCTCTCTGCGCTCTCTCTCTCTCTGCTCTCTCTCTCTGCGCTCTCTCTCTGCGCTCTTTCTTTCTCTCTCTCTGCGCTCTTTCTCTCTCTCTGCGCTCTTTCTTTCTCTCTCTCTCTGCGCTCTTTCTTCCTCTCTCTGCGCTCTTTCTTTCTCTGCGCTTTTTCTTTCTCTCTCTCTCTGCGCTCTTTCTTTCTTTTTCTCTGCGCTCTTTCTTTCTCTCTGCACTCTTACTTTCTCTCTCTCTGCGCTCTTTCTTTCTCTCTCTCTGCGCTCTTTCTCTCTCTCTGCGCTCTTTCTTTCTTTCTCTCTCTCTGCGCTCTTTCTCTCTCTCTCTCTGCGCTCTTTCTCTCTCTCTCTCTGCGCTCTTTGTTTCTCTTTCTCTCTCTGCGCTCTCTCTGCGCTCTTTCTTTCTCTCTGCGCACTTTCTTTCTCTCTCTCTGCGCTCTTTCTCTCTCTCTGCGCTCTTTCTTTCTCTCTGCGCTCTCTCTCTCTGCGCTCTTTCTTTCTCTCTCTGTGCTCTTTCTTTCTCTCTCTCTGCGCTCTTTCTCTCTCTCTCTCTCTCTCTCTCTCTGCGCTCTTTCTTTCTCTTTCTCTCTATGCGCTCTTTCTATCTCTCTCTCTGCGCTCTTTCTCTCTCTCTCTCTCTGCGCTCTCTCTCTCTCTCTCTCTCTGCGCTCTTTTTTTCTCTTTCTCTCTCTGCGCTCTTTCTTTCTCTTTCTCTCTCTGCGCTCTCTCTCTCTGTGCTCTTTCTTTCTCTCTGCGCTCTTTCTTTCTCTCTGCGCTCTTTTTTTCTCTCTTTGCGCTCTTTCTTTCTCTCTTTGCGCTCTTTCTTTCTCTCTCTGCGCTCTTTCTTTCTCTCTCTCTGCGCTCTTTCTTTCTCTGCGCTCTTTCTTTCTCTCTCTGAGCTCTTTATTTCTCTCTCTGCGCTCTCTCTCTGCGCTCTCTCTCTGCGCTCTTTCTTTCTCTCTCTCTGCGCTCTTTCTTTCTCTCTCTGCGCTCTTTCTTTCTCTCTCTCTGTGCTCTTTCTCTCTCTGTGCTCTTTCTCTCTCTGCGCTCTTTCTCTCTCTGCGCTCTCTCTCTCTGCGCTCTTTCTTTCTCTCTCTCTGCGCTCTTTCTTTCTTTCTCTCTGCGCTCTTTCTTTCTCTCTGCACTCTTTCTTTCTCACTCTCTGCGCTCTTTCTCTCTCTCTCTGCGCTCTCTCTTTCTCTCTCTGCGCTTTTTCTTTCTCTCTCTCTGCGCTCTTTTTTTCTCTCTCTCTGCGCTCTTTTTTTCTCTCTCTCTGCGCTCTCTCTCTCTCTGCGCTCTTTCTTTCTCTCTGCGCTCTTTCTCTCTCTGCGCTCTTTCTCTCTCTGCGCTCTTTCTCTCTCTCTGCGCTCTTTCTCTCTCTCTGCTTCTTTCTCTCTCTCTGCGCTCTTTCTCTCTCTTTGCACTCTTTCTTTCTCTCTCTCTCTGCGCTCTTTCTTTCTCTCTCTCTGCGCTCTCTCTCTCTCTCGCTGCGCTCTTTCTCTCTCTCTCTGCGCTCTTTCTTTCTCTCTCTGCGCTCTTTCTTTCTCTCTCTCTGCGCTCTTTCTTTCTCTCTCTCTGCGCTCTTTCTTTCTCTCTCTCTGCGCTCTTTCTTTCTCTCTGCGCTCTTTCTTTCTCTCTGCGCTCTTTCTTTCTCTCTGCGCACTTTCTTTCTCTCTGCGCTCTTTCTCTCTCTGCACTCTCTCTCTCTCTGCACTCTCTCTCTCTCTCTGCGCTCTCTCTCTCTCTGCTCTCTCTCTCTGCGCTCTCTCTCTGCGCTCTTTCTTTCTCTCTCTCTGCGCTCTTTCTCTCTCTCTGCGCTCTTTCTTTCTCTCTCTCTCTGCGCTCTTTCTTCCTCTCTCTGCGCTCTTTCTTTCTCTGCGCTTTTTCTTTCTCTCTCTCTCTGCGCTCTTTCTTCCTCTCTCTGCGCTCTTTCTTTCTCTGCGCTTTTTCTTTCTCTCTCTCTCTGCGCTCTTTCTTTCTTTTTCTCTGCGCTCTTTCTTTCTCTCTGCACTCTTACTTTCTCTCTCTCTGCGCTCTTTCTTTCTCTCTCTCTGCGCTCTTTCTCTCTCTCTGCGCTCTTTCTTTCTTTCTCTCTCTCTGCGCTCTTTCTCTCTCTCTCTCTGCGCTCTTTCTCTCTCTCTCTCTGCGCTCTTTGTTTCTCTTTCTCTCTCTGCGCTCTCTCTCTGCGCTCTTTCTTTCTCTCTGCGCACTTTCTTTCTCTCTCTCTGCGCTCTTTCTCTCTCTCTGCGCTCTTTCTTTCTCTCTGCGCTCTCTCTCTCTGCGCTCTTTCTTTCTCTCTCTGTGCTCTTTCTTTCTCTCTCTCTGCGCTCTTTCTCTCTCTCTCTCTCTCTCTCTCTCTGCGCTCTTTCTTTCTCTTTCTCTCTATGCGCTCTTTCTTTCTCATCTCTCTCTGCGCTCTTTCTCTCTGCGCTCTTTCTTTCTCTCTGCGCACTTTCTTTCTCTCTCTCTGCGCTCTTTCTTTCTCTCTGCGCACTTTCTTTCTCTCTCTCTGCGCTCTTTCTCTCTCTCTGCGCTCTTTCTTTCTCTTTCTCTCTCTGCGCTCTTTCTTTCTCTTTCTCTCTCTGCGCTCTTTCTCTCTGCTCTCTTTCTTTCTCTCTGCGCTCTTTCTTTCTCTCTGCGCTCTTTTTTTCTCTCTTTGCGCTCTCTCTCTCTGCGCTCTCTCTCTGCGCTCTTTCTTTCTCTCTCTCTGCGCTCTTTCTTTCTCTCTCTGCGCTCTTTCTTTCTCTCTCTGCGCTCTTTCTTTCTCTCTCTGCGCTCTTTCTCTCTCTGCGCTCTTTCTCTCTCTGCGCTCTCTCTCTCTGCACTCTCTCTCTCTCTGCACTCTCTCTCTCTCTGCACTCTCTCTCTCTCTGCACTCTCTCTCTCTCTGCGCTCTCTCTCTCTCTGCGCTCTCTCTCTCTCTGCGCTCTCTCTCTCTGCGCTCTCTCTCTCTGCGCTCTCTCTCTGCGCTCTTTCTTTCTCTCTCTCTGCGCTCTTTCTCTCTCTCTGCGCTCTTTCTTTCTCTCTCTCTCTGCGCTCTTTCTTCCTCTCTCTGCGCTCTTTCTTTCTCTGCGCTTTTTCTTTCTCTCTCTCTCTCTGTGCTCTTTCTTTCTTTCTCTCTGCGCTCTTTCTTTCTCTCTGCACTCTTACTTTCTCTCTCTCTGCGCTCTTTCTCTCTCTCTGCGCTCTTTCTTTCTCTTTCTCTCTCTCTGCGCTCTTTCTCTCTGCGCTCTTTCTTTCTCTCTGCGCACTTTCTTTCTCTCTCTCTGCGCTCTTTCTCTCTCTCTGCGCTCTTTCTTTCTCTCTGCGCTCTCTCTCTCTGCGCTTTTTCTTTCTCTCTTTCTGCGCTCTTTCTCTCTCTCTCTCTGTGCTCTTTCTCTCTCTCTCTCTGCGCTCTTTCTCTCTCTCTCTCTGCGCTCTTTCTTTCTCTTTCTCTCTCTGCGCTCTTTCTTTCTCTTTCTCTCTCTGCGCTCTTTCTTTCTCTTTCTCTCTCTGCGCTCTTTCTCTCTGCGCTCTTTCTTTCTCTCTGCGCACTTTCTTTCTCTCTCTCTGCGCTCTTTCTCTCTCTCTGCGCTCTTTCTTTCTCTCTGCGCTCTCTCTTTCTCTCTCTGCGCTCTTTCTTTCTCTCTCTCTGTGCTCTTTCTCTCTCTCTTTCTGTGCTCTTTCTTTCTCTTTCTCTCTCTGCGCTCTTTCTCTCTGCGCTCTTTCTTTCTCTCTGCGCACTTTCTTTCTCTCTCTCTGCGCTCTTTCTCTCTCTCTGCGCTCTTTCTTTCTCTCTGCGCTCTTTCTTTCTCTCTCTCTGCGCTCTTTCTTTCTCTCTCTGCGCTCTTTCTTTCTCTCTCTGCGCTCTTTCTTTCTCTCTCTGCGCTCTTTCTCTCTCTCTGCGCTCTTTCTCTCTCTCTGCGCTCTTTCTCTCTCTCTGCGCTCTTTCTCTTTCTCTGCGCTCTTTCTCTCTCTCTGCGCTCTTTCTCTCTCTGCGCTCTTTCTCTCTCTGCGCTCTTTTTCTCTCTGCGCTCTTTCTCTCTCTGCGCTCTTTCTCTCTCTGCGCTCTTTCTCTCTCTCTACGCTCTTTCTTTCTCTCTGCGCTCTTTCTTTCTCTCTCTCTGCGCTCTCTCTCTCTTTCTCTCTGCGCTCTCTCTCTGTCTGCGCTCTCTCTCTGTCTGCGCTCTCTCTCTCTGCGCTCTTTCTCTCTCTCTCTGCGCTCTTTCTCTCTCTCTGTGCTCTTTCTTTCTCTTTCTCTGCGCTCTTTCTCTCTCTCTCTCTCTGCGCTCTTTCTCTCTCTCTCTGCGCTCTTTCTCTCTCTCTGTGCTCTTTCTTTCTCTTTCTCTGCGCTCTTTCTCTCTCTCTCTCTCTGCGCTCTTTCTCTCTCTCTCTCTGCGCTCTTTCTCTCTCTCTCTGCGCTCTTTCTTTCTCTTTCTCTCTTTCTCTCTGCGCTCTTTCTTTCTCTCTGCGCACTTTCTTTCTCTCTCTCTGCGCTCTTTCTCTCTCTCTGCGCTCTTTCTCTCTCTCTGTGCTCTTTCTTTCTCTCTGTGCTCTCTCTCTCTGCGCTCTTTCTTTCTCTCTCTGCGCTCTTTCTTTCTCTCTCTCTGCGCTCTTTCTCTCTCTCTCTCTGCGCTCTCTCTCTCTCTCTCTGCGCTCTTTCTTTCTCTTTCTCTCTCTGCGCTCTTTCTTTCTCTTTCTCTCTCTGCGCTCTTTCTCTCTGCGCTCTTTCTTTCTCTCTGCGCACTTTCTTTCTCTCTCTCTGCGCTCTTTCTCTCTCTCTGCGCTCTTTCTTTCTCTCTGCGCACTTTCTTTCTCTCTCTCTCTGCGCTCTTTCTTTCTCTCTGCGCTCTCTCTCTCTGCGCTCTTTCTTTCTCTCTCTGCGCTCTTTCTTTCTCTCTCTCTGCGCTCTTTCTCTCTCTCTTTCTGCGCTCTTTCTTTCTCTTTCTCTCTCTGCGCTCTCTCTCTCTGCGCTCTCTCTCTCTGCGCTCTTTCTTTCTCGCTGCACTCTTTCTTTCTCTCTGCGCTCTTTTTTTCTCTCTTTGCACTCTTTTTTTCTCTCTTTGCGCTCTTTCTTTCTCTCTCTGCGCTCTTTTTTCTCTGCGCTCTTTCTTTCTCTCTCTGCACTCTTTATTTCTCTCTCTGCGCTCTCTCTCTCTCTCTGCGCTCTCTCTCTGCGCTCTTTCTTTCTCTCTCTGCGCTGTTTCTTTCTCTCGCTGCGCTCTTTCTCTCTCTCTGCGCTCTTTCTCTCTCTCTGTGCTCTTTCTCTCTCTGCGCTCTTTCTCTCTCTGCGCTCTTTCTCTCTCTGCGCTCTTTCTTTCTCTCTCTGCGCTCTTTCTTTCTCTCTCTCTGCGCTCTTTCTCTCTCTCTCTCTGCGCTCTCTCTCTATCTCTCTGCGCTCTTTCTTTCTCTTTCTCTCTCTGCGCTCTTTCTTTCTCTCTCTGCGCTCTTTCTCTATGCGCTCTTTCTTTCTCTATGCGCACTTTCTTTCTCTCTCTCTGCGCTCTTTCTCTCTCTCTGCGCTCTTTCTTTCTCTCTGCGCACTTTCTTTCTCTCTCTCTGCGCTCTTTCTTTCTCTCTGCGCTCTCTCTCTCTGCGCTCTTTCTTTCTCTCTCTGCGCTCTTTCTTTCTCTCTCTCTGCGCTCTTTCTCTCTCTCTTTCTGCGCTCTTTCTTTCTCTTTCTCTCTCTGCGCTCTCTCTCTCTGCGCTCTCTCTCTCTGCGTTCTTTCTTTCTCGCTGCACTCTTTCTTTCTCTCTGCGCTCTTTTTTTCTCTCTTTGCACTCTTTTTTTCTCTCTTTGCGCTCTTTCTTTCTCTCTCTGCGCTCTTTCTTTCTCTGCGCTCTTTCTTTCTCTCTTTGCGCTCTTTATTTCTCTCTCTGCGCTCTCTCTCTCTCTCTGCGCTCTCTCTCTGCGCTCTTTCTTTCTCTCTCTCTGCGCTCTTTCTCTCTCTCTTTCTGCGCTCTTTCTTTCTCTTTCTCTCTCTGCGCTCTTTCTTTCTCTCTGCGCACTTTCTTTCTCTCTCTCTCTGCGCTCTTTCTTTCTCTCTGCGCTCTCTCTCTCTGCGCTCTTTCTTTCTCTCTCTGCGCTCTTTCTTTCTCTCTCTCTGCGCTCTTTCTCTCTCTCTTTCTGCGCTCTTTCTTTCTCTTTCTCTCTCTGCGCTCTCTCTCTCTGCGCTCTCTCTCTCTGCGCTCTTTCTTTCTCGCTGCACTCTTTCTTTCTCTCTGCGCTCTTTTTTTCTCTCTTTGCACTCTTTTTTTCTCTCTTTGCGCTCTTTCTTTCTCTCTCTGCGCTCTTTCTTTCTCTGCGCTCTTTCTTTCTCTCTCTGCACTCTTTATTTCTCTCTCTGCGCTCTCTCTCTCTCTCTGCGCTCTCTCTCTGCGCTCTTTCTTTCTCTCTCTGCGCTGTTTCTTTCTCTCGCTGCGCTCTTTCTCTCTCTGCGCTCTTTCTCTCTCTCTGTGCTCTTTCTCTCTCTGCGCTCTTTCTCTCTCTGCGCTCTTTCTCTCTCTGCGCTCTTTCTTTCTCTCTCTGCGCTCTTTCTTTCTCTCTCTCTGCGCTCTTTCTCTCTCTCTCTCTGCGCTCTCTCTCTCTCTCTCTGCGCTCTTTCTTTCTCTTTCTCTCTCTGCGCTCTTTCTTTCTCTCTCTGCGCTCTTTCTCTATGCGCTCTTTCTTTCTCTATGCGCACTTTCTTTCTCTTTCTCTCTCTGCGCTCTTTCTTTCTCTCTCTGCGCTCTTTCTCTATGCGCTCTTTCTCTCTCTCTGCGCTCTTTCTTTCTCTCTGCGCACTTTCTTTCTCTCTCTCTGCGCTCTTTCTTTCTCTCTGCGCTCTCTCTCTCTGCGCTCTTTCTTTCTCTCTCTGCGCTCTTTCTTTCTCTCTCTCTGCGCTCTTTCTCTCTCTCTTTCTGCGCTCTTTCTTTCTCTTTCTCTCTCTGCGCTCTCTCTCTCTGCGCTCTCTCTCTCTGCGTTCTTTCTTTCTCGCTGCACTCTTTCTTTCTCTCTGCGCTCTTTTTTTCTCTCTTTGCACTCTTTTTTTCTCTCTTTGCGCTCTTTCTTTCTCTCTCTGCGCTCTTTCTTTCTCTGCGCTCTTTCTTTCTCTCTTTGCGCTCTTTATTTCTCTCTCTGCGCTCTCTCTCTCTCTCTGCGCTCTCTCTCTGCGCTCTTTCTTTCTCTCTCTCTGCGCTCTTTCTCTCTCTCTTTCTGCGCTCTTTCTTTCTCTTTCTCTCTCTGCGCTCTCTCTCTCTGCGCGCTCTCTCTCTGCGCTCTTTCTTTCTCGCTGCACTCTTTCTTTCTCTCTGCGCTCTTTTTTTCTCTCTTTGCACTCTTTTTTTCTCTCTTTGCGCTCTTTCTCTCTCTCTCTGCGCTCTTTCTTTCTCTTTCTCTCTCTGCGCTCTTTCTCTCTGCGTTCTTTCTTTCTCTCTGCGCACTTTCTTTCTCTCTCTCTGCGCTCTTTCTCTCTCTCTGCGCTCTTTCTCTCTCTCTGCGCTCTTTCTTTCTCTCTGCGCTCTCTCTCTCTGCGCTCTTTCTTTCTCTCTCTGCGCTCTTTCTTTCTCTCTCTGCGCTCTCTCTCTCTGCGCTCTCTCTCTGCGCTCTCTCTCTGCGCTCTCTCTCTGCGCTCTTTCTTTCTCTCTCTCTGCGCTCTTTCTTTCTCTCTCTGCGCTCTTTCTTTCTCTCTCTGCGCTCTTTCTCTCTCTGCGCTCTTTCTCTCTCTGCGCTCTTTCTTTCTCTCTCTCTGCGCTCTTTCTTTCTTTCTCTCTGCGCTCTTTTTTTCTCTCTGCACTCTTTCTTTCTCTCTCTCTGCGCTCTTTCTCTGCGCTCTTTCTTTCTCTTTCTCTGCGCTCTTTCTCTCTCTCTCTCTGCGCTCTTTCTCTCTCTCTCTGCGCTCTTTCTTTCTCTTTCTCTCTCTGCGCTCTTTCTCTCTGCGCTCTTTCTTTCTCTCTCTCTGCGCTCTTTCTCTCTCTCTGCGCTCTTTCTTTCTCTCTGCGCTGTCTCTCTCTGCGCTCTTTCTTTCTCTCTCTGCGCTCTTTCTTTCTCTCTCTCTGCGCTCTTTCACTCTCTCTCTCTGCGCTCTCTCTCTCTCTCTCTCTGCGCTCTTTTTTTCTCTTTCTCTCTCTGCGCTCTTTCTTTCTCTTTCTCTCTCTGCGCTCTCTCTCTCTGTGCTCTTTCTTTCTCTCTGCGCTCTTTCTTTCTCTCTGCGCTCTTTTTTTCTCTCTTTGCGCTCTTTCTTTCTCTCTTTGCGCTCTTTCTTTCTCTCTCTGCGCTCTTTCTTTCTCTCTCTCTGCGCTCTTTCTTTCTCTGCGCTCTTTCTTTCTCTCTCTGAGCTCTTTATTTCTCTCTCTGCGCTCTCTCTCTGCGCTCTCTCTCTGCGCTCTTTCTTTCTCTCTCTCTGCGCTCTTTCTTTCTCTCTCTGCGCTCTTTCTCTCTCTCTCTGCGCTCTTTCTCTCTCTCTGCGCTCTTTCTCTCTCTCTGTGCTCTTTCTCTCTCTGCGCTCTTTCTCTCTCTGCGCTCTCTCTCTCTGCGCTCTTTCTTTCTCTCTCTCTGCGCTCTTTCTTTCTTTCTCTCTGCGCTCTTTCTTTCTCTCTGCACTCTTTCTTTCTCACTCGCTGCGCTCTTTCTCTCTCTCTCTGCGCTCTTTCTTTCTCTCTCTGCGCTCTTTCTTTCTCTCTCTCTGCGCTCTTTCTTTCTCTCTCTCTGCGCTCTTTCTTTCTCTCTCTCTGCGCTCTTTCTTTCTCTCTGCGCTCTTTCTTTCTCTCTGCGCTCTTTCTTTCTCTCTGCGCACTTTCTTTCTCTCTGCTCTCTTTCTCTCTCTCTGCGCTCTTTCTCTCTCTGCACTCTCTCTCTCTCTCTGCACTCTCTCTCTCTCTGCACTCTCTCTCTCTCTGCACTCTCTCTCTCTCTCTGCGCTCTCTCTCTCTCTGCTCTCTCTCTCTGCGCTCTCTCTCTGCGCTCTTTCTTTCTCTCTCTCTGCGCTCTTTCTCTCTCTGCGCTCTTTCTTTCTCTCTCTCTCTGCGCTCTTTCTTCCTCTCTCTGCGCTCTTTCTTTCTCTGCGCTTTTTCTTTCTCTCTCTCTCTGCGCTCTTTCTTTCTTTTTCTCTGCGCTCTTTCTTTCTCTCTGCACTCTTACTTTCTCTCTCTCTGCGCTCTTTCTTTCTCTCTCTCTGCGCTCTTTCTCTCTCTCTGCGCTCTTTCTTTCTTTCTCTCTCTCTGCGCTCTTTCTCTCTCTCTCTCTGCGCTCTTTCTCTCTCTCTCTCTGCGCTCTTTGTTTCTCTTTCTCTCTCTGCGCTCTCTCTCTGCGCTCTTTCTTTCTCTCTGCGCACTTTCTTTCTCTCTCTCTGCGCTCTTTCTCTCTCTCTGCGCTCTTTCTTTCTCTCTGCGCTCTCTCTCTCTGCGCTCTTTCTTTCTCTCTCTGTGCTCTTTCTTTCTCTCTCTCTGCGCTCTTTCTCTCTCTCTCTCTCTCTCTCTGCGCTCTTTCTTTCTCTTTCTCTCTATGCGCTCTTTCTTTCTCATCTCTCTCTGCGCTCTTTCTCTCTGCGCTCTTTCTTTCTCTCTGCGCACTTTCTTTCTCTCTCTCTGCGCTCTTTCTTTCTCTCTGCGCACTTTCTTTCTCTCTCTCTGCGCTCTTTCTCTCTCTCTGCGCTCTTTCTTTCTCTTTCTCTCTCTGCGCTCTTTCTTTCTCTTTCTCTCTCTGCGCTCTTTCTCTCTGCTCTCTTTCTTTCTCTCTGCGCTCTTTCTTTCTCTCTGCGCTCTTTTTTTCTCTCTTTGCGCTCTCTCTCTCTGCGCTCTCTCTCTGCGCTCTTTCTTTCTCTCTCTCTGCGCTCTTTCTTTCTCTCTCTGCGCTCTTTCTTTCTCTCTCTGCGCTCTTTCTTTCTCTCTCTGCGCTCTTTCTCTCTCTGCGCTCTTTCTCTCTCTGCGCTCTTTCTCTCTCTGCGCTCTTTCTTTCTCTCTCTCTGCGCTCTTTCTTTCTCTTTCTCTCTCTGCGCTCTTTCTCTCTGCGCTCTTTCTTTCTCTCTGCGCACTTTCTTTCTCTCTCTCTGCGCTCTTTCTCTCTCTCTGCGCTCTTTCTTTCTCTCTGCGCTCTTTCTTTCTCTCTTTCTGCGCTCTTTCTTTCTCTCTCTCTGTGCTCTTTCTCTCTCTCTCTCTGCGCTCTTTCTTTCTCTTTCTCTCTCTGCGCTCTTACTTTCTCTCTCTCTGCGCTCTTTCTTTCTCTCTCTCTGCGCTCTTTCTCTCTCTCTCTCTGCGCTCTCTCTCTCTCTCTCTGCGCTCTGTCTTTCTCTTTCTCTCTCTGCGCTCTTTCTTTCTCTTTCTCTCTCTGCGCTCTCACTCTCTGTGCTCTTTCTTTCTCTCTGCGCTCTTTTTTTCTCTCTTTGCGCTCTTTTTTTCTCTCTCTGCGCTCTTTCTCTCTGCGCTCTTTCTTTCTCTCTGCGCACTTTCTTTCTCTCTCTCTGCGCTCTTTCTCTCTCTCTGCGCTCTTTCTTTCTCTCTGCGCTCTCTCTCTCTGCGCTCTTTCTTTCTCTCTCTGCGCTCTTTCTTTCTCTCTCTCTGCGCTCTTTCTCTCTCTCTCTCTGCGCTCTCTCTCTCTCTCTCTGCGCTCTTTCTTTCTCTTTCTCTCTCTGCGCTCTTTCTTTCTCTTTCTCTCTCTGCGCTCTCTCTCTCTGTGCTCTTTCTTTCTCTCTGCGCTCTTTCTTTCTCTGCGCTCTTTCTTTCTCTCTCTGCGCTCTTTCTTTCTCTCTCTGCGCTCTCTCTCTCTCTGCGCTCTTTCTTTCTCTCTCTCTGCGCTCTTTCTTTCTCTCTCTGCGCTCTTTCTTTCTCTCTCTGCGCTCTTTCTCTCTCTCTGCGCTCTTTCTCTCTCTCTGCGCTCTTTCTCTCTCTCTGCGCTCTTTCTCTCTCTCTGTGCTCTTTCTCTCTCTGCGCTCTTTCTCTCTCTGCGCTCTCTCTCTCTGCGCTCTTTCTTTCTCTCTCTCTGCGCTCTTTCTTTCTCTCTGCGCTCTTTCTTTCTCTCTGCACTCTTTCTTTCTCACTCTCTGCGCTCTTTCTCTCTCTCTCTGCGCTCTCTCTTTCTCTCTCTGCGCTTTTTCTTTCTCTCTCTCTGCGCTCTTTCTTTCTCTCTCTGCGCTCTTTCTTTCTCTCTCTGCGCTCTTTCTCTCTCTGCGCTCTTTCTCTCTCTGCGCTCTTTCTCTCTCTGCGCTCTTTCTTTCTCTCTCTCTGCGCTCTTTCTTTCTCTTTCTCTCTCTGCGCTCTTTCTCTCTGCGCTCTTTCTTTCTCTCTGCGCACTTTCTTTCTCTCTCTCTGCGCTCTTTCTCTCTCTCTGCGCTCTTTCTTTCTCTCTGCGCACTTTCTTTCTCTCTCTCTGCGCTCTTTCTTTCTCTCTGCGCTCTCTCTCTCTGCGCTCTTTCTTTCTCTCTCTGCGCTCTTTCTTTCTCTCTCTCTGCGCTCTTTCTCTCTCTCTTTCTGCGCTCTTTCTTTCTCTTTCTCTCTCTGCGCTCTCTCTCTCTGCGCTCTCTCTCTCTGCGCTCTTTCTTTCTCGCTGCACTCTTTCTTTCTCTCTGCGCTCTTTTTTTCTCTCTTTGCACTCTTTTTTTCTCTCTTTGCGCTCTTTCTTTCTCTCTCTGCGCTCTTTCTTTCTCTGCGCTCTTTCTTTCTCTCTTTGCGCTCTTTATTTCTCTCTCTGCGCTCTCTCTCTCTCTCTGCGCTCTCTCTCTGCGCTCTTACTTTCTCTCTCTCTGCGCTCTTTCTCTCTCTCTTTCTGCGCTCTTTCTTTCTCTTTCTCTCTCTGCGCTCTCTCTCTCTGCGCTCTCTCTCTCTGCGCTCTTTCTTTCTCGCTGCACTCTTTCTTTCTCTCTGCGCTCTTTTTTTCTCTCTTTGCACTCTTTTTTTCTCTCTTTGCGCTCTTTCTCTCTCTCTCTGCGCTCTTTCTTTCTCTTTCTCTCTCTGCGCTCTTTCTCTCTGCGTTCTTTCTTTCTCTCTGCGCACTTTCTTTCTCTCTCTCTGCGCTCTTTCTCTCTCTCTGCGCTCTTTCTCTCTCTCTGCGCTCTTTCTTTCTCTCTGCGCTCTTTCTTTCTCTGCGCTCTTTCTTTCTCTCTCTGCGCTCTTTCTTTCTCTCTCTCTGCGCTCTTTCTCTCTCTCTCTCTGCGCTCTCTCTCTCTCTCTCTGCGCTCTTTCTTTCTCTTTCTCTCTCTGCGCTCTTTCTTTCTCTTTCTCTCTCTGCGCTCTTTCTCTCTGCGCTCTTTCTTTCTCTCTGCGCACTTTCTTTCTCTCTCTGCGCTCTTTCTCTCTCTCTGCGCTCTTTCTTTCTCTCTGCGCACTTTCTTTCTCTCTCTCTGCGCTCTTTCTTTCTCTCTGCGCTCTCTCTCTCTGCGCTCTTTCTTTCTCTCTCTGCGCTCTTTCTTTCTCTCTCTCTGCGCTCTTTCTCTCTCTCTTTCTGCGCTCTTTCTTTCTCTTTCTCTCTCTGCGCTCTCTCTCTCTGCGCTCTCTCTCTCTGCGCTCTCTCTCTCTGTGCTCTTTCTTTCTCGCTGCACTCTTTCTTTCTCTCTGCGCTCTTTTTTTCTCTCTTTGCACTCTTTTTTTCTCTCTTTGCGCTCTTTCTTTCTCTCTCTGCGCTCTTTCTTTCTCTGCGCTCTTTCTTTATCTCTCTGCACTCTTTATTTCTCTCTCTGCGCTCTCTCTCTCTCTCTGCGCTCTTTATTTCTCTCTCTGCGCTCTCTCTCTCTCTCTCTGCGCTCTCTCTCTGCGCTTTTTCTTTCTCTCTCTGCGCTGTTTCTTTCTCTCGCTGCGCTCTTTCTCTCTCTCTGCGCTCTTTCTCTCTCTCTGTGCTCTTTCTCTCTCTGCGCTCTTTCTCTCTCTGCACTCTTTCTCTCTCTCTGCGCTCTTTCTCTCTCTCTGCGCTCTTTCTCTCTCTCTGCGCTCTTTCTCTCTCTCTGCGCTCTTTCTCTCTCTCTGCGCTCTTTCTTTCTCTGTCTGCGCTCTTTCTTTCTCTGTCTGCGCTCTTTCTTCCTCTCTCTCTGCGCTCTTTTTTTCTCTACGCTCTTTCTCTCTCTCTGCGCTCTTTCTTTCTCTCTCTCTGCGCTCTCTCTCTCTGCGCTCTCTCTCTGTCTGCGCTCTCTCTCTGTCTGCGCTCTCTCTCTGTCTGCGCTCTCTCTCTGTCTGCGCTCTCTCTATCTCTCTCTGCGCTCTTTCTCTCTCTATGTGCTCTTTCTTTCTCTCTGTGCTCTTTCTTTCTCTCTCTCTGCGCTCTTTCTTTCTCTCTCTCTCTGCGCTCTTTCTTTCTCTCTCTCTCTCTGCGCTCTTTCTTTCTCTCTGCGCTCTTTCTCTCTCACTCTCTGCGCTCTTTCTTTCTCTCTCTGCGCTCTTTCTTTCTCTCTCTGCGCTCTTTATTTCTCTCTCTCTGCGCTCTTTGTCTCTCTCTGCGCTTTTTCTTTCTCTCTCTGCACTCTTTTTTTCTCTCTCTCTGCGCTCTTTCTCTCTCTCTCTGCGCTCTTTCTCTCTCTCTGCGCTCTTTCTTTCTCTCTGCGCTCTTTCTTTCTCTCTGCGCTCTTTCTTTCTCTCTGCGCTCTTTCTTTCTCTCTGCGCTCTTTCTTTCTCTCTGCGCTCTTTCTCTCTCTGTGCTCCTTCTCTCTCTGCGCTCCTTCTCTCTCTGCGCTCTTTCTCTCTCTGCGCTCTTTCTCTCTCTGCGCTCTTTCTTTCTCTTTCTCTCTCTGCGCTCTCTCTCTCTCTGCGCTCTTTCTCTCTCTCTCTGCACTCTCTCTCTCTCTGCGCTCTTTCTTTCTCTTTCTCTCTCTGCGCTCTTTCTCTCTCTCTGCGCTCTTTCTTTCTTTCTCTCTGCGCTCTTTCTTTCTTTCTGCGCTCTTTTTTTCTCTCTTTGCGCTCTTTCTTTCTCTCTCTGCGCTCTTTCTCTCTCTCTCTCTCTGCACTCTTTCTTTCTCTCTGCTCTCTTTCTCTCTCTGCGCACTTTCTCTCTCTGCGCTCTTTCTTTCTCTTTCTCTCTCTCTGCGCTCTTTCTCTCTCGGCGCTCTTTCTCTCTCTCTCTCTCTCTGCGCTCTTTCTTTTTCTTTCTCTATCTCTCTCTGCACTCTCTCTCTCTGCGCTCTTTCTCTCTCTCTGCGTTCTTTCTCTCTCTCTGCGCTCTTTCTCCCTCTTTGCACTCTTTCTTTCTCTCTCTGCGCTCTTTCTTTCTCTCTCTCTCTGCGCTCTTTCTTTCTCTCTCTCTGTGCTCTCTCTCTCTCTCGCTGCGCTCTTTCTCTCTCTCTCTGCGCTCTTTCTTTCTCTCTGCGCTCTTTCTTTCTCTCTCTCTGCGCTCTTTCTTTCTCTCTCTCTGCGCTCTTTCTTTCTCTCTGCGCACTTTCTTTCTCTCTGCTCTCTTTCTCTCTCTCTGCTCTCTTTCTTTCTCTCTGCGCTCTTTCTTTCTCTCTGCGCTCTCTCTCTCTCTCTGCGCTCTCTCTCTCTCTGCGCTCTCTCTCTCTCTGCGCTCTCTCTCTGCGCTCTCTCTCTCTGCGCTCTCTCTCTCTCTGCGCTCTCTCTCTGCGCTCTCTCTCTCTCTGCGCTCTTTCTTTCTCTCTCTCTGCGCTCTTTCTCTCTCTCTGCGCTCTTTCTTTCTCTCTCTCTCTGCGCTCTTTCTTCCTCTCTCTGCGCTCTTTCTTTCTCTGCGCTTTTTCTTTCTCTCTCTCTCTCTCTGCGCTCTTTCTTTCTTTCTCTCTGCACTCTTACTTTCTCTCTCTCTGCGCTCTTTCTTTCTCTCTCTCTGCGCTCTTTCTCTCTCTCTGCGCTCTTTCTCTCTCTCTGCGCTCTTTCTCTCTCTTTCTCTCTCTCTGCGCTCTTTCTCTCTCTGCGCTCTTTCTCTCTCTCTGCGCTCTTTCTTTCTCTTTCTCTCTCTGCGCTCTCTCTCTGCGCTCTTTCTTTCTCTCTGCGCACTTTCTTTCTCTCTCTCTGCGTTCTTTCTCTCTCTCTGCGCTCTTTCTTTCTCTCTGCGCTCTCTCTCTCTGCGCTCTTTCTTTCTCTCTCTGTGCTCTTTCTTTCTCTCTCTCTGCGCTCTTTCTCTCTCTCTCTCTCTCTCTCTGCGCTCTTTCTTTCTCTTTCTCTCTATGCGCTCTTTCTTTCTCTTTCTCTCTCTGCGCTCTTTCTCTCTGCGCTCTTTCTTTCTCTCTGCGCACTTTCTTTCTCTCTCTCTGCGCTCTTTCTTTCTCTCTCTCTGCGCTCTTTCTCTCTCTCTGCGCTCTTTCTTTCTCTTTCTCTCTCTGCGCTCTTTCTCTCTGCGCTCTTTCTTTCTCTCTGCGCACTTTCTTTCTCTCTCTCTGCGCTCTTTCTTTCTCTCTCTCTGCGCTCTTTCTCTCTCTCTGCGCTCTTTCTTTCTCTTTCTCTCTCTGCGCTCTTTCTTTCTCTTTCTCTCTCTGCGCTCTTTCTCTCTGCTCTCTTTCTTTCTCTCTGCGCTCTTTCTTTCTCTCTGCGCTCTTTCTTTCTCTCTGTGCTCTTTTTTTCTCTCTGCGCTCTTTTTTTCTCTTTTTGCGCTCTTTCTTTCTCTCTCTGCGCTCTTTCTTTCTCTCTCTGCGCTCTCTCTCTCTGCGCTCTCTCTCTCTGCGCTCTCTCTCTCTGCGCTCTCTCTGCGCTCTCTCTCTGCGCTCTTTCTTTCTCTCTCTGCGCTCTTTCTTTCTCTCTCTGCGCTCTTTCTTTCTCTCTCTGCGCTCTTTCTCTCTCTGCGCTCTTTCTCTCTCTGCGCTCTTTCTCTCTCTGCGCTCTTTCTCTCTCTGCGCTCTTTCTTTCTCTCTCTCTGCGCTCTTTCTTTCTTTCTCTCTGCGCTCTTTTTTTCTCTCTGCACTCTTTCTTTCTCTCTCTCTGCGATCTCTCTCTGCGCTCTTTCTTTCTCTTTCTCTGCGCTCTTTCTCTCTCACTCTCTGCGCTCTTTCTCTCTCTCTCTGTGCTCTTTCTTTCTCTTTCTCTGCGCACTTTCTTTCTCTCTCTCTGCGCTCTTTCTCTCTCTCTGCGCTCTTTCTCTCTCTCTGCGCTCTCTCTCTCTGCGCTCTTTCTTTCTCTCTCTGCGCTTTTACTTTCTCTCTCTCTGCGCTCTTTCTTTCTCTCTCTGCGCTCTTACTTTCTCTCTCTCTGCGCTCTTTCTCTCTCTCTCTCTGCGCTCTTTCTCTCTCTCTCTGCGCTCTTTCTTTCTCTTTCTCTCTCTGCGCTCTTTCTTTCTCTTTCTCTCTCTGCGCTCTCTCTCTCTGTGCTCTTTCTTTCTCTCTGCGCTCTTTCTTTCTCTCTGCGCTCTTTTTTTCTCTCTTTGCGCTCTTTCTTTCTCTCTTTGCGCTCTTTCTTTCTCTCTCTGCGCTCTTTCTTTCTCTCTCTCTGCGCTCTTTCTTTCTCTGCGCTCTTTCTTTCTCTCTCTGCGCTCTTTATTTCTCTCTCTGCGCTCTCTCTCTCTCTGCGCTCTCTCTCTGCGCTCTTTCTTTCTCTCTCTCTGCGCTCTTTCTTTCTCTCTCTGCGCTCTTTCTTTCTCTCTCTGCGCTCTTTCTCTCTCTCTGCGCTCTTTCTCTCTCTCTGTGCTCTTTCTCTCTCTGCGCTCTTTCTCTCTCTGCGCTCTCTCTCTCTGCGCTCTCTCTCTCTCTGCGTGCTTTCTTTCTCTCTCTCTGCGCTCTTTCTTTCTTTCTCTCTGCGCTCTTTCTTTCTCTCTGCACTCTTTCTTTCTCACTCTCTGCGCTCTTTCTCTCTCTCTCTGCGCTCTTTCTTTCTCTCTCTGCGCTTTTTCTTTCTCTCTCTCTGCGCTCTTTTTTTCTCTCTCTCTGCGCTCTTTTTTTCTCTCTCTCTGCGCTCTCTCTCTCTCTGCGCTCTTTCTTTCTCTCTGCGCTCTTTCTCTCTCTGCGCTCTTTCTCTCTCTGCGCTCTTTCTCTCTCTCTGCGCTCTTTCTCTCTCTCTGCGCTCTTTCTCTCTCTCTGCGTTCTTTCTCTCTCTCTGCGCTCTTTCTCTCTCTTTGCACTCTTTCGTTCTCTCTCTGCGCTATTTCTTTCTCTCTCTCTCTGCGCTCTTTCTTTCTCTCTCTCTGCGCTCTCTCTCTCGCTGCGCTCTTTCTCTCTCTCTCTGCGCTCTTTCTTTCTCTCTCTGCGCTCTTTCTTTCTCTCTCTCTGCGCTCTTTCTTTCTCTCTCTCTGCGCTCTTTCTTTCTCTCTGCGCTCTTTCTGTCTCTCTGCGCTCTTTCTTTCTCTCTGCGCTCTTTCTTTCTCTCTGCGCTCTTTCTTTCTCTCTGCGCACTTTCTTTCTCTCTGCTCTCTTTCTCTCTCTCTTTCTTTCTCTCTGCGCTCTTTCTTTCTCTCTGCGCTCTTTCTCTCTCTCTGCGCTCTTTCTCTCTCTCTGCGCTCTCTCTCTCTCTGCACTCTCTCTCTCTCTGCACTCTCTCTCTCTCTGCACTCTCTCTCTCTGCACTCTCTCTCTCTGCGCTCTCTCTCTCTGCGCTCTCTCTCTGCGCTCTCTCTCTGCGCTCTCTCTCTCTCTGCGCTCTTTCTTTCTCTCTCTCTCTGCGCTCTTTCTTCCTCTCTCTGCGCTCTTTCTTTCTCTGCGCTTTTTCTTTCTCTCTCTCTCTCTGCGCTCTTTCTTTCTTTCTCTCTGCGCTCTTTCTTTCTCTCTGCACTCTTACTTTCTCTCTCTCTGCGCTCTTTCTTTCTCTCTCTCTGCGCTCTTTCTCTCTCTCTGCGCTCTTTCTCTCTCTCTGCGTTCTTTCTCTCTCTCTGCGCTCTTTCTCTCTCTCTGCGCTCTTTCTCTCTCTCTGCGCTCTTTCTCTCTCTCTGCGCTCTTTCTTTCTCTCTCTGCGCTCTTTCTCTCTGCGTTCTTTCTTTCTCTCTGCGCACTTTCTTTCTCTCTCTCTGCGCTCTTTCTTTCTCTCTGCGCACTTTCTTTCTCTCTCTCTGCGCTCTTTCTTTCTCTTTCTCTCTCTGCTCTCTTTCTTTCTCTTTCTCTCTCT
The DNA here is from genome assembly GCF_040206685.1 of Ascaphus truei. NCBI lineage: Eukaryota > Metazoa > Chordata > Amphibia > Anura > Ascaphidae > Ascaphus > Ascaphus truei. The sequence goes on from NW_027454039.1 coordinate 569,913, forward strand.
GCGCTCTTTCTCTCTGCTCTCTTTCTTTCTCTCTGCGCTCTTTCTTTCTCTCTGCGCTCTTTCTTTCTCTCTGCGCTCTTTTTTTCTCTTTCTCTCTCTGCGCTCTTTCTTTCTCTCTCTCTCTCTGCGCTCTTTCTTTCTTTCTCTCTGCGCTCTTTCTTTCTCTCTGCACTCTTACTTTCTCTCTCTCTGCGCTCTTTCTTTCTCTCTCTCTGCGCTCTTTCTCTCTCTCTGCGCTCTTTCTCTCTCTCTGCGTTCTTTCTCTCTCTCTGCGCTCTTTCTCTCTCTCTGCGCTCTTTCTCTCTCTCTGCGCTCTTTCTCTCTCTCTGCGCTCTTTCTCTCTCTGCGCTCTTTCTTTCTCTCTCTGCGCTCTTTCTTTCTCTCTCTGTGCTCTTTCTTTCTCTCTCTCTGCGCTCTTTCTCTCTCTCTCTCTCTCTGCGCTCTTTCTTTCTCTTTCTCTCTATGCGCTCTTTCTTTCTCTTTCTCTCTCTGCGCTCTTTCTCTCTGCGTTCTTTCTTTCTCTCTGCGCACTTTCTTTCTCTCTCTCTGCGCTCTTTCTTTCTCTCTGCGCACTTTCTTTCTCTCTCTCTGCGCTCTCTCTCTCTCTGCGCTCTTTCTTTCTCTTTCTCTCTCTGCGCTCTTTCTTTCTCTTTCTCTCTCTGCGCTCTTTCTCTCTGCTCTCTTTCTTTCTCTCTGCGCTCTTTCTTTCTCTCTGCGCTCTTTCTTTCTCTCTGCGCTCTTTTTTTCTCTCTTTGCGCTCTTTTTTTCTCTTTTTGCGCTCTTTCTTTCTCTCTCTGCGCTCTTTCTTTCTCTCTCTGCGCTCTTTCTTTCTCTCTCTGCGCTCTCTCTCTCTGCGCTCTCTCTCTGCGCTCTTTCTTTCTCTCTCTCTGCGCTCTTTCTTTCTCTCTCTGCGCTCTTTCTTTCTCTCTCTGCGCTCTTTCTTTCTCTCTCTGCGCTCTTTCTCTCTCTGCGCTCTTTCTTTCTCTCTCTCTGCGCTCTTTCTTTCTTTCTCTCTGCGCTCTTTTTTTCTCTCTGCACTCTTTCTTTCTCTCTCTCTCTGCGCTCTCTCTCTGCGCTCTTTCTTTCTCTCTCTCTCTGCGCTCTTTCTCTCTCTCTCTGCGCTCTTTCTTTCTCTTTCTCTCTCTGCGCTCTTTCTCTCTGCGCTCTTTCTTTCTCTCTGCACACTTTCTTTCTCTCTCTCTGCGCTCTTTCTCTCTCTGCGCTCTTTCTTTCTCTCTGCGCTCTCTCTCTGCGCTCTTTCTTTCTCTCTCTGCACTCTTTCTTTCTCTCTCTCTGCGCTCTTTCTCTCTCTCTCTCTGCGCTCACTCTCTCTCTCTCTGCGCTCTTTCTTTCTCTTTCTCTCTCTGCGATCTTTCTTTCTCTTTCTCTCTCTGCGCTCTCTCTCTCTATGCTCTTTCTTTCTCTCTGCGCTCTTTTTTTCTCTCTTTGCACTCTTTTTTTCTCTCTTTGCGCTCTTTCTTTCTCTCTCTGCGCTCTTTCTTTCTCTCTCTCTGCGCTCTTTCTTTCTCTGCGCTCTTTCTTTCTCTCTCTGCGCTCTTTATTTCTCTCTCTGCGCTCTCTCTCTCTCTCTGCGCTCTCTCTCTGCGCTCTTTCTCTGCGCTCTTTCTTTCTCTCTCTCTGCGCTCTATCTTTCTCTCTCTGCGCTCTTTCTTTTTCTCTCTGCGCTCTTTCTCTCTCTCTGCGCTCTTTCTCTCTCTCTGCGCTCTTTCTCTCTCTGCGCTCTTTATCTCTCTGCGCTCTTTCTCTATCTGCGCTCTTTCTTTCTCTCTCTCTGCGCTCTTTCTTTCTCTCTGCACTCTTACTTTCTCTCTCTCTGCGCTCTTTCTCTCTCTCTGCGCTCTTTCTTTCTCTTTCTCTCTCTCTGCGCTCTTTCTCTCTCTCTCTCTGCGCTCTTTCTTTCTCTTTCTCTCTCTGCGCTCTTTCTCTCTGCGCTCTTTCTTTCTCTCTGCGCACTTTCTTTCTCTCTCTCTGCGCTCTTTCTCTCTCTCTGCGCTCTTTCTTTCTCTCTGCGCTCTCTCTCTCTGCGCTCTTTCTTTCTCTCTTTCTGCGCTCTTTCTTTCTCTCTTTCTGCGCTCTTTCTCTCTCTCTGCGCTCTTTCTCTCTCTCTCTCTGCGCTCTTTCTCTCTCTCTCTCTGCGCTCTTTCTTTCTCTTTCTCTCTTTGCGCTCTTTCTTTCTCTTTCTCTCTCTGCGCTCTTTCTTTCTCTTTCTCTCTCTGTGCTCTTTCTTTCTCTTTCTCTCTCTGCGCTCTTTCTCTCTGCGCTCTTTCTTTCTCTCTGCGCACTTTCTTTCTCTCTCTCTGCGCTCTCTCTCTGCGCTCTTTCTTTCTCTCTGCGCTCTCTCTTTCTCTCTCTGCGCTCTTTCTTTCTCTCTCTCTGTGCTCTTTCTCTCTCTCTTTCTGTGCTCTTTCTTTCTCTTTCTCTCTCTGCGATCTCTCTCTCTGCGCTCTTTCTTTCTCTCTGCACTCTTTCTTTCTCGCTGCACTCTTTCTTTCTCGCTGCGCTCTTTTTTTCTCTCTTTGCACTCTTTTTTTCTCTCTTTGCGCTCTTTCTTTCTCTCTCTCTGCGCTCTTTCTCTCTCTCTGCGCTCTTTCTCTCTCTGCGCTCTTTCTCTCTCTGCGCTCTTTCTCTCTCTGCGCTCTTTCTCTCTCTGCGCTCTTTCTCTCTCTGCGCTCTTTCTCTCTCTCTGCGCTCTTTCTCTCTCTGCGCTCTCTCTCTGCGCTCTTTCTTTCTCTGTCTGCGCTCTTTCTTTCTCTGTCTGCGCTCTTTCTTCCTCTCTCTCTCTCTGCGCTCTTTTATTCTCTGCGCTCTTTCTTTCTCTCTGCGCTCTCTCTTTCTCTCTCTGCGCTCTCTCTCTCTTTCTCTCTGCGCTCTCTCTCTCTGCGCTCTCTCTCTGTCTGCGCTCTCTCTCTCTGCGCTCTTTCTCTCTCTCTCTGCGCTCTTTCTCTCTCTCTGTGCTCTTTCTTTCTCTTTCTCTGCGCTCTTTCTCTCTCTCTCTCTGCGCTCTTTCTCTCTCTCTGCGCTCTTTCTCTCTCTCTGCGCTCTTTCTCTCTCTCTCTGCGCTCTTTCTCTCTCTCTGCGCGCTCTCTTTCTCTCTCTGCGCTCTCTCTCTCTTTCTCTCTGCGCTCTCTCTCTCTGCACTCTCTCTCTGTCTGCGCTCTCTCTCTCTGCGCTCTTTCTTTCTGCGCTCTTTCTTTCTCTCTTTCTGCGCTCTTTCTCTCTCTCTCTGCGCTCTTTCTCTCTCTCTCTCTGCGCTCTTTCTTTCTCTCTCTGCGCTCTTTATTTCTCTCTCTGCGCTCTCTCTCTCTGCGCTCTCTCTCTGCGCTCTTTCTTTCTCTCTCTCTGCGCTCTTTCTTTCTCTTTCTCTCTCTGTGCTCTCTGTCTGTGCTCTTTCTTTCTCTCTGCGCTCTTTCTTTCTCTCTGCGCTCTTTTTTCTCTCTTTGCGCTCTTTTTTCTCTCTTTGCGCTCTTTTTTTCTCTCTTCGCGCTCTTTCTTTCTCTCTCTGCGCTCTTTCTTTCTCTCTCTGCGCTCTTTATTTCTCTCTCTGCGCTCTCTCTCTCTGCGCTCTCTCTCTGCGCTCTTTCTTTCTCTCTCTCTGCGCTCTTTCTTTCTCTCTCTCTGCGCTCTTTCTTTCTCTCTCTGCGCTCTTTCTTTCTCTCTCTGCGCTCTTTCTCTCTCTGCGCTCTTTCTTTCTCTCTCTCTGCGCTCTTTCTTTCTTTCTCTCTGCGCTCTTTCTCTCTCTCTGCGCTCTTTCTTTCTCTTTCTCTGCGCTCTTTCTCTCTCTCTCTCTGCGCTCTTTCTCTCTCTCTCTGCGCTCTTTCTTTCTCTTTCTCTCTCTGCGCTCATTCTCTCTGCGCTCTTTCTTTCTCTCTGCGCACTTTCTTTCTCTCTCTCTGCACTCTTTCTCTCTCTCTGCGCTCTTTCTTTCTCTCTGCGCTCTCTCTCTCTGCGCTCTTTCTTTCTCTCTCTGCGCTCTTTCTTTCTCTCTTTCTGCGCTCTTTCTCTCTCTCTCTCTGCGCTCTCTCTCTCTCTCTCTCTGCGCTCTTTCTTTCTCTTTCTCTCTCTGCGCTCTTTCTTTCTCTTTCTCTCTCTGCGCTCTCTCTCTCTGTGCTCTTTCTTTCTCTCTGCGCTCTTTCTTTCTCTCTGCGCTCTTTTTTTCTCTCTTTGCGCTCTTTTTTTCTCTCTTTGCGCTCTTTCTTTCTCTCTATGCGCTCTTTCTTTCTCACTCTCTGCGCTCTTTCTTTCTCTGCGCTCTTTCTTTCTCTCTCTGCGCTCTTTCTTTCTCTCTCTGCGCTCTTTCTTTCTCTCTCTCTGTGCTCTTTCTTTCTCTCTGCGCTCTTTCTTTCTCTCTGCGCTCTTTTTTTCTCTCTTTGCGCTCTTTCTTTCTCTCTTTGCGCTCTTTCTTTCTCTCTCTGCGCTCTTTCTTTCTCTCTCTCTGCGCTCTTTCTTTCTCTGCGCTCTTTCTTTCTCTCTCTGCGCTCTTTATTTCTCTCTCTGCGCTCTCTCTCTCTCTGCGCTCTCTCTCTGCGCTCTTTCTTTCTCTCTCTCTGCGCTCTTTCTTTCTCTCTCTGCGCTCTTTCTTTCTCTCTCTGCGCTCTTTCTCTCTCTGCGCTCTCTCTCTCTCTGCACTCTCTCTCTCTGCACTCTCTCTCTCTCTGCACTCTCTCTCTCTCTCTGCGCTCTCTCTCTCTCTGCGCTCTCTCTCTCTGCGCTCTCTCTCTCTGCGCTCTCTCTCTGCGCTCTCTCTCTCTCTGTGCTCTTTCTTTCTCTCTCTCTCTGCGCTCTTTCTTTCTTTCTCTCTGCGCTCTTTCTTTCTCTCTGCACTCTTACTTTCTCTCTCTCTGCGCTCTTTCTTTCTCTCTCTCTGCGCTCTTTCTCTCTCTCTGCGCTCTTTCTCTCTCTGCGCTCTTTCTTTCTCTTTCTCTCTCTCTGCGCTCTTTCTCTCTCTCTCTCTGCGCTCTTTCTCTCTCTCTCTCTGCGCTCTTTCTTTCTCTCTCTCTCTCTGCGCTCTCTCTCTGCGCTCTTTCTTTCTCTCTGCGCACTTTCTTTCTCTCTCTCTGCGCTCTTTCTCTCTCTCTGCGCTCTTTCTTTCTCTCTGCGCTCTCTCTCTCTGCGCTCTTTCTTTCTCTCTCTGTGCTCTTTCTTTCTCTCTCTTTGCGCTCTTTCTCTCTCTCTCTCTCTCTCTCTGCGCTCTTTCTTTCTCTTTCTCTCTATGCGCTCTTTCTTTCTCTTTCTCTCTCTGCGCTCTTTCTCTCTGCGTTCTTTCTTTCTCTCTGCGCACTTTCTTTCTCTCTCTCTGCGCTCTTTCTTTCTCTCTGCGCACTTTCTTTCTCTCTCTCTCTCTGCGCTCTTTCTTTCTCTCTCTGCGCTCTTTATTTCTCTCTCTGCGCTCTCTCTCTCTGCGCTCTCTCTCTGCGCTCTTTCTTTCTCTCTCTCTGCGCTCTTTCTTTCTCTTTCTCTCTCTGTGCTCTCTGTCTGTGCTCTTTCTTTCTCTCTGCGCTCTTTCTTTCTCTCTGCGCTCTTTTTTCTCTCTTTGCGCTCTTTTTTCTCTCTTTGCGCTCTTTTTTTCTCTCTTCGCGCTCTTTCTTTCTCTCTCTGCGCTCTTTCTTTCTCTCTCTGCGCTCTTTATTTCTCTCTCTGCGCTCTCTCTCTCTGCGCTCTCTCTCTGCGCTCTTTCTTTCTCTCTCTCTGCGCTCTTTCTTTCTCTCTCTCTGCGCTCTTTCATTCTCTCTCTGCGCTCTTTCTTTCTCTCTCTGCGCTCTTTCTCTCTCTGCGCTCTTTCTTTCTCTCTCTCTGCGCTCTTTCTTTCTTTCTCTCTGCGCTCTTTCTCTCTCTCTGCGCTCTTTCTTTCTCTTTCTCTGCGCTCTTTCTCTCTCTCTCTCTCTGCGCTCTTTCTCTCTCTCTCTGCGCTCTTTCTTTCTCTTTCTCTCTCTGCGCTCTTTCTCTCTGCGCTCTTTCTTTCTCTCTGCGCACTTTCTTTCTCTCTCTCTGCACTCTTTCTCTCTCTCTGCGCTCTTTCTTTCTCTCTGCGCTCTCTCTCTCTGCGCTCTTTCTTTCTCTCTCTGCGCTCTTTCTTTCTCTCTTTCTGCGCTCTTTCTCTCTCTCTCTCTGCGCTCTCTCTCTCTCTCTCTCTGCGCTCTTTCTTTCTCTTTCTCTCTCTGCGCTCTTTCTTTCTCTTTCTCTCTCTGCGCTCTCTCTCTCTGTGCTCTTTCTTTCTCTCTGCGCTCTTTCTTTCTCTCTGCGCTCTTTTTTTCTCTCTTTGCGCTCTTTTTTCTCTCTTTGCGCTCTTTCTTTCTCTCTATGCGCTCTTTCTTTCTCACTCTCTGCGCTCTTTCTTTCTCTGCGCTCTTTCTTTCTCTCTCTGCGCTCTTTCTTTCTCTCTCTGCGCTCTTTCTTTCTCTCTCTCTGTGCTCTTTCTTTCTCTCTGCGCTCTTTCTTTCTCTCTGCGCTCTTTTTTTCTCTCTTTGCGCTCTTTCTTTCTCTCTTTGCGCTCTTTCTTTCTCTCTCTGCGCTCTTTCTTTCTCTCTCTCTGCGCTCTTTCTTTCTCTGCGCTCTTTCTTTCTCTCTCTGCGCTCTTTATTTCTCTCTCTGCGCTCTCTCTCTCTCTGCGCTCTCTCTCTGCGCTCTTTCTTTCTCTCTCTCTGCGCTCTTTCTTTCTCTCTCTGCGCTCTTTCTTTCTCTCTCTGCGCTCTTTCTCTCTCTGCGCTCTCTCTCTCTCTGCACTCTCTCTCTCTGCACTCTCTCTCTCTCTGCACTCTCTCTCTCTCTCTGCGCTCTCTCTCTCTCTGCGCTCTCTCTCTCTGCGCTCTCTCTCTCTGCGCTCTCTCTCTGCGCTCTCTCTCTCTCTGCGCTCTTTCTTTCTCTCTCTCTCTGCGCTCTTTCTTTCTTTCTCTCTGCGCTCTTTCTTTCTCTCTGCACTCTTACTTTCTCTCTCTCTGCGCTCTTTCTTTCTCTCTCTCTGCGCTCTTTCTCTCTCTCTGCGCTCTTTCTCTCTCTCTGCGCTCTTTCTTTCTCTTTCTCTCTCTCTGCGCTCTTTCTCTCTCTCTCTCTGCGCTCTTTCTCTCTCTCTCTCTGCGCTCTTTCTTTCTCTCTCTCTCTGCGCTCTCTCTCTGCGCTTTCTTTCTCTCTGCGCACTTTCTTTCTCTCTCTCTGCGCTCTTTCTCTCTCTCTGCGCTCTTTCTTTCTCTCTGCGCTCTCTCTCTCTGCGCTCTTTCTTTCTCTCTCTGTGCTCTTTCTTTCTCTCTCTCTGCGCTCTTTCTCTCTCTCTCTCTCTCTCTCTGCGCTCTTTCTTTCTCTTTCTCTCTATGCGCTCTTTCTTTCTCTTTCTCTCTCTGCGCTCTTTCTCTCTGCGTTCTTTCTTTCTCTCTGCGCACTTTCTTTCTCTCTCTCTGCGCTCTTTCTTTCTCTCTGCGCACTTTCTTTCTCTCTCTCTGCGCTCTTTCTCTCTCTCTGCGCTCTTTCTTTCTCTTTCTCTCTCTGCGCTCTTTCTTTCTCTTTCTCTCTCTGCGCTCTTTCTCTCTGCTCTCTTTCTTTCTCTCTGCGCTCTTTCTTTCTCTCTGCGCTCTTTCTTTCTCTCTGCGCTCTTTCTTTCTCTCTGCGCTCTTTTTTTCTCTCTTTGCGCTCTTTTTTTCTCTTTTGCGCTCTTTCTTTCTCTCTCTGCGCTCTTTCTTTCTCTCTCTGCGCTCTTTATTTCTCTCTCTGCGCTCTCTCTCTCTGCGCTCTCTCTCTGCGCTCTTTCTTTCTCTCTCTGCGCTCTTTCTTTCTCTCTCTGCGCTCTTTCTTTCTCTCTCTGCGCTCTTTCACTCTCTGCGCTCTTTCTCTCTCTGCGCTCTTTCTTTCTCTCTCTCTGCGCTCTTTCTTTCTTTCTCTCTGCGCTCTTTTTTTCTCTCTGCACTCTTTCTTTCTCTCTCTCTGCGCTCTCTCTCTGCGCTCTCTCTCTCTCTGTGCTCTTTCTTTCTCTCTCTCTCTGCTCTCTTTCTTTCTTTCTCTCTGCGCTCTTTCTTTCTCTCTGCACTCTTACTTTCTCTCTCTCTGCGCTCTTTCTTTCTCTCTCTCTGCGCTCTTTCTCTCTCTCTGCGCTCTTTCTCTCTCTCTGCGCTCTTTCTTTCTCTTTCTCTCTCTCTGCGCTCTTTCTCTCTCTCTCTCTCTGCGCTCTTTCTCTCTCTCTCTCTGCGCTCTTTCTTTCTCTCTCTCTCTCTGCGCTCTCTCTCTGCGCTCTTTCTTTCTCTCTGCGCACTTTCTTTCTCTCTCTCTGCGCTCTTTCTCTCTCTCTGCGCTCTTTCTTTCTCTCTGCGCTCTCTCTCTCTGCGCTCTTTCTTTCTCTCTCTGTGCTCTTTCTTTCTCTCTCTCTGCGCTCTTTCTCTCTCTCTCTCTCTCTCTGCGCTCTTTCTTTCTCTTTCTCTCTATGCGCTCTTTCTTTCTCTTTCTCTCTCTGCGCTCTTTCTCTCTGCGTTCTTTCTTTCTCTCTGCGCACTTTCTTTCTCTCTGCGCACTTTCTTTCTCTCTCTCTGCGCTCTTTCTTTCTCTCTGCGCACTTTCTTTCTCTCTCTCTGCGCTCTTTCTCTCTCTCTGCGCTCTTTCTTTCTCTTTCTCTCTCTGCGCTCTTTCTTTCTCTTTCTCTCTCTGCGCTCTTTCTCTCTGCTCTCTTTCTTTCTCTCTGCGCTCTTTCTTTCTCTCTGCGCTCTTTCTTTCTCTCTGCGCTCTTTCTTTCTCTCTGCGCTCTTTTTTTCTCTCTTTGCGCTCTTTTTTTCTCTTTTGCGCTCTTTCTTTCTCTCTCTGCGCTCTTTCTTTCTCTCTCTGCGCTCTTTATTTCTCTCTCTGCGCTCTCTCTTTCTGCGCTCTCTCTCTGCGCTCTTTCTTTCTCTCTCTCTGCGCTCTTTCTTTCTCTCTCTGCGCTCTTTCTTTCTCTCTCTGCGCTCTTTCTCTCTCTGCGCTCTTTCTTTCTCTCTCTCTGCGCTCTTTCTTTCTTTCTCTCTGCGCTCTTTCTCTCTCTCTGCGCTCTTTCTTTCTCTTTCTCTGCGCTCTTTCTCTCTCTCTCTCTGCGCTCTTTCTCTCTCTCTCTGCGCTCTTTCTTTCTCTTTCTCTCTCTGCGCTCTTTCTCTCTGCGCTCTTTCTTTCTCTCTGCGCACTTTCTTTCTCTCTCTCTGCACTCTTTCTCTCTCTCTGCGCTCTTTCTTTCTCTCTGCGCTCTCTCTCTCTGCGCTCTTTCTTTCTCTCTCTGCGCTCTTTCTTTCTCTCTTTCTGCGCTCTTTCTCTCTCTCTCTCTGCGCTCTCTCTCTCTCTCTCTCTGCGCTCTTTCTTTCTCTTTCTCTCTCTGCGCTCTCTCTCTCTGTGCTCTTTCTTTCTCTCTGCGCTCTTTCTTTCTCTCTGCGCTCTTTTTTCTCTCTGCGCTCTTTTTTTCTCTCTTTGCGCTCTTTTTTTCTCTCTTTGCGCTCTTTCTTTCTCTCTCTGCGCTCTTTCTTTCTCACTCTCTGCGCTCTTTCTTTCTCTGCGCTCTTTCTTTCTCTCTCTGCGCTCTTTCTTTCTCTCTCTGCGCTCTTTCTTTCTCTCTCTCTGTGCTCTTTCTTTCACTCTGCGCTCTTTCTTTCTCTCTGCGCTCTTTTTTTCTCTCTTTGCGCTCTTTCTTTCTCTCTTTGCGCTCTTTCTTTCTCTCTCTGCGCTCTTTCTTTCTCTCTCTCTGCGCTCTTTCTTTCTCTGCGCTCTTTCTTTCTCTCTCTGCGCTCTTTATTTCTCTCTCTGCGCTCTCTCTCTCTGCGCTCTCTCTCTGCGCTCTTTCTTTCTCTCTCTCTGCGCTCTTTCTTTCTCTCTCTGCGCTCTTTCTTTCTCTCTCTGCGCTCTTTCTCTCTCTGCGCTCTCTCTCTCTCTGCACTCTCTCTCTCTCTGCACTCTCTCTCTCTCTGCACTCTCTCTCTCTCTGCACTCTCTCTCTCTCTGCGCTCTCTCTCTCTCTGCGCTCTCTCTCTCTGCGCTCTCTCTCTCTGCGCTCTCTCTCTCTCTGCGCTCTTTCTTTCTCTCTCTCTCTGCGCTCTTTCTTTCTTTCTCTCTGCGCTCTTTCTTTCTCTCTGCACTCTTACTTTCTCTCTCTCTGCGCTCTTTCTTTCTCTCTCTCTGCGCTCTTTCTCTCTCTCTGCGCTCTTTCTCTCTCTCTGCGCTCTTTCTTTCTCTTTCTCTCTCTCTGCGCTCTTTCTCTCTCTCTCTCTGCGCTCTTTCTCTCTCTCTCTGCGCTCTTTCTTTCTCTCTCTCTCTCTGCGCTCTCTCTCTGCGCTCTTTCTTTCTCTCTGCGCACTTTCTTTCTCTCTCTCTGCGCTCTTTCTCTCTCTCTGCGCTCTTTCTTTCTCTCTGCGCTCTCTCTCTCTGCGCTCTTTCTTTCTCTCTCTGTGCTCTTTCTTTCTCTCTCTCTGCGCTCTTTCTCTCTCTCTCTCTCTCTCTCTGCGCTCTTTCTTTCTCTTTCTCTCTATGCGCTCTTTCTTTCTCTTTCTCTCTCTGCGCTCTTTCTCTCTGCGTTCTTTCTTTCTCTCTGCGCACTTTCTTTCTCTCTCTCTGCGCTCTTTCTTTCTCTCTGCGCACTTTCTTTCTCTCTCTCTGCGCTCTTTCTCTCTCTCTGCGCTCTTTCTTTCTCTTTCTCTCTCTGCGCTCTTTCTTTCTCTTTCTCTCTCTGCGCTCTTTCTCTCTGCTCTCTTTCTTTCTCTCTGCGCTCTTTCTTTCTCTCTGCGCTCTTTCTTTCTCTCTGCGCTCTTTCTTTCTCTCTGCGCTCTTTTTTTCTCTCTTTGCGCTCTTTTTTTCTCTTTTGCGCTCTTTCTTTCTCTCTCTGCGCTCTTTCTTTCTCTCTCTGCGCTCTTTATTTCTCTCTCTGCGCTCTCTCTCTCTGCGCTCTCTCTCTGCGCTCTTTCTTTCTCTCTCTCTGCGCTCTTTCTTTCTCTCTCTGCGCTCTTTCTTTCTCTCTCTGCGCTCTTTCTTTCTCTCTCTGCGCTCTTTCTCTCTCTGCGCTCTTTCTCTCTCTGCGCTCTTTCTTTCTCTCTCTCTGCGCTCTTTCTTTCTTTCTCTCTGCGCTCTTTTTTTCTCTCTGCACTCTTTCTTTCTCTCTCTCTGCGCTCTCTCTCTGCGCTCTCTCTCTCTCTGCGCTCTTTCTTTCTCTCTCTCTCTGCTCTCTTTCTTTCTTTCTCTCTGCGCTCTTTCTTTCTCTCTGCACTCTTACTTTCTCTCTCTCTGCGCTCTTTCTTTCTCTCTCTCTGCGCTCTTTCTCTCTCTCTGCGCTCTTTCTCTCTCTCTGCGCTCTTTCTTTCTCTTTCTCTCTCTCTGCGCTCTTTCTCTCTCTCTCTCTGCGCTCTTTCTCTCTCTCTCTCTGTGCTCTTTCTTTCTCTCTCTCTCTCTCTGCGCTCTCTCTCTGCGCTCTTTCTTTCTCTCTGCGCACTTTCTTTCTCTCTCTCTGCGCTCTTTCTCTCTCTCTGCGCTCTTTCTTTCTCTCTGCGCTCTCTCTCTCTGCGCTCTTTCTTTCTCTCTCTGTGCTCTTTCTTTCTCTCTCTCTGCGCTCTTTCTCTCTCTCTCTCTCTCTCTGCGCTCTTTCTTTCTCTTTCTCTCTATGCGCTCTTTCTTTCTCTTTCTCTCTCTGCGCTCTTTCTTTCTCTCTGCGCACTTTCTTTCTCTCTCTCTGCGCTCTTTCTCTCTCTCTGCGCTCTTTCTTTCTCTTTCTTTCTCTTTCTCTCTCTGCGCTCTTTCTCTCTGCTCTCTTTCTTTCTCTCTGCGCTCTTTCTTTCTCTCTGCGCTCTTTCTTTCTCTCTGCGCTCTTTCTTTCTCTCTGCGCTCTTTCTTTCTCTCTGCGCTCTTTTTTTCTCTCTTTGCGCTCTTTTTTTCTCTTTTGCGCTCTTTCTTTCTCTCTCTGCGCTCTTTCTTTCTCTCTCTGCGCTCTTTATTTCTCTCTCTGCGCTCTCTCTCTCTGCGCTCTCTCTCTGCGCTCTTTCTTTCTCTCTCTCTGCGCTCTTTCTTTCTCTCTCTGCGCTCTTTCTTTCTCTCTCTGCGCTCTTTCTCTCTCTGCGCTCTTTCTTTCTCTCTCTCTGCGCTCTTTCTTTCTTTCTCTCTGCGCTCTTTCTCTCTCTCTGCGCTCTTTCTTTCTCTTTCTCTGCGCTCTTTCTCTCTCTCTCTCTGCGCTCTTTCTCTCTCTCTCTGCGCTCTTTCTTTCTCTTTCTCTCTCTGCGCTCTTTCTCTCTGCGCTCTTTCTTTCTCTCTGCGCACTTTCTTTCTCTCTCTCTGCACTCTTTCTCTCTCTCTGCGCTCTTTCTTTCTCTCTGCGCTCTCTCTCTCTGCGCTCTTTCTTTCTCTCTCTGCGCTCTTTCTTTCTCTCTTTCTGCGCTCTTTCTCTCTCTCTCTCTGCGCTCTCTCTCTCTCTCTCTCTGCGCTCTTTCTTTCTCTTTCTCTCTCTGCGCTCTCTCTCTCTGTGCTCTTTCTTTCTCTCTGCGCTCTTTCTTTCTCTCTGCGCTCTTTTTTTCTCTCTTTGCGCTCTTTTTTTCTCTCTTTGCGCTCTTTCTTTCTCTCTCTGCACTCTTTCTTTCTCACTCTCTGCGCTCTTTCTTTCTCTGCGCTCTTTCTGTCTCTCTCTGCGCTCTTTCTTTCTCTCTCTGCGCTCTTTCTTTCTCTCTCTCTGTGCTCTTTCTTTCTCTCTGCGCTCTTTCTTTCTCTCTGCGCTCTTTTTTTCTCTCTTTGCGCTCTTTCTTTCTCTCTTTGCGCTCTTTCTTTCTCTCTCTGCGCTCTTTCTTTCTCTCTCTCTGCGCTCTTTCTTTCTCTGCGCTCTTTCTTTCTCTCTCTGCGCTCTTTATTTCTCTCTCTGCGCTCTCTCTCTCTCTGCGCTCTCTCTCTGCGCTCTTTCTTTCTCTCTCTCTGCGCTCTTTCTTTCTCTCTCTGCGCTCTTTCTTTCTCTCTCTGCGCTCTTTCTCTCTCTGCGCTCTCTCTCTCTCTGCACTCTCTCTCTCTCTGCACTCTCTCTCTCTCTGCGCTCTCTCTCTGCGCTCTCTCTCTCTCTGCGCTCTCTCTCTGCGCTCTCTCTCTCTGCGCTCTCTCTCTGCGCTCTCTCTCTCTCTGCGCTCTTTCTTTCTCTCTCTCTCTGCGCTCTTTCTTTCTTTCTCTCTGCGCTCTTTCTTTCTCTCTGCACTCTTACTTTCTCTCTCTCTGCGCTCTTTCTTTCTCTCTCTCTGCGCTCTTTCTCTCTCTCTGCGCTCTTTCTCTCTCTCTGCGCTCTTTCTTTCTCTTTCTCTCTCTCTGCGCTCTTTCTCTCTCTCTCTCTGCGCTCTTTCTCTCTCTCTCTCTGCGCTCTTTCTTTCTCTCACTCTCTCTGCGCTCTCTCTCTGCGCTCTTTCTTTCTCTCTGCGCACTTTCTTTCTCTCTCTCTGCGCTCTTTCTCTCTCTCTGCGCTCTTTCTTTCTCTCTGCGCTCTCTCTCTCTGCGCTCTTTCTTTCTCTCTCTGTGCTCTTTCTTTCTCTCTCTCTGCGCTCTTTCTCTTTCTCTCTCTGCGCTCTTTCTTTCTCTTTCTCTCTATGCGCTCTTTCTTTCTCTTTCTCTCTCTGCGCTCTTTCTCTCTGCGTTCTTTCTTTCTCTCTGCGCACTTTCTTTCTCTCTCTCTGCGCTCTTTCTTTCTCTCTGCGCACTTTCTTTCTCTCTCTCTGCGCTCTTTCTCTCTCTCTGCGCTCTTTCTTTCTCTTTCTCTCTCTGCGCTCTTTCTTTCTCTTTCTCTCTCTGCGCTCTTTCTCTCTGCTCTCTTTCTTTCTCTCTGCGCTCTTTCTTTCTCTCTGCGCTCTTTCTTTCTCTCTGCGCTCTTTCTTTCTCTCTGCGCTCTTTTTTTCTCTCTTTGCGCTCTTTTTTTCTCTTTTGCGCTCTTTCTTTCTCTCTCTGCGCTCTTTCTTTCTCTCTCTGCGCTCTTTCTTTCTCTCTCTGCGCTCTCTCTCTCTGCGCTCTCTCTCTGCGCTCTTTCTTTCTCTCTCTCTGCGCTCTTTCTTTCTCTCTCTGCGCTCTTTCTTTCTCTCTCTGCGCTCTTTCTTTCTCTCTCTGCGCTCTTTCTCTCTCTGCGCTCTTTCTCTCTCTGCGCTCTTTCTTTCTCTCTCTCTGCGCTCTTTCTTTCTTTCTCTCTGCGCTCTTTTTTTCTCTCTGCACTCTTTCTTTCTCTCTGCGCTCTTTTTTTCTCTCTTTGCGCTCTTTTTTTCTCTTTTGCGCTCTTTCTTTCTCTCTCTGCGCTCTTTCTTTCTCTCTCTGCGCTCTTTATTTCTCTCTCTGCGCTCTCTCTCTCTGCGCTCTCTCTCTGCGCTCTTTCTTTCTCTCTCTGCGCTCTTTCTTTCTCTCTCTGCGCTCTTTCTCTCTCTGCGCTCTTTCTTTCTCTCTCTCTGCGCTCTTTCTTTCTTTCTCTCTGCGCTCTTTCTCTCTCTCTGCGCTCTTTCTTTCTCTTTCTCTGCGCTCTTTCTCTCTCTCTCTCTGCGCTCTTTCTCTCTCTCTCTGCGCTCTTTCTTTCTCTTTCTCTCTCTGCGCTCTTTCTCTCTGCGCTCTTTCTTTCTCTCTGCGCACTTTCTTTCTCTCTCTCTGCACTCTTTCTCTCTCTCTGCGCTCTTTCTTTCTCTCTGCGCTCTCTCTCTCTGCGCTCTTTCTTTCTCTCTCTGCGCTCTTTCTTTCTCTCTTTCTGCGCTCTTTCTCTCTCTCTCTCTGCGCTCTCTCTCTCTCTCTCTCTGTGCTCTTTCTTTCTCTCTGCGCTCTTTCTTTCTCTCTGCGCTCTTTTTTTCTCTCTTTGCGCTCTTTCTTTCTCTCTTTGCGCTCTTTCTTTCTCTCTCTGCGCTCTTTCTTTCTCTCTCTCTGCGCTCTTTCTTTCTCTGCGCTCTTTCTTTCTCTCTCTGCGCTCTTTATTTCTCTCTCTGCGCTCTCTCTCTCTCTGCGCTCTCTCTCTGCGCTCTTTCTTTCTCTCTCTCTGCGCTCTTTCTTTCTCTCTCTGCGCTCTTTCTTTCTCTCTCTGCGCTCTTTCTCTCTCTGCGCTCTCTCTCTCTCTGCACTCTCTCTCTCTCTGCACTCTCTCTCTCTCTGCGCTCTCTCTCTCTCTGCGCTCTCTCTCTCTGCGCTCTCTCTCTCTGCGCTCTCTCTCTGCGCTCTCTCTCTCTCTGCGCTCTTTCTTTCTCTCTCTCTCTGCGCTCTTTCTTTCTTTCTCTCTGCGCTCTTTCTTTCTCTCTGCACTCTTACTTTCTCTCTCTCTGCGCTCTTTCTTTCTCTCTCTCTGCGCTCTTTCTCTCTCTCTGCGCTCTTTCTCTCTCTCTGCGCTCTTTCTTTCTCTTTCTCTCTCTCTGCGCTCTTTCTCTCTCTCTCTCTGCGCTCTTTCTCTCTCTCTCTCTGCGCTCTTTCTTTCTCTCACTCTCTCTGCGCTCTCTCTCTGCGCTCTTTCTTTCTCTCTGCGCACTTTCTTTCTCTCTCTCTGCGCTCTTTCTCTCTCTCTGCGCTCTTTCTTTCTCTCTGCGCTCTCTCTCTCTGCGCTCTTTCTTTCTCTCTCTGTGCTCTATCTTTTTCTCTCTCTGCGCTCTTTCTCTTTCTCTCTCTGCGCTCTTTCTTTCTCTTTCTCTCTATGCGCTCTTTCTTTCTCTTTCTCTCTCTGCGCTCTTTCTCTCTGCGTTCTTTCTTTCTCTCTGCGCACTTTCTTTCTCTCTCTCTGCGCTCTTTCTTTCTCTCTGCGCACTTTCTTTCTCTCTCTCTGCGCTCTTTCTCTCTCTCTGCGCTCTTTCTTTCTCTTTCTCTCTCTGCGCTCTTTCGTTCTCTTTCTCTCTCTGCGCTCTTTCTCTCTGCTCTCTTTCTTTCTCTCTGCGCTCTTTCTTTCTCTCTGCGCTCTTTCTTTCTCTCTGCGCTCTTTCTTTCTCTCTGCGCTCTTTTTTTCTCTCTTTGCGCTCTTTTTTTCTCTTTTGCGCTCTTTCTTTCTCTCTCTGCGCTCTTTCTTTCTCTCTCTGCGCTCTCTCTCTGCGCTCTTTCTTTCTCTCTCTCTGCGCTCTTTCTTTCTCTCTCTGCGCTCTTTCTTTCTCTCTCTGCGCTCTTTCTCTCTCTGCGCTCTCTCTCTCTCTGCACTCTCTCTCTCTCTGCACTCTCTCTCTCTCTGCGCTCTCTCTCTCTCTGCGCTCTCTCTCTCTGCGCTCTCTCTCTCTGCGCTCTCTCTCTGCGCTCTCTCTCTCTCTGCGCTCTTTCTTTCTCTCTCTCTCTGCGCTCTTTCTTTCTTTCTCTCTGCGCTCTTTCTTTCTCTCTGCACTCTTACTTTCTCTCTCTCTGCGCTCTTTCTTTCTCTCTCTCTGCGCTCTTTCTCTCTCTCTGCGCTCTTTCTCTCTCTCTGCGCTCTTTCTTTCTCTTTCTCTCTCTCTGCGCTCTTTCTCTCTCTCTCTCTGCGCTCTTTCTCTCTCTCTCTCTGCGCTCTTTCTTTCTCTCACTCTCTCTGCGCTCTCTCTCTGCGCTCTTTCTTTCTCTCTGCGCACTTTCTTTCTCTCTCTCTGCGCTCTTTCTCTCTCTCTGCGCTCTTTCTTTCTCTCTGCGCTCTCTCTCTCTGCGCTCTTTCTTTCTCTCTCTGTGCTCTTTCTTTTTCTCTCTCTGCGCTCTTTCTCTTTCTCTCTCTGCGCTCTTTCTTTCTCTTTCTCTCTATGCGCTCTTTCTTTCTCTTTCTCTCTCTGCGCTCTTTCTCTCTGCGTTCTTTCTTTCTCTCTGCGCACTTTCTTTCTCTCTCTCTGCGCTCTTTCTTTCTCTCTGCGCACTTTCTTTCTCTCTCTCTGCGCTCTTTCTCTCTCTCTGCGCTCTTTCTTTCTCTTTCTCTCTCTGCGCTCTTTCTTTCTCTTTCTCTCTCTGCGCTCTTTCTCTCTGCTCTCTTTCTTTCTCTCTGCGCTCTTTCTTTCTCTCTGCGCTCTTTCTTTCTCTCTGCGCTCTTTCTTTCTCTCTGCGCTCTTTTTTTCTCTCTTTGCGCTCTTTTTTTCTCTTTTGCGCTCTTTCTTTCTCTCTCTGCGCTCTTTCTTTCTCTCTCTGCGCTCTTTCTTTCTCTCTCTGCGCTCTCTCTCTCTGCGCTCTCTCTCTGCGCTCTTTCTTTCTCTCTCTCTGCGCTCTTTCTTTCTCTCTCTCTGCGCTCTTTCTTTCTTTCTCTCTGCGCTCTTTTTTTCTCTCTGCACTCTTTCTTTCTCTCTCTCTGCGCTCTCTCTCTGCGCTCTCTCTCTCTCTGCGCTCTTTCTTTCTCTCTCTCTCTGCGCTCTTTCTTTCTTTCTCTCTGCGCTCTTTCTTTCTCTCTGCACTCTTACTTTCTCTCTCTCTGCGCTCTTTCTTTCTCTCTCTCTGCGCTCTTTCTCTCTCTCTGCGCTCTTTCTCTCTCTCTGCGCTCTTTCTTTCTCTTTCTCTCTCTCTGCGCTCTTTCTCTCTCTCTCTCTGCGCTCTTTCTCTCTCTCTCTCTGCGCTCTTTCTTTCTCTCTCTCTCTCTGCGCTCTCTCTCTGCGCTCTTTCTTTCTCTCTGCGCACTTTCTTTCACTCTCTCTGCGCTCTTTCTCTCTCTCTGCGCTCTTTCTTTCTCTCTGCGCTCTCTCTCTCTGCGCTCTTTCTTTCTCTCTCTGTGCTCTTTCTTTCTCTCTCTCTGCGCTCTTTCTCTCTCTCTCTCTCTCTCTCTGCGCTCTTTCTTTCTCTTTCTCTCTATGCGCTCTTTCTTTCTCTTTCTCTCTGCGCTCTTTCTCTCTGCGTTCTTTCTTTCTCTCTGCGCTCTTTCTCTCTCTCTGCGCTCTTTCTTTCTCTTTCTTTCTCTTTCTCTCTCTGCGCTCTTTCTCTCTGCTCTCTTTCTTTCTCTCTGCGCTCTTTCTTTCTCTCTGCGCTCTTTCTTTCTCTCTGCGCTCTTTCTTTCTCTCTGCGCTCTTTTTTTCTCTCTTTGCGCTCTTTTTTTCTCTTTTGCGCTCTTTCTTTCTCTCTCTGCGCTCTTTCTTTCTCTATCTGCGCTCTTTATTTCTCTCTCTGCGCTCTCTCTGCGCTCTCTCTCTGCGCTCTTTCTTTCTCTCTCTCTGCGCTCTTTCTTTCTCTCTCTGCGCTCTTTCTTTCTCTCTCTGCGCTCTTTCTTTCTCTCTCTGCGCTCTTTCTCTCTCTGCGCTCTTTCTCTCTCTGCGCTCTTTCTTTCTCTCTCTCTGCGCTCTTTCTTTCTTTCTCTCTGCGCTCTTTTTTTCTCTCTGCACTCTTTCTTTCTCTCTCTCTGCGCTCTCTCTCTGCGCTCTTTCTTTCTCTTTCTCTGCGCTCTTTCTCTCTCTCTCTCTCTGCGCTCTTTCTCTCTCTCTCTGCGCTCTTTCTTTCTCTTTCTCTCTCTGCGCTCTTTCTCTCTGCGCTCTTTCTTTCTCTCTGCGCACTTTCTTTCTCTCTCTCTGCGCTCTTTCTCTCTCTCTGCGCTCTTTCTTTCTCTCTGCGCTCTCTCTCTCTGCGTTCTTTCTTTCTCTCTCTGCGCTCTTTCTTTCTCTCTCTCTGCGCTCTTTCTCTCTCTCTCTCTGCGCTCTCTCTCTCTCTCTCTGCGCTCTTTCTTTCTCTTTCTCTCTCTGCGCTCTTTCTTTCTCTTTCTCTCCCTGCGCTCTCTCTCTCTATGCTCTTTCTTTCTCTCTGCGCTCTTTTTTTCTCTCTTTGCGCTCTTTTTTTCTCTCTTTGCGCTCTTTCTTTCTCTCTCTGCGCTCTTTCTTTCTTTCTCTCTCTCTGCGCTCTTTCTTTCTCTGCGCTCTTTCTTTCTCTCTCTGCGCTCTTTATTTCTCTCTCTGCGCTCTCTCTCTCTCTCTGCGCTCTCTCTCTGCGCTCTTTCTTTCTCTCTGCGCTCTATCTTTCTCTCTCTGCGCTCTTTCTTTCTCTCTCTGCGCTCTTTCTCTCTCTCTGCGCTCTTTCTCTCTCTCTGCGCTATTTCTCTCTCTGCGCTCTTTCTCTCTCTGTGCTCTTTCTCTATCTGCGCTCTTTCTTTCTCTCTCTCTGCGCTCTTTCTTTCTCTCTGCACTCTTACTTTCTCTCTCTCTGCGCTCTTTCTCTCTCTCTGCGCTCTTTCTTTCTCTTTCTCTCTCTCTGCGCTCTTTCTCTCTCTCTCTCTGCGCTCTTTCTTTCTCTTTCTCTCTCTGCGCTCTTTCTCTCTGCGCTCTTTCTTTCTCTCTGCGCACTTTCTTTCTCTCTCTCTGCGCTCTTTCTCTCTCTCTGCGCTCTTTCTTTCTCTCTGCGCTCTCTCTCTCTGCGCTCTTTCTTTCTCTCTTTCTGCGCTCTTTCTTTCTCTCTTTCTGCGCTCTTTCTCTCTCTCTCTCTGCGCTCTTTCTCTCTCTCTCTCTGCGCTCTTTCTCTCTCTCTCTCTGTGCTCTTTCTTTCTCTTTCTCTCTCTGCGCTCTTTCTTTCTCTTTCTCTCTCTGCGCTCTTTCTTTCTCTTTCTCTCTCTGCGCTCTTTCTCTCTGCGCTCTTTCTTTCTCTCTGCGCACTTTCTTTCTCTCTCTCTGCGCTCTTTCTCTCTGCGCTCTTTCTTTCTCTCTGCGCTCTCTCTTTCTCTCTCTCTGTGCTCTTTCTCTCTCTCTTTCTGTGCTCTTTCTTTCTCTTTCTCTCTCTGCGATCTCTCTCTCTGCGCTCTTTCTTTCTCTCTGCACTCTTTCTTTCTCGCTGCACTCTTTCTTTCTCGCTGCGCTCTTTTTTTCTCTCTTTGCACTCTTTTTTTCTCTCTTTGCGCTCTTTCTTTCTCTCTCTCTGCGCTCTTTCTCTCTCTCTGCGCTCTTTCTCTCTCTGCGCTCTTTCTCTCTCTGCGCTCTTTCTCTCTCTGCGCTCTTTCTCTCTCTGCGCTCTTTCTCTCTCTCTGCGCTCTTTCTCTCTCTGCGCTCTTTCTCTCTCTGCGCTCTCTCTCTCTCTGCGCTCTTTCTTTCTCTGTCTGCGCTCTTTCTTTCTCTGTCTGCGCTCTTTCTTCCTCTCTCTCTCTCTGCGCTCTTTTATTCTCTGCGCTCTTTCTTTCTCTCTGCGCTCTCTCTTTCTCTCTCTGCGCTCTTTCTTTCTCTCTCTCTGCGCTCTATCTCTCTCTCTCTCTGCGCTCTCTCTCTCTCTCTCTGCGCTCTTTCTTTCTCTTTCTCTCTCTGCGCTCTTTCTTTCTCTTTCTCTCCCTGCGCTCTCTCTCTCTATGCTCTTTCTTTCTCTCTGCGCTCTTTTTTTCTCTCTTTGCGCTCTTTTTTTCTCTCTTTGCGCTCTTTCTTTCTCTCTCTGCGCTCTTTATTTCTCTCTCTGCGCTCTCTCTCTCTCTCTGCGCTCTCTCTCTGCGCTCTTTCTTTCTCTCTCTCTGCGCTCTATCTTTCTCTCTCTGCGCTCTTTCTTTCTCTCTCTGCGCTCTTTCTCTCTCTCTGCGCTCTTTCTCTCTCTCTGCGCTCTTTCTCTCTCTCTGCGCTCTTTCTCTCTCTGCGCTCTTTCTCTCTCTGCGCTCTTTCTCTATCTGCGCTCTTTCTTTCTCTCTCTCTGCGCTCTTTCTTTCTCTCTGCACTCTTACTTTCTCTCTCTCTGCGCTCTTTCTCTCTCTCTGCGCTCTTTCTTTCTCTTTCTCTCTCTCTGCGCTCTTTCTCTCTCTCTCTCTGCGCTCTTTCTTTCTCTTTCTCTCTCTGAGCTCTTTCTCTCTGCGCTCTTTCTTTCTCTCTGCGCACTTTCTTTCTCTCTCTCTGCGCTCTTTCTCTCTCTCTGCGCTCTTTCTTTCTCTCTGCGCTCTCTCTCTCTGCGCTCTTTCTTTCTCTCTTTCTGCGCTCTTTCTTTCTCTCTTTCTGCGCTCTTTCTCTCTCTCTCTCTGCGCTCTTTCTCTCTCTCTCTCTCTGTGCTCTTTCTCTCTCTCTCTCTGCGCTCTTTCTTTCTCTTTCTCTCTCTGCGCTCTTTCTTTCTCTTTCTCTCTCTGCGCTCTTTCTTTCTCTTTCTCTCTCTGCGCTCTTTCTCTCTGCGCTCTTTCTTTCTCTCTGCGCACTTTCTTTCTCTCTCTCTGCGCTCTTTCTCTCTGCGCTCTTTCTTTCTCTCTGCGCTCTCTCTTTCTCTCTCTGCGCTCTTTCTCTCTCTCTTTCTGTGCTCTTTCTTTCTCTTTCTCTCTCTGCGATCTCTCTCTCTGCGCTCTTTCTTTCTCTCTGCACTCTTTCTTTCTTGCTGCACTCTTTCTTTCTCGCTGCGCTCTTTTTTTCTCTCTTTGCACTCTTTTTTTCTCTCTTTGCGCTCTTTCTTTCTCTCTCTCTGCGCTCTTTCTCTCTCTCTGCGCTCTTTCTCTCTCTGCGCTCTTTCTCTCTCTGCGCTCTTTCTCTCTCTGCGCTCTTTCTCTCTCTCTGCGCTCTTTCTCTCTCTGCGCTCTTTCTCTCTCTGCGCTCTTTCTCTCTCTGCGCTCTCTCTCTCTCTGCGCTCTTTCTTTCTCTGTCTGCGCTCTTTCTTTCTCTGTCTGCGCTCTTTCTTTCTCTCTGCGCTCTCTCTTTCTCTCTCTGCGCTCTCTCTCTCTTTCTCTCTGCGCTCTCTCTCTCTGCGCTCTCTCTCTGTCTGCGCTCTCTCTCTCTGCGCTCTTTCTCTCTCTCTCTGCGCTCTTTCTCTCTCTCTGTGCTCTTTCTTTCTCTTTCTCTGCGCTCTTTCTCTCTCTCTCTCTGCGCTCTTTCTCTTCTCTCTGCGCTCTTTCTCTCTCTCTGTGCTCTCTCTCTGTCTGCGCTCTCTCTCTCTGCGCTCTTTCTTTCTCTCTTTCTGTGCTCTTTCTTTCTCTCTTTCTGCGCTCTTTCTCTCTCTCTCTGCGCTCTTTCTCTCTCTCTCTCTGCGCTCTTTCTCTCTCTCTCTCTGCGCTCTTTCTTTCTCTTTCTCTCTCTGCGCTCTTTCTTTCTCTCTCTGCGCTCTCTCTCTCTGCGCTCTCTCTCTGCGCTCTTTCTTTCTCTCTCTCTGCGCTCTTTCTTTCTCTCTCTGCGCTCTTTCTTTCTCTCTCTGCGCTCTTTCTCTCTCTGCGCTCTTTCTCTCTCTGCGCTCTTTCTCTCTCTGCGCTCTTTCTCTCTCTGCGCTCTTTCTTTCTCTCTCTCTGCGCTCTTTCTTTCTTTCTCTCTGCGCTCTTTTTTTCTCTCTGCACTCTTTCTTTCTCTCTCTCTACGCTCTCTCTCTGCGCTCTTTCTTTCTCTTTCTCTGCGCTCTTTCTCTCTCTCTCTCTCTGCGCTCTTTCTCTCTCTCTCTGCGCTCTTTCTTTCTCTTTCTCTCTCTGCGCTCTTTCTCTCTGCGCTCTTTCTTTCTCTCTGCGCACTTTCTTTCTCTCTCTCTGCGCTCTTTCTCTCTCTCTGCGCTCTTTCTTTCTCTCTGCGCTCTCTCTCTCTGCGTTCTTTCTTTCTCTCTCTGCGCTCTTTCTTTCTCTCTCTCTGCGCTCTTTCTCTCTCTCTCTCTGCGCTCTCTCTCTCTCTCTGCGCTCTTTCTTTCTCTTTCTCTCTCTGCGCTCTTTCTTTCTCTTTCTCTCCCTGCGCTCTCTCTCTCTATGCTCTTTCTTTCTCTCTGCGCTCTTTTTTTCTCTCTTTGCGCTCTTTTTTTCTCTCTTTGCGCTCTTTCTTTCTCTCTCTGCGCTCTTTCTTTCTTTCTCTCTCTCTGCGCTCTTTCTTTCTCTGCGCTCTTTCTTTCTCTCTCTGCGCTCTTTATTTCTCTCTCTGCGCTCTCTCTCTCTCTCTGCGCTCTCTCTCTGCGCTCTTTCTTTCTCTCTCTCTGCGCTCTATCTTTCTCTCTCTGCGCTCTTTCTTTCTCTCTCTGCGCTCTTTCTCTCTCTCTGCGCTCTTTCTCTCTCTCTGCGCTCTTTCTCTCTCTGCGCTCTTTCTCTCTCTGTGCTCTTTCTCTATCTGCGCTCTTTCTTTCTCTCTCTCTGCGCTCTTTCTTTCTCTCTGCACTCTTACTTTCTCTCTCTCTGCGCTCTTTCTCTCTCTCTGCGCTCTTTCTTTCTCTTTCTCTCTCTCTGCGCTCTTTCTCTCTCTCTCTCTGCGCTCTTTCTTTCTCTTTCTCTCTCTGCGCTCTTTCTCTCTGCGCTCTTTCTTTCTCTCTGCGCACTTTCTTTCTCTCTCTCTGCGCTCTTTCTCTCTCTCTGCGCTCTTTCTTTCTCTCTGCGCTCTCTCTCTCTGCGCTCTTTCTTTCTCTCTTTCTGCGCTCTTTCTTTCTCTCTTTCTGCGCTCTTTCTCTCTCTCTCACTGCGCTCTTTCTCTCTCTCTCTCTGCGCTCTTTCTCTCTCTCTCTCTGCGCTCTTTCTTTCTCTTTCTCTCTCTGCGCTCTTTCTTTCTCTTTCTCTCTCTGCGCTCTTTCTTTCTCTTTCTCTCTCTGCGCTCTTTCTCTCTGCGCTCTTTCTTTCTCTCTGCGCACTTTCTTTCTCTCTCTCTGCGCTCTTTCTCTCTGCGCTCTTTCTTCCTCTCTGCGCTCTTTCTTTCTCTCTCTCTGTGCTCTTTCTCTCTCTCTTTCTGTGCTCTTTCTTTCTCTTTCTCTCTTTGCGATCTCTCTCTCTGCGCTCTTTCTTTCTCTCTGCACTCTTTCTTTCTCGCTGCACTCTTTCTTTCTCGCTGCGCTCTTTTTTTCTCTCTTTGCACTCTTTTTTTCTCTCTTTGCGCTCTTTCTTTCTCTCTCTCTGCGCTCTTTCTCTCTCTCTGCGCTCTTTCTCTCTCTGCGCTCTTTCTCTCTCTGCGCTCTTTCTCTCTCTGCGCTCTTTCTCTCTCTCTGCGCTCTTTCTCTCTCTGCGCTCTCTCTCTCTCTGCGCTCTTTCTTTCTCTGTCTGCGCTCTTTCTTTCTCTGTCTGCGCTCTTTCTTCCTCTCTCTCTCTCTGCGCTCTTTTATTCTCTGCGCTCTATCTTTCTCTCTGCGCTCTCTCTTTCTCTCTCTGCGCTCTTTCTTTCTCTCTCTCTGCGCTCTATCTCTCTCTCTCTCTGCGCTCTCTCTCTCTCTCTCTGCGCTCTTTCTTTCTCTTTCTCTCTCTGCGCTCTTTCTTTCTCTTTCTCTCCCTGCGCTCTCTCTCTCTATGCTCTTTCTTTCTCTCTGCGCTCTTTTTTTCTCTCTTTGCGCTCTTTTTTTCGCTCTTTGCACTCTTTCTTTCTCTCTCTGCGCTCTTTCTTTCTCTCTCTCTGCGCTCTTTCTTTCTCTGCGCTCTTTCTTTCTCTCTCTGTGCTCTTTATTTCTCTCTCTGCGCTCTCTCTCTCTCTCTGCGCTCTCTCTCTGCGCTCTTTCTTTCTCTCTCTCTGCGCTCTATCTTTCTCTCTCTGCGCTCTTTCTTTCTCTCTCTGCGCTCTTTCTCTCTCTCTGCGCTCTTTCTCTCTCTCTGCGCTCTTTCTCTCTCTCTGCGCTCTTTCTCTCTCTGCGCTCTTTCTCTCTCTGCGCTCTTTCTCTATCTGCGCTCTTTCTTTCTCTCTCTCTGCGCTCTTTCTTTCTCTCTGCACTCGTACTTTCTCTCTCTCTGCGCTCTTTCTCTCTCTCTGCGCTCTTTCTTTCTCTTTCTCTCTCTCTGCGCTCTTTCTCTCTCTCTCTCTGCGCTCTTTCTTTCTCTTTCTCTCTCTGCGCTCTTTCTCTCTGCGCTCTTTCTTTCTCTCTGCGCA
The DNA here is from genome assembly GCF_040206685.1 of Ascaphus truei. Classification (NCBI taxonomy): domain Eukaryota; kingdom Metazoa; phylum Chordata; class Amphibia; order Anura; family Ascaphidae; genus Ascaphus; species Ascaphus truei. Next base: position 594,452 of record NW_027454039.1, read on the forward strand.
CTTTCTTTCTCTCTCTCTGCGCTCTTTCTCTCTCTCTGCGCTCTTTCTTTCTCTCTGCGCTCTCTCTCTCTGCGCTCTTTCTTTCTCTCTTTCTGCGCTCTTTCTTTCTCTCTTTCTGCGCTCTTTCTCTCTCTCTCTCTGCGCTCTTTCTCTCTCTCTCTCTCTGCGCTCTTTCTCTCTCTCTCTCTGCGCTCTTTCTTTCTCTTTCTCTCTCTGCGCTCTTTCTTTCTCTTTCTCTCTCTGCGCTCTTTCTTTCTCTTTCTCTCTCTGCGCTCTTTCTCTCTGCGCTCTTTCTTTCTCTCTGCGCACTTTCTTTCTCTCTCTCTGCGCTCTTTCTCTCTGCGCTCTTTCTTTCTCTCTGCGCTCTCTCTTTCTCTCTCTGCGCTCTTTCTCTCTCTCTTTCTGTGCTCTTTCTTTCTCTTTCTCTCTCTGCGATCTCTCTCTCTGCGCTCTTTCTTTCTCTCTGCACTCTTTCTTTCTCGCTGCACTCTTTCTTTCTCGCTGCGCTCTTTTTTTCTCTCTTTGCACTCTTTTTTTCTCTCTTTGCGCTCTTTCTTTCTCTCTCTCTGCGCTCTTTCTCTCTCTCTGCGCTCTTTCTCTCTCTGCGCTCTTTCTCTCTCTGCGCTCTTTCTCTCTCTGCGCTCTTTCTCTCTCTCTGCGCTCTTTCTCTCTCTGCGCTCTTTCTCTCTCTGCGCTCTTTCTCTCTCTGCGCTCTCTCTCTCTCTGCGCTCTTTCTTTCTCTGTCTGCGCTCTTTCTTTCTCTGTCTGCGCTCTTTCTTCCTCTTTCTCTCTCTGCGCTCTTTTATTCTCTGCGCTCTTTCTTTCTCTCTGCGCTCTCTCTTTCTCTCTCTGCGCTCTCTCTCTCTTTCTCTCTGCGCTCTCTCTCTCTGCACTCTCTCTCTGTCTGCGCTCTCTCTCTCTGCGCTCTTTCTCTCTCTCTCTGCGCTCTTTCTCTCTCTCTGTGCTCTTTCTTTCTCTTTCTCTGCGCTCTTTCTCTCTCTCTCTCTGCGCTCTTTCTCTTCTCTCTGCGCTCTTTCTTTCTCTCTGCGCTCTCTCTTTCTTTCTCTGCGCTCTCTCTCTCTTTCTCTCTGCGCTCTCTCTCTCTGCGCTCTCTCTCTGTCTGCGCTCTCTCTCTCTGCGCTCTTTCTTTCTCTCTTTCTGCGCTCTTTCTTTCTCTCTTTCTGCGCTCTTTCTCTCTCTCTCTGCGCTCTTTCTCTCTCTCTCTCTGCGCTCTTTCTTTCTCTTTCTCTCTCTGCGCTCTTTCTTTCTCTTTCTCTCTCTGCGCTCTTTCTTTCTCTTTCTCTCTCTGCGCTCTTTCTTTCTCTTTCTCTCTCTGCGCTCTTTCTCTCTGTGCTCTTTCTTTCTCTCTGCGCACTTTCTTTCTCTCTCTCTGCGCTCTTTCTCTCTCTCTGCGCTCTTTCTTTCTCTCTGCGCTCTCTCTCTCTGCGCTCTCTCTTTCTCTCTCTGCGCTCTTTCTTTCTCTCTCTCTGCGCTCTTTCTCTCTCTCTTTCTGCGCTCTTTCTTTCTCTTTCTCTCTCTGCGCTCTCTCTCTCTGCGCTCTTTCTTTCTCGCTGCGCTCTTTTTTTCTCTCTTTGCACTCTTTTTTTCTCTCTTTGCGCTCTTTCTTTCTCTCTCTGCGCTCTTTCTTTCGCGCTCTCTGCGCTCTTTCTTTCTCTGCGCTCTTTCTTTCTCTCTCTGCGCTCTTTATTTCTCTCTCTGCGCTCTATCTCTTTCTATGCACTCTCTCTCTGCGCTCTTTCTTTCTCTCTCTGCGCTCTTTCTCTCTCTCTCTGCGCTCTTTCTTTCTCTCTGCGCTCTCTCTCTCTGCGCTCTTTCTTTCTCTCTCTGCGCTCTTTCTTTCTCTCTCTGCGCTCTTTCTTTCTCTCTCTGCGCTCTTTCTCTCTCTCTGCGCTCTTTCTCTCTCTCTGCGCTCTTTCTCTCTCTCTGCGCTCTTTCTCTCTCTGCGCTCTTTCTCTCTCTCTGCGCTCTTTCTCTCTCTCTGCGCTCTTTCTCTCTCTCTGCGCTCTTTCTCTCTCTCTGCGCTCTCTCTCTCTCTGCGCTCTCTCTCTCTCTGCGCTCTTTCTTTCTCTGTCTGCGCTCTTTCTTTCTCTGTCTGCGCTCTTTCTTTCTCTGTCTGCGCTCTTTCTTCCTCTCTCTCTCTGCGCTCTTTTATTCTCTACGCTCTATCTCTCTCTCTGCGCTCTTTCTTTCTCTCTCTCTGCGCTCTCTCTCACTTTCTCTCTGCGCTCTCTCTCTGCGCTCTCTCTCTGTCTGCGCTCTCTCTCTCTGTGCTCTTTCTCTCTCTCTCTGCGCTCTTTCTCTCTCTATGTGCTCTTTCTTTCTCTCTGCGCTCTTTCTTTCTCTCTCGCTGCGCTCTTTCTTTCTCTCTCTCTCTGCGCTCTTTCTTTCTCTCTCTCTGCACTCTCTCTGCGCTCTTTCTTTCTCTGCGCTTTTTCTTTCTTTCTCTCTGCGCTCTTTTTTTCTCTCTTTGCGCTCTTTTTCTCTCTCTCTGCGCTTTTTCTTTCTCTCTCTGCGCTCTTTCTTTCTCTCTCTCTCTGCGCTCTTTCTTTCTCTCTCTCTCTGCGCTCTTTCTTTCTCTCTGCGCTCTTTCTTTCTCACTCTCTGCGCTCTTTCTTTCTCTCTGCGCTCTTTCTTTCTCACTCTCTGCGCTCTTTCTTTCTCTCTGCGCTCTTTCTTTCTCACTCTCTGCGCTCTTTCTTTCTCTCTGCGCTCTTTCTTTCTCACTCTCTGCGCTCTTTCTTTCTCACTCTCTGCGCTCTTTCTCTCTCTCTCTCTGCGCTCTTTCTTTCTCTGCGCTTTTTCTTTCTCTCTCTCTGCGCTCTTTTTTTCTCTCTCTCTGCGCTCTTTTTTTCTCTCTCTCTGCGCTCTTTTTTTCTCTCTCTCTGTGCTCTCTCTCTCTCTCTGCGCTCTTTCTCTCTCTGCGCTCTCTCTCTCTCTGCGCTCTTTCTCTCTCTGCGCTCTTTCTCTCTCTGCGCTCTTTCTCTCTCTGCGCTCTTTCTCTCTCTGCACTCTTTCTCTCTCTGCGCTCTTTCTCTCTCTGCGCTCTTTCTCTCTCTCTGCGTTCTTTCTCTCTCTCTGCGTTCTTTCTCTCTCTCTGCGCACTTTCTTTCTCTCTGCTCTCGTTCTTTCTCTCTGCTCTCTTTCTCTCTCTCTGCGCTCTTTCTCTCTGCGCTCTTTCTCTCTCTCTGCGCTCTTTCTCTCTCTCTGCGCTCTTTCTCTCTCTCTGCGCTCTCTCTCTGCACTCTCTCTCTCTCTGCGCTCTCTCTCTCTCTGCGCTCTCTCTGTCTGCGCTCTCTCTTTCTCTCTCTCTGCGCTCTTTCTCTCTCTCTCTGCGCTCTTTCTTTCTCTCTCTCTCTGCGCTCTTTCTTCCTCTCTCTGCGCTCTTTCTTTCTCTGCGCTTTTTCTTTCTCTCTCTCTGCGCTCTTTCTTTCTCTCTGCACTCTTACTTTCTCTCTCTCTGCGCTCTTTCTTTCTCTCTCTCTGCGCTCTTTCTTTCTCTCTCTCTGCGCTCTTTCTCTCTCTCTCTCTGCGCTCTTTCTCTCTCTCTGCGCTCTTTCTCTCTCTCTCTCTGTGCTCTTTCTTTCTCTTTCTCTCTCTCTGCGCTCTTTCTTTCTCTCTCTGTGCTCTTTCTTTCTCTCTCTTTGCGCTCTTTCTCTCTCTCTCTCTCTACGCTCTTTCTTTCTCTCTACGCACTTTCTTTCTCTCTCTCTGCGCTCTTTCTCTCTCTCTGCGCTCTCTCTCTGCGCTCTATCTTTCTCTCTCTGCGCTCTTTCTTTCTCTCTCTGCGCTCTTTCTCTCTCTCTCTCTGCGCTCTTTCTCTCTCTCTCTCTCTGCGCTCTTTCTTTCTCTTTCTCTCTCTGCGCTCTTTCTTTCTCTTTCTCTCTCTGCGCTCTTTCTTTCTCTTTCTCTCTCTGCGCTCTTTCTCTCTGCTCTCTTTCTTTCTCTCTGCGCTCTTTCTCTCTCTCTGCGCTCTTTCTCTCTCTCTGCGCTCTTTCTCTCTCTCTGCGCTCTCTCTCTCTCTGCGCTCTCTCTCTCTCTGCGCTCTTTCTTTCTCTGTCTGCGCTCTTTCTTTCTCTGTCTGCGCTCTTTCTTTCTCTGTCTGCGCTCTTTCTTCCTCTCTCTCTCTCTGCGCTCTTTTATTCTCTACGCTCTATCTCTCTCTCTGCGCTCTTTCTTTCTCTCTCTCTGCGCTCTCTCTCTCTTTCTCTCTGCGCTCTCTCTCTGCGCTCTCTCTCTGTCTGCGCTCTCTCTCTCTGTGCTCTTTCTCTCTCTCTCTGCGCTCTTTCTCTCTCTATGTGCTCTTTCTTTCTCTCTGCGCTCTTTCTTTCTCTCTCTCTGCGCTCTTTCTTCCTCTCTCTCTCTGCGCTCTTTCTTTCTCTCTCTCTCTGCGCTCTTTCTTTCTCTCTCTCTGCACTCTCTCTGCGCTCTTTCTTTCTCTCTGCGCTTTTTCTTTCTTTCTCTCTGCGCTCTTTTTTTCTCTCTTTGCGCTCTTTTTCTCTCTCTCTGCGCTCTTTCTTTCTCTCTCTGCGCTCTTTCTTTCTCTCTCTCTCTGCGCTCTTTCTTTCTCTCTGCGCTCTTTCTTTCTCACTCTCTGCGCTCTTTCTTTCTCTCTGCGCTCTTTCTTTCTCACTCTCTGCTCTCTTTCTTTCTCTCTGCGCTTTTTCTTTCTCACTCTCTGCGCTCTTTCTTTATCTCTGCGCTCTTTCTTTCTCACTCTCTGCGCTCTTTCTTTCTCACTCTCTGCGCTCTTTCTCTCTCTCTCTCTGCGCTCTTTCTTTCTCTGCGCTTTTTCTTTCTCTCTCTCTGCGCTCTTTTTTTCTCTCTCTCTGCGCTCTTTTTTTCTCTCTCTCTGCGCTCTTTTTTTCTCTCTCTCTGTGCTCTCTCTCTCTCTCTGCGCTCTTTCTCTCTCTGCGCTCTCTCTCTCTCTGCGCTCTTTCTCTCTCTGCGCTCTTTCTCTCTCTGCGCTCTTTCTCTCTCTGCGCTCTTTCTCTCTCTGCGCTCTTTCTCTCTCTGCGCTCTTTCTCTCTCTGCGCTCTTTCTCTCTCTCTCTGCGTTCTTTCTCTCTCTCTGCGTTCTTTCTCTCTCTCTGCGCACTTTCTTTCTCTCTGCTCTCGTTCTTTCTCTCTGCTCTCTTTCTCTCTCTCTGCGCTCTTTCTCTCTGCGCTCTTTCTCTCTCTCTGCGCTCTTTCTCTCTCTCTGCGCTCTTTCTCTCTCTCTGCGCTCTCTCTCTGCACTCTCTCTCTCTCTGCGCTCTCTCTCTCTCTGCGCTCTCTCTCTCTGCGCTCTCTCTTTCTCTCTCTCTGCGCTCTTTCTCTCTCTCTCTGCGCTCTTTCTTTCTCTCTCTCTGTGCTCTTTCTCTCTCTCTCTCTGCGCTCTTTCTCTCTCTCTGCGCTCTTTCTCTCTCTCTCTCTGCGCTCTTTCTCTCTCTCTGCGCTCTTTCTCTCTCTCTCTCTGTGCTCTTTCTTTCTCTTTCTCTCTCTCTGCGCTCTTTCTTTCTCTCTCTGTGCTCTTTCTTTCTCTCTCTTTGC